>NC_090931.1:253895585-254200585 GCF_040938575.1 Ambystoma mexicanum | reverse complement strand
AAGGCCCAGGTTGACGAGTTGAGAGACAAAGGGACATCAGCCCTCCTTCTCCTCCTCATCCTCTCTGCTGCATTCGACCTTGTGGACCACAAGGTCCTATGCAGCCACCTAGACTCATCCGTGCACTTCTCCAAGGAGGCCATAACATAATTTTTAAGTGATGGGACCATGAGGGTCTTCTCCCCGCCAGCAGCGGCAGACCCCATTCCCATCACTTTCGGGGTGCCTCAGGGTTCTTGCGTCTCCCCTACGTTGTACAACATATTCACTAAGCCAATCTTCGATGATCTGGTAACTATGCAGATGATACTCAAATTCTCCTCCCACTTTCTGGGGATTATGTTGAGGATTTGGTCTTGGTGAATGGAGTTTACCTCATCATCCAGGCATGGATGGCGACCCACAGTCTATGCCTGAATGATGATAAAACGGAGCTCATCATCCTGTGAACCCCTACCAATCTCAAAAAATTAGGCCAGGACAACTGTGCCTTCATAATCGATGGTAACATCATTAAAGAGGTAAAGACCCTTGGCTTTTACCTTGACTCCACTCTTTTGTTTACCAAACAAGTGAACGCCATGTCTTCCGCTACTGCCTACACTTGTAAGCTCATTAGAAATGGTAAACCCTTTCTCTCTGACCATAGTTGTACTATCCTGGCTAGAGCACTCATTCTCTCCAGGCTAGATTATTGTAACGCCCTCTACTTCGGATCTCAAAAATTTATCATCCACAGAATCCAAATTCTTCAACATAATGCCCTTAGAGCGGCCCTCAGCATGGCCAGAAGAACTCCTATTTCTGAGATTCGACTTCAAAATAATTGGCTCTCGATTTACAACAAAATCCAGTTAAAAACGGCCTCTCTCACCCATAAAGCCATGAACAACACTGCTCCGAGCTATCTCACTGAGAAATTCCACAGAAGAAATTCTATCGGCCCTTCAAGACTAGTTAACACATACTGCCTCACCATTCCCAGATTTAAGATGTTAAAAGATGGAGGCAGTAGCTTCCCGGTCAAAGCGGCCCAGCTATGGAATGCCCTGCCACCCTCACGCAGAGAAGATCAACCTTACCTGAATTTCAGACATAACTACATTGCCCTGCTTAAGTCAACTGATTACTAAGGCCCGGCTTCCTGCCCACATTCCTTACGAACCACACTATGTTATCCCACATAGCATGCTCGCTCTTGTGCTCTTTTATGTATTTATTGATTCTGCAGCATGGGGTCTGGCATGGATTCACATGCTCATGAATATTCCCTGTCATCAGGCTGGGAATCCTCTGTAAAAGAAAAAATCAGTTTCAGTTTTGTTTCTGAACTGTCTTTCTCCTAATAACCAATCACTGGTCTCTGGGTCATACTGCCCCCAGCCAATGACTGCCCTCTACCTAAGCCCCTCCTCAGGCAGCCATCTTCAGATTTTTACCGCACGTTCAAGTGTTGGGAGTCCTCGTGCTTAGCTCTCGAGCTTTTATTGCGTTTTCTAAAGAGTTTACTCTTATTTTTTCGGTCAATTTGAGCCTCAAGCTCAACCGATTCATCTTCCAATCACCGGGGACCCGTCTTGGAATTCTCTACGCCCCTCCAAGGGCGATTTCTTTCATCGAATTTCACTTCTTGGAGGATTCCAGATCTTGGAGGCCTACCCCTCGTGGTCATGGCCCAAGACAAAGGAGACCTGACACTTCTGTTTAGGATCTGCCCAGGATGTGGACTAGAGAACATCTTCAAGGTGGATGGGCACTCCTGGTGCCTCTACTGCCTTCACGCGGATACATCGTACGTCGAGGAGGCATGTGCGTGCTGCAAGGACCTGTCCTCCCAGACCATGAAGGACCATCACAAGCGACTCAGTGACTCGCTGTAGTCGAAGAACCCGGTGGCAGGTGAGCAGCGGCAACGTACCTCTCCCAAGAGGAAATCAGAGTGGTCTTCAACATAAGGCTAAGCACTGTAAGTCCGCGGGCACCAGGTGCGCCGTTGGTACGGGCTTCTTGGCTGCCAGGCCGGCTGCAGCATCACCGACGCCGTCAACCACGAGCCAATGCTCCGGCTCGATGAAGAGGTCGGACAACCCGGGAAAGCTTCTGGAAAAGGCCCGGTCGGTTCCAACGGAGAAAGTCAAGGGGGAGCGAGGCGGTGGCCCTCCCCCCACGGTGAAGGCCTGAGACGCGCCGAAGGTCGTGAAGGCCCAGATTCACCTGGCTAAGGCCTCGATTGAGGGGGTGGCAGCGTCCCTGGCAAAGATTGCGGGGGCGGCCCAAGTGGAGACGGCCCCCAAGCCAAGAGTTTCCCTGCCCGGCCGTAGGGCATCGTCTTTCACGCCCATCGATAAGACCACTGTGAAGCCTCTGGGTGCGAAAAGTAGGGGGGAGGCACGATAGTCCTACCGGACTTGGATATCTCCTTCGAGGACGAGCTTTCAGGACTCGGGTCAGTTCTTGACAAGCAATTCGCTGAGGTCGCAGCCTACGGGAAGGACCCCGACGAGGCGGACGTGGAAAGCGACTGGGGAGACGGCGAGGAACGTCAGGTTGACGATTAACCGGAGGACTCTACACCCCTGCCGTTGCAACCGCTGCCTCCACCAGCGGACAGGTCGAAGGACATCATGCTAGCTTTGCACACGCTGAGCCCAGAAAGGACAAGGATGCCCTTGCCCCTGGCAGATGATCCAGCCGCGCCTGGACCGTTGGAGAGCCCACCATCCAAGCGAAGGCGGGTCCATCCTCCCCTGCCCTTCCATCCTTCACCTCCATCCCCTCCACCGAAGGACGTGATAGAGACAGAGACGAAGTGGACGATGACGGCGGCAACGATGGAACTGATCTCCTGTTGCCCCCACCCCGGGCTTCTCCTCCCGACAAAATTGGTTCCTTTCAAGCCATGATCGCTCGGGCCTCAGAGCTTTTTTAGCTATGCCCCGAAGAGCAGAAGGAGGGATTCCTTTACCAGCGACGAGAGGCCAAGAGGAAGACCGTGCTCTTGGTCCCGTTGTTGGACGATATCTGGGACGAGGGGCTGGCCCTCTTGAAGAACCCATCCTCGGCCCCAGCAAAGAGTGACCGGTACGAGAGGAAGTACCGAGTTTCAGACACTGCACCGATGTGCCTCCGAGTGCAGCCATCCCCGGACTGAGTGGTCTCCGTGGCAGCCAATAAGAAATCGGCTTGGGCGACGGTGCAAGAAGGCAAGGTGGCTTCGGACCATGCCATCACGGTGGCCACGGACATCGCTGACACCGGCTTTTGCCAGATGGGCAACAGCATTTTCCTTAGCTGGTGGGGCTGGCTCAGGGCCACTGACTTACGTTAGGACGTTCAGACGAGGGTACTGGACATGCCTTCGAGGGGAACAACTTGTTTGGCAAGGCAGTAGATGAATCTCTGCAGGCCATCAAGGCAGACACCGAGATGGTCCGTGCATTGGGCATGCTCCATCAACGATGGCCGTCCTTTCGGCCCTCCGGAGTAAGTCACAAGGTGCCACCAAAGGATTCGGTGGCAGCTCTTTCTCGTACCGTCAGGCGGCCCGTTCTTCGCAGGAAGCCTACATAGGCCGCAACAAGGCCGGGGGACCTCGTCGTCGCCAAGGGGCCCAAGGTGGTGAGGCCTGGACGAAGCAGGACTGAGCCGGCCATGACGTCGGGCACCCACTCGAGCACCAAGATGCTCGAACTTTGTCGGCGGGTGAAAATCCACCTCCACCGACCATTGGGTGCTGGATGCCCTGGCCCATGGACACTCTGAAGTTCCAAAGGAAGTGTCCCCGTTTTCCACTTGTGGCCAGGAAAGAAAACCACATTCCTCAACTTCTTCTAGAGGTACGAGCAATGCTAAAGATGGGCGCGATAGAGCTCGTCCCGAAGAGGCTCCGGAATATACTCCCGGTACTTACTCGTTCGAAAGAAGACCGGCGGCTGGTGGCCCATCCTAGATCTCCACTGCCTCAACAAAATACATAAAATCCCAGAAATTCTGGATGGTCACCCTTCAGCACGTACTGGGACAGCTGGAAGAAGGGGACTTCCTGTCGTCGCTGGACCTGGAGGATGCCTACTTCCACATCCCCATTCACAAGGGGCACCAAAAGTTTCTGCGCTTCGTGGTCCAAGTACGGCACTATCAGTTCAGGGCCCTCTCCTTCGGTCTGAAGTCGGCCCCAAGGGTCTTCACCAAGTGCCTGGCACCGGTGGCGGCGTGGCTACGCCTGCAGGGTATCCACCTCTACCCCTATCTGGACGATTGGCTCATCCGAGCAAAGTCAAAGGAACTCGCTGTCGAACACACAGCGACAACGGTCTGCCTGCTTACGGAACTGGGGTTCTCGATAAACTCTGCGAAGTCCTGCAGAACGCCCAGTTCCTGGGAGCCAGACTCAACACGGTGGCCCGCCTAGCCACACAGTCTGAGGACAGGATAAAGGCCATCCTGGGCAAGGTATAACAGCTGTTGGCCATGAAGGTTGCCAGGGTGAGGTCCATCAAGTCCCTGCTCGGCATGATGTCGTCCTGCATCTCTCATTCGGCTGGGTAGACTGCAGATGCGGCCACTGCGGGAGTTCATCAGCGCCTATTGGATGCAGGCGAAGGGAAGGTTCAAGGACAGGATCGCCCTCAACTAGACATTCCGTCAGGCGATTCTATGGTGGGGGGTCCATGCGCATCTAGCGGTGGGCACGGACTTACAGACCCCGGAGCATCAGGAGACTGTGACAACGGACGCCTCCCTGGAGAGATGGGGCGCACATACTGGAGATCTCCTCCGGGATCCAAAGACCTCTTGCATGGAGAAGTCTTTGCACATCAACGTTCTGGAGTCCCGGGCTGCGTTTTGGGCCCTCAAGTCATTCCTCCCATCCCTCAAGGGCAAGGTGGTGCGGGTCTTCACCGACAACACCACAACGATTTTCTACATTCGGAAGCAGGGGGACACCAGATCCCCCTACTCTCTCCAAGGAAGCGCAGGACCTATGGCACTGGGCCGTCGCTCAAAGGATGTTCCTGGTACCCTTTCATCTGGCAGGAGTGAAGAACACCGTTGCCGACTCACTCGGGGAGCTGCGCTCTTGCCACGAGTGGGAACTTCGGTGGATCAGGTGGAACTACAGTTTGGACGATGGGGCAATCCCCAGATCGATCTGTTTGCAACGGCAATGAACAAAAAGTGCCGCAGGTTCGCCAGCAGGTTTCCCCAGCCGGGGGAACATGGGGATGCATTCTCATTCTCCTGGGACGGCCTGTTTCTCTATGCATTGCCGTTGCTCCTACGACTCATCAGTCTGGACTTGTCGGCGTCCCCTCCAGTCAAGCTTCTGGCGGACGCAGATCTTCTCGCCAGGGAAGGAGGTGCGATCCTGCACCACGACCTGTCATCACTGAACCTGCAGGCCTGGCTCCTGCAGCACTAGAGTTTGGTGGATACGAGATCCTGGTGGATTGCAAGGAGGTACTTGCCAAGGCCAGGGCTTCCTCGACTCTTCAGTGCTACGGTCATAAAGGGAAAAGGTTCACCGTCTGGTGCTGTGCACAGAAGATAACCCCTCTACGGATGACAGCCCCTCAATTGCTGCCGTACTTGCTGTCGCCGGCCAAGGCTGGGCTGGTGTACGCCTCCATCAAGATCCATCTGGTCTCTATCTCCCGCTACACCAGAACTCCTCTGCGATTGTCACTGTGGTCGCCTGGTTAAGGAGTTCATGAATGGAGTTTTCCGCCCGTTCCCGCGGGTGAAGGCTCCGGTGTGGGAGCTCAATGTGGTGCTGACTAGGCTCATGGGTCCCCCGTTCGAGCCTCTGCGTTCGGCTCCTCTGAAATTCCTGTCGTGGAAGACAGCGTTCCTGGTGGCCATCACCTCCGCACGACGAGTGGGAGAGATCCAGGCCCTCTCCTGTCAGCCTCCGTACTTGACTTTCTACGCAACGAGGGTCTTGCTGAGGACGCACCCCTCCTTCATGCCCAAGGTGCCATCGGACTTCCATCTCAACGAGCGCTTGCTGCTACCTGTTTTCTTCCTGTCTCCTTTGTCGCCGGCTGAGAGGACTTTGCACTCGCTGGATGTGGCTAGAGCGCTGAAGTTCTACATGGACCGCACAAAGAGTTTTCGGAAGACGTCACAGCTGTTTGTGTACTTTGGTCCTGTGAACCAGGAGAAGGCCCTCTCCAAGGCCTCCATTTCCAGGTGGCTGTCCGGCTGCATCACACACTGTCACCGGTTGGCAAACCGACCGTTGCCTGGCCGTCCGAGAGCCCATTTGACTAGAGGAATTGCTGCAACTACGTCATTCCTGTCTGGTGTGACCCTGCTGGACATCTGCAGGGCTGCTACATGAAGGTCAACGCACACCTTCACAAGATTCTACTGCGTCAACCGGGATTCCAGGGAGGAGTCCAGAGTCGGCCAAGCAGTGCTGCGCAACCTGTTCGCTTGAAGGTGAGCCCGGTGAGGAGGTAAGATATGCTTAATGTTGAGTTGTTGAAATGCTTAATGTTGAGCTTTGCCACCTCCCGTGGTTGTGCATGTGTGTACTGCTATGTATTCTTGTATTCACAAGCATGTGAATCCATGCCAGACCCCATGCTGGGGAAGGAAGTTTCTTACCTGTAACTGTTTCTCCAGCATGGGTCTGGCATGAATTCACATGCGAACCCTCCCGCCTACCCCTCTGCGTATCTTCTCTTGGCCCTACTGCCACTTTACGTGCTGCCAAATCTGAAGATGGCTGCCTGAGGGGCTTGGGAAGAGGGCAGTCATTGGCTGTGGGCAGTATGACCCAGAGACCAGTGATTGGTTATTAGGAGAAAGACAGTTCAGAAACGAAACTGAAACTGATTTTTTTCTTTTACCGAGGATCCCCAGCCTGATGACGGGGGAATATTCATGAGCATGTGAATCCATGCCAGACCCATGCTGGAGAACAACAGTTACAGGTAAGTAGCTTGTTCCTTCTCACTTATTTCATGTATCTGTATCATTGTGCCATTTCTGTTTGACATGTGTAACTCATTCCTGTAATACAAGCTGTGCATTACCTTGTAACCTTTGCGCCCTGATACCCCTAGGTCTGGCACGCATTACAAATGAATAAACAAACAACCAGTAAAATCAACATGAATGTAATCCAAATAAAAATCAAATTGAAAACAGAAAGAAATGTGACGTAAAAAATGAAAAACTCAAAAAAGCGGTCCATGTCAATGATGCTTCTCAAAATGTAAACAGAAATCATAAAACCATTCCTCCCATGGTGAACAAAAATAAAAATAAAAAAAGTGTGTCCAGCTATATACAAAGCTCCAGGGTCCATGATGCCAAAACATAAATCAACATCCATAATAAGTCCAAGAAGAAAGAACTATTTGCAAGATGTGAAGCACAGTCCTTGAACTCCAAATAAAAAAAACAAATGAAACCTACTCCTAATGAACTATTTACAAAGGCAGCGGGCTAGTCCTACGACTCACCATTTTCCCCAAGAGTTTGGGCCAGGGCATCATTGAACACTGCGTCTATTTCCCTGAGGTGGGCCTGTGCTCTCCCCTCGAGGACTCGCAGGGACTCCAACGTGCTCCTCTCAAACTCACTGCGAGCCTCCTCGAGGAACTCCACCTGCCTCTACGCCCGACGCAGTGTTCTCCGCCCTGGCGATGGTGAGTCGTGCCCGCTGCAGCTCTGCTCCGATCTGCTGGCCCATTCGCTCCAACGCGGAAGACATCCTCGTGTTAAGGTCCACGTTTCCCTCCTGGCCAATACCTGCCCCTCTCATGTTGAGGGCCCCCGAGTCCTGTCGCCTCTTACGTTGAGCCTGCTGCCGCCGAAAAGCCTGGCGCCTGCACCTCCAGGACAGCCTCCCGGATGATGACAACCCCTGGTGCTGTTGTGCACGTTACCTGCTGCTTTGTGCCTGCACTTCCTCCATTGGCATTGGTCCTTTTGCTGCGATGACCACCTCTGATGATCCTCCTTCGACTCCTGACTGTGGCAGGGATGTGGTCTCCACCAGACTGGCCGCCGGGTTTGGGACAGGTACACAGGGGACCCTGGTGGTATCTGGACCGCAAGATGGCAGGGAGGACGACTGGTGCACAGAGGAGGAAGAGGAGGGGGTTGCAGCAGTGGTCAGCACACGTAGCACATTCGTTACCATGAATTGTGCTAGCCAGTTGATGAGGCGACAGACATCCTAGTGATGATGTGCAAGCCCCTGATTGGAAGTCTACACATCATCACGAATGCTGCCTGTATGCCTCGCAACACCAGCTAGCACAGGTTCAACCCTGTCATGAATTGCCTCATCCGCAGGTAGTGGAAGATCCATTTCCGTGGATACATCCGCCACCTGTGGATGGGTCCGGCCTGAGGCATGCCCGCAGGTGCACACTGGTGTAGTCACAGTTCCAGGGACAGGAGCAGTCACAGGCCCCTCCACGGGGACCTGCACTGCCCCTGACTCTGGATTGCACATGGAACACCTACCTCATCACCCCTGCGGGCCCCATGTGCTGGGCTGATGTGGCCGCCTCCTCTCCCTCCACCACCACCAACCTGGATGACTCCCCACTGTCCTCTGCATCTGATTGCCCCTGTGTGGTCTCGCCTGTCCCTCCCACTGCCGAGGAGCCCACAACCAACTTCACCCTCTTGAGCCTCCCCTCAGCAGCTGCGGCCGAGACTCTGACACGGCACCAGCCTCCTGGCTCCCGGAAGATGACATAACCTGGGAGGACGACTGGACCTTGCATCGGTGCCTGGTGGAGGCATACCTGCTGCGGTGCTCCACAGCGCCAACTCCGCCCTCTTCCTACACCGTCGCTGTGGATAGGGAGACATTGAACACAAGCATCAGTGTAACAAACACATTTCTACTTGACACAAAGCAAATGCGTGGCACTGTCGAACATCACAACCATCACCCTCCCCAACACACAGGTCAGTGCAAGCAACACACATGCACAAACATGCATGCCTTGTGCAACAAACATTCACATCCATGTACAAGACACTGCGAGCACATCAGGAGAGGGGCTGAACCTCACATCCATCATGGTACATGCACATAACCTACATACACACACACATCACATACAAACACACATCACCTGACAGTCCTGCATCAGGCCATGTAGACCTCCCGTCAAAGTACACTTGGGGGGACAACTGTGCCGCATGAGTCAATCACGCATTGAGATGCTCATGTGTCGTGCATCCATGGGGTTGGCAAGTCACGCACTCACTGCTTAGACACACGCACACGTACACCATCCATGTCCATGATGTTGACATAAGCACCCATGTGTCACACCTCTTGCATGTCCCAGTCCAGACAAAGGTATGCAAACATGTGCACCTCATTACATGCCGGTGCGTATCACGCATTGCAACACACACCATTGATGTGGGTCACGCTTCAATGGACTCGCATGCAGAACTGTCAGGGCTATGCACACAGACATCTGTACAGGATGCATACCAGACATGAGGCCAAGGTTCACACTCCAGCCACACATCAAAATACACATGCACCATGGTGGACAAGAACACATGAACACTTACCAGTCGACTCCAGACGGAGCACCAAATCCAAGACCTGGACGTACAGCGCTGGGTCGATGCGGTCCAGGACTCGCATCTCATCATTGGTCAACCAGCCCCGGCGCCTTGCTCTAACATCACCAGCCTTGAGGAGGCGCTGGGCCTTGTTGAGAGTCATGGACCTGAAGTCTTCCCAACGCTTACGGACATGTCGCTAGTCGCAGGGTCTGCAACATAAGATATAATGCCTGCCAGATACGTTATCCAGCAGTTTAGTCTGCCGTAGGTCTCCCTACAGAAAACTTTTTTATGCATATGGTGGTTTACTTGCCAGCAAGCCCTATCGGCCCATCTACAGTATTATGTCCCTGCACGTACATGCTAGCACATGACCCTGCCTAACCAATGTTGATTGCTTGCATTTGTGGCCCAGCCTCATCTGCCTAGACATTTTTGATTGCCTGCATTTGTGACCCAGCCCCCTCTGCCTGGCCATTATTGATTGCCTGCATTTGTGACCCAACCTCATCTGCCTAGCCATTGTTGATTGCCTGCATTTGTGACCCAGCCCCATCTGCCTAGTCAATGTTGATTGCCTGCGTTTGTGACCCAGCCCCATCTGCCTAGTCAATGTTGATTGCCTGCGTTTGTGACCCAGCCCCATCTGCCTAGTCAAGGTTGATTGCCTGCGTTTGTGACCCAGCCTCATCTGCCTAGCCATTATTGATTGCCTGCATTTGTGACCCATCCTAACTACACTAGCCACTGTACTGCACCTTCTGCCTGTGGAACCTGCACCTGCCTACTCTAGGAAACAGACCACCAACATGGCTCCAAACCCGCTTATCAGACCACTCCCACCCTGCTCACAAAGGATTTCTCCAACATCCTTCCTCCCTGCACTCATTATTGATGAGGCGTACCTTGCCCCCAAGAAGACCTTCTCAGTTAAGTTCTCCGGCACTGCAGCCACCCAGCCAACACGAGTAGCTCAGGCCCACATGACCCCTCTACCCTTACACCTAAGGAACCAAAGACTAGGATCCCGCTCCTCCATTGTATCCTCCATATGTACAAGCACCCAGATAAAACCATTCCTGCGCTTGCTCCCACAACTACCACTATGCATGATCCTACCACAATGCTTCCCATTGTTACAACTCTACCACTCAAACCCAATTTGCACTCATCAATGCAAGGTCCATGCAAGCACACGCCACAGAAATTCATGACCTTATCATTGACCTAGAGCTTGACGCACTAGCCATCACAGAAACATGGCTACACAAAGCTTCCTGAGCAGCCATATGCCAATCCCTACCACCAGGATACACTATCATCCGTCAGGCTAGACCTACCCACAAGAGTGGTGGGGTCGCCTTTATTGTCAAAGAAACACTCAAGGCTAGACAAATCAAATCTGCCACCTCAGATAACTTTGACGCTCTATCTTTGTAAAAATCTCCTTCTCTCCTAACAACACCATGATGCTACACCTAGTATACCGTCCTCCAGGCCCCCTACTGGACTTCCAAGCTAATCTCTTACACCTCATACGTAGTAACCTCAAAACCAACACCAGAGCCGTTCTCGTAGGAGATTTCAATCTCGGTTTCAAGGATGTTAAAGACAAAAAAGGGAAAGCCTTTGCCCAGGTCTCTCCTGGACCTGGGCTTTATTCAAAAAGTGGACAGCCCAACCCATATCAAAGGTCACTTACTGGACTGGTTAGTCATTCACAACTGTGGAGTTGACATCAGCTCCAACACCCCATGCCCAGGGACAGACCACCATCTTCTGCACTTCCACATTCCCTCCAAAATACCTGCCCAACAAAACCCTAACATGCCTGCCGCTATGGCCAGATCAAAAAACTGCTCACCAAAGACAGAATTCTTCCTCCTTCTAGAAGCATC
Organism: Ambystoma mexicanum; assembly: GCF_040938575.1. Lineage (NCBI taxonomy): Eukaryota > Metazoa > Chordata > Amphibia > Caudata > Ambystomatidae > Ambystoma > Ambystoma mexicanum. Next base: position 254,189,126 of record NC_090931.1, on the reverse strand, counting down.
AGCTTTAGCATTGCTACTCCCCAACAATCCCACAGAACTAGCTGAGCTCTATAATGCAGTTCTTAAAGATGTGGTTGACGCCAGTGCCCCAATAGAGAAAAAAAAAGAGCCAAAGTATCATGCAAATTCCTGGTAAAACCAGGACCTACTTGACAAAGCTCTCAAAAGACAAGCCCTGAAGAAATGGCAATGTTGCCCCTCTGCCACCCCACGTGAGTCACATTTCAAAATCGCTAAGCAGTATAAAAACGCCACTGCCACAGCAAAAGCCGCTGCCTACAACTCCAGAATTGACAAAGCAAAATCCCAATCCAAGGAATTATTTGCCATTTTCAATTAACTGGTTCCCCCACCCCCACGTCTATACATCAGACCGCTAAGGATGAAAAATGGTGTAATGACATCCGACACGCTATGCTAGACAAAATTTACATAATCCAGGAGAAAATTAAGGCTAATTTCAACAACCTGCCCAAGACTGCACCCCATACACATAGGCATTGAGCCAGTGCCAGCTGCCTTCCCTGAATCAAAACCCCCGACACCCTTTGCTTTCAGAGACGTAACCATTCCAGAGGTCTTACTAATCATGAAGCACATAAAACCATAGCTGTGTAAGGCGATATTTGCCCTGCAAGCATAATTAAAGACTGCTGCAGCATTAGCTCCCTTCATCACAACCTTTATTAATGCCTCATTCACCTCTGGCACAGTACCTTCTTCCCTTAAGGAAGCCTGGGTCCGGCCTCTGCTAAAAAAAAAAACACACTAGACCCAGACTCCCCTAACAAGTACAGACCCATCACCACTGTGCCATTCCTGCTGAAAATTCTTGGCAAGGCTGCATATTTACAGATCCAGTCCTACCTGGATAGCACAACATCTTGGGCAAGAGGCAATCTGGTTTTCGTGCTCGGCACGGCACAGACAGCTGAGCTAGACTTAAAAAATCAGCTACTAGAAAACATGGACAAGGGCAAGTCTGCGCTCCTCTTGCTCCTCGACCTGTCGGCAGCATTCGACTGGTCGACCACAAGAATAGGGAAACACCTTAGACTCCATCCATTTCTCCCGAGAAGCCACCACCTGGATAACATCCTTCCTGGAGGGCTGAGCCATGAGGGTCTTTTCAGACCAGGCATTAGCCGCTCCATCTCCCATTGGTTTGTGGGGTGCCGCAAGGTTTCTACACCTCCCCTATAACCTCTTCACCTTACCATTTATTCAATGACCTAGAAGAATTTGGCCTAACGTTTACCAATTATGCCGATGATGCACACATTCTTCTCCCACTATCTGGCGACTATGAGGAGGATCTCAAATCCCTACAGCACACATATGCAATCATCCAGGCGTGGATGGCGGCCAATGGACCTTGTCTCAATGGGGATAAAACGGAAATCCTACTGGTAGGACCCAAGGAGACTCTAAAAAAACTGGACAGCAAATACTCCAACTTCAGCATAGAGAACACTGTTATCACAGTCTATACTGCAGTAAAAATTGAGTTTTTCTGGACTCCACCCTCTCTATGGATAGACAAGTTAGCTATATCTCATCATCAGCAGCACTCGCCACTAAAATCGTCAATGCTGTAAAACCCCACCTCTCCTCCAAAAATGGTCTCAATATTGCTAGAGCCACCATAGGCGCAAAAGTGGATTACTGTAATGTCCTCTTGCTAGGTACGCCCTCCAAAAACATAAACGGACTACAAATCACTCAAAATAATTCTCTCAGAGCTGCTCTCAGTATCCCCAGAAGAGAACATATCTCTCAGGCCAGACAAGAAGGCCACTGGCTCCCTATTAAATGTATACTGTTCAAGTCACTCACAATCGCACACCGATGTCTATCCCAATCTGCACCCCCATACCTAGCTGAACGATTACATCTAGTACAATCACTCGGACCTATACTCTCACCAATTTACAATCCCCGCCTTTTCCAAAGCCGGCAGAGCCAGCTTTGAAGTGCTAGCACCAAAATCATGGAACTCGCTACCATTCAATCTCAGAAAAGTAACCTCCCTCATAGCTTTCAGAAAGGCACTGAAAACCATACTATTCAAATAGACAGTATCTGCTCTGCTGTTCCAAGGTAACCACGGAACATGAATAATGTCTAAGCTGTGGCTAACTTATTGTTTTCCTGCACCTAAGTGAATATTCTGTAACAGCGCCACAATGCCTTAGGGCAGTTGTGGACTTTATAAATGGAAATAAATAAATAAAATGATTCACTACTCTGCGTACTTATTATTTTGGCGGGGGAGTTGCCTACGCCCACACGCGCATACTTTTTCTTTTTCTTTCTACAAGGCAGGCGGTGAGTCGTGCACACATTTTTCATTCTGTGGTTGCCCCTGTGTGTCGCGTACCCCATTTTTGGGCTCATAGTAGCCTACGTGTTCCTCGTGTAAGCTTTTTTTTTTTTTTTTTTTTGTATTGCTGGGTGCCACAGCGTACTGTGGGACGTTTATTATCACACCTGGGCTACCAAGGGGTCACATACACATTGTTTTTTTGGTTTTTGGTGTGCCTGAACGTTGTGCGACCTGTCTATTTTCCACCAGGGGTCACACTGAGCCTTGCTGGGCACGCATGCATCATGTACCCTGCCCACTCGCTCCAATTGCCCTGGTCAATTGTCTGCTGCACCCCCCCATTGCACCATTACATCTGTGCCATGACTGGGAGGGGAAAGGTGGGAAGGGAAGCAAAGGTGGCCGAGGTGCTGGAGCTGGCACAGGTGGACGAGGGATCCAGGGTTCCCAGGTCCATGCAGGGAGGGACATGTCCCCCTCTCAACAGGGTCCGGTAGCTGCAAGGGCATCTGCAACGCCGGCCACCCAGGCACAGGGTCCTCCTGCCACGCCTGTTGTGGCCCCGGCCCAGGGAGACCAAGGGGCACATGTCCATGTCACCAAGACCAAGAGGCGTGTGGTGCAGGGACCTGCCACCAGCGCCAACAAACCAGGGCCAGCTATTCCATCTCCTGGCATGACCAGCCAGGGTCCGGTAGCTGCAGGGGCAGCTGCAGCGCCAGCCACCCAGGCTGAGGGTCCTCCTGCCATGCCTGTGGTCTCGGCCCCGGCCCAGGGAGAGCAAGGGGCACAGGTCAACAAGGCAGGTGCCTCTTTCGTAGGGTGTTTGCACTGTAACCTTGATAGCTTCCACAGCTGTTACTCAAAATGTTTGTATGAAAATCGGCCTTTCATAGGGTATTGGTAGACTGATTTCTCACGCTCCCGCCTCCTTGATAGCCTTCACAACCATTAATCACAATGTTCGTACCTTGTAATGGTAGGCTTTCTGCCGGGTTTCCTGTAACTTCGTTGGCATTACTTGCGGCTACCTATTTCCATAGATTCGGTTGGGCGTCTGCGTAGCTCAGGGACTCGACCTCCCTCAAGCGTTCTGGTCTCGGCCCACCACTGCTCGTTTAGCACCACCATATGAGACGCTGGGATTCCCGGCTCTGCTCCCCCATCTGACCTCAGTTACTTAGTCGGGTATAAAGCCAACTCTCAGGTCTTTGGTTCACCGAATGCTTGCCCTCAGTGCTGCCACTGGTTCCACGGCCCAGCATGGCTCTGCCCCTCCAGGACGTTAACAATGCAGAGGCTCACCTCTGCATAATGGTTCCCCTCCCTCAGTAGGAGTCTCTCTATCGCTTCTTGGTTTTATATAAGTCCTCACAGACTGTCAGGGCTGGCTGGGATAGGTGGTTGAGCTGGCCTGTGGTGAGTTATATAGGTGTTTTCACAAGGCTAAACATTACAGGCTTCCCAAGCTAAGATGGTGGAGTGTAGGGAGTTTTTGATTGGTTGGGAGAACAATGGCATCGGTACTTCGCTGGTGCGCAGGGTTCAATAACTGCCTGAGAAATTCAGAGATGGTTTGTGTAATTTATATTTCCTTAATTTAAGGCCTTATTCAGAGAATTCAACCAAGAAGTATGAAGATACTAGTAGCTGAGAGCCCTTTTCTAGAAGACCACATGTGGCAGAGTTTCATTTTAAAGATCAAGAGTTAAAGGACGCATCAAAGATAAGTTAGCATTGATTTCAGAAGACCTAGGAAGTGAAATTCAGCATATTTAATTTAAGTAGCCTGAAGTAGAGGTACTGCTACAAACTGTTGAACTGTATCCTGTTCATTTTAAATGTAAATAAGTTGCTGTAAATGCTTTCCTAAACGTGTGCTCCTTCCTCACAGGAAGCCGCAGTGAAGGCAGCGTGTGTATATAGCTGCTTGTGATTCACAATAGTACTATCTCAGCAAGAATGCTGAAGGAGTTGCCAACGAAAGTTGCTGAGATAATTAAAACGTAGCTTTCAAACAAGACTGCGTAGTGTCACTGGCGTGCGAAGGAAAGCATTCGGTTTGAGCGCGAGCCCGTATTCAAAAGGTTGCGTTTCCTAATGCGTGGAAACTAATTGACTAATTCATGCACGAGGTTACTTGAAAATATCACGTAGTGAGGTGTCGTGTGTCTTCGTTTATTCAGGCGCTGTGAATATAATATCCGCGAGTTAAAAGTGATACGAAGCACGGAAGTGTCACAGACTATGCGCGTGTCTCAAAAGAATGGTGAAGAACAGAAAACGACAAACGTGTATCAACGTTATGATTGCAAGCACGGGTACCAACAAGACGCATGTCATTTCCAGATGGTAAACATGATGAACAAAACTGCACGCGATACAGAGGGAAATGGAGCAACATGATGAGCCTACAGTAGAGAACTGCATCAAGTGTTTTTTGATCTACTGACATTTGAAAATGGAAGCAATTCATAGTTCATAGCAGTAGTAAGAGGACTACGTTCACAGTTAGGAAAGCACAAGAATAGAAGTCCATTGTTTACTCCTCAGTTCAAGTAGAATTCCAGAATCATTTGTAAATAGATACTATTCAAGTAGCAGTAATAAGAGAGTGAGAAGAAAATTGTCTACAGGCAGCAAAAGCAAGTAGTTGGAAAGGCATCATTTTCAGAGGAGATAATGGAGTGCAGAAACTGATCATTTGGTAGTTGTGATGAAAACCATCGTTCTTGAACTCATTAATCTTTGAGCAATATATTTTGGAAGTTAAATAATCGGTCATTTCTGAAAATACTCAGTGACCATACGTAGCCTTTAAGCAATAGCAGAGGTTGCATAGGTAACAGATTCTGTAAAATACAGTTTATTTCCAAATGCTAGATGTAACGCAGTGTACATGTAATTGGATGCATTTGTGTCACTACAGATACCAGAGATGGGCCAGGTGATTGAGAGTCCGTTGTATCTCATTTTTTATTTTATCCACTACCCCTTTCCCTTCCTTGGGGGTTCTCGTCTCAGCCATAAGCATAGGGTTGAGCAGGGAACTCGTGGTGAGGGTCTGTGGGATCCTCGTCGGCTCCTGTGGATTCGGGCAAACCAGTCCTAACACAGACAAAAAGGGTGTGTCCTTCTTTGATGCTGGTGCTCAGACGAAATTCAGCATTTTATTTTTAAGACAAGGAAGTGTAGATATTTCATTGAACTTCTTTACTGTAACTCTGGAGCAAAACACAATTGAAACGGAGAAAGAAACTAGAAGTAACCTGTGTCCAGATATTTGGAACCCCTTGTGGTGTAATGCTACGTCAAGGTTATAAATCTGAGTGCATTTCTGGCATATTCCTCATCTTTGTGCGTATCGTAACCTTTACAGAGCAACTGATCCACCAAAATGGAAACAATAGAACTTGAATCGGTTCACCATCTTTTGGCGCAAGCGTCTTAACCTTTGGATGCGGCCTGCAGAGAGATATCGGCGCCGCCCGTGTCCTTAAACATATTGTCATCCTGAACACTAATAAATGTGGTGTTTGGGATGACAGTGTATTTAAGGAACACACGGTACACAGTAAATGGACTTTCCATTCACTTTAAGTGAACTGTGAACAGTCCGTTCACACATGTTACCGTGTCCCGCATGTCCTGCTGGGCACATCAACTTATGTGTGAATGGGGTGCACATTTACTGTGTGCACCGTGTGTTCCTTATCTGTCATATGAAAGGCATATTTACTAGTGTTAGGATGCCCAATTTAAGCACACGGACGGCGTTGATAGTGCCATGTTGGGCGAGGCCCAAAAGGGTAGTGCGCCCAAATCTCTGCGCCAAAACTCCCTGCATCCAATGCTCGTGGACACATGTCCTGCTTTGAACTTGAATATGTAACTTCGAAACAGGGCACCCAACATCGCAAATTGTTTGCAAGTTGAAACACAGAATCTGGTATTGAGGAGGTGTACTATGGGTGGGAACAATTCTGTGTGTATTTAATACAATTGTGATATTTTTACACTGTAGTTAAGTAAAACAGTGTTTTATAGCAAGACGCGGAGGCTGTGATTTTGCAAGTCTACAACTGCCTGTAAATGCACACTGCCTTCAAAGTGAAATTACTTGACGATTCAGACGTTCTCAATGTGCTTAAGGTGTGCCTCTATGCAGGAACGTTTTAGAGACCAATGCACCCCCAAAAGTGAAATAACTCATCTAGCTAAGACTGAAGATGAAACCAAAGAATGAGGCTTTGTGAGAAAAAAAATCAGTAGCTGTGATTGATGTGCAACATCTGAGATGGGATGTGAGTATTTCATATTGACTTAAACGTTTAACAACCAACTCCATACATGCCGATGAAAACCAATAGGCACTGCAGCCAACATATTCTGTCCTTCTGAAATGGCTGATCTGAATAATTAAATAGTACCAAAAGTTTTGGCTTCATCAAATAAGAAGGAAAGAAAATGCGCTACCTCTCTGGGCAAGGGTCTAATGGGATCCGAAGTCCATCGCTAATCTGCAACGTCAAGCTTCCCAATCCTTGTAATAACCTTTGGAAGTTTAGGGGCCCCATGATTGATACACCAGGAACTTCCCAAATTCGCCAAACCACCATTTGGCACAGATCCTTGAAGGACAAGGATGTGAGTATTGCCGTTTGGGGTTGGCAGAATGAGGTGAAATAGTCCGGTAAGGATATTTCTACAGACCTTTTTGAGCAGGTTGTGTGCCAGACCTTGGATGGCACAGAGTTGCTATAACCACAAACCATCTGTGTCCTCACTTGCTGATCAGCCTCGCAATCCTGATAATGTTGCGACAGACATGACCGCCACCATTGCCCAATTCTGTTGGAATTTATTCAGAGCTAATGCTTCGTGATCCGGTCCCCAAATGCAAAACTAAGGGAGCTGGGTATTTTAAGCAAGGCACAAACGCATATAACCCCTTAGGACTACAAACCAAATTCAATCGCTGGAGTCTAGAGATGTCTAGAATTCCAGTCAGCGACTGTAATGTTCAATCCTTTGAAATGCACTGTCTGAATCCCAATCTGCCTGGGCAGGCTTAAAGGCATGGTCTAGGAAAAAATGTTATTGTCCCTACGGGTCGGCCATGTTTTTTTAAGCCTAAGTGGCTCGATTTTAGAAAACTTTCCTATGGACCTTACCCGAGTTTTCCTCCATTAAACGCACAAGAAAACGAGCACCAGGGAGCCGCCATTTTCTGATAATCCTATCTTTTCCCCCATCGCCCTGGCTGACCTGCTTTTGCGGCACTAAATCAATTCCGCCGCCCCTGAGCCTGACATTATCAAAACATTCGTATTCCCCACCTCTCTCCGTGACATTACTGTGCTGCATAGACAAACGCGCCCAGTCGTCTTCTACGCGACTCCACACAGAACCCGGAAACCAACACAGACCATCTCACAACACAGCGCGCCACAATTCGGAATATGAAACTTTACTTTAAAAGCAAACAGCAACACGGTACATTTGGTAAAGTACATTTATTTTACATTAAATGTTTAGAGAATATTCAGCAATTGCCATATGAACTCTGAAAGCCATTTATTTTATCTGTATCCGCCATGGTGTACACGGTGTTGCTTTTCGTTAAAAGAAGCACTTTGGAAGCACGGTGAACTGCAAGGCTGTTCCATCAACTAGGCACTAGTCCATCGTAAAAGTTGATATGTTGCTTCTAGCCTGTAGTACAGCGTAAGGGCATGTGGGCCCTTGGCGATCGTCCCATAAAATTGTCAGTGTGCTCCAGTTGTTCACACGAAGCTGCAGGTGTCTACTGTAAAAGCCATCTGCTGGTGTCTCAAACCAATGGCAGTAGCAGAAGGGGAGCAAATACCTGTTATGAAAACAAAAAAATTATAATTAGTCTCGCCAGCCGATCTTAATTAATATTACTTATTTTATTTATTACAGCCGATCAGAAACCATTTGCTTGCAAGGATAGTTCAATGGAGTATGTTCGGCTCTAAAATCAATGCGAAAAGTAACAAAATAAATCGAGGCCAACACACAATGATAAAAGACAGTTAGTCTACATGCGTGAGGAATGATCTGATATATGATATGGCATTTGTAACGCGCCTATACTCAAGTGTTTCTAGGCGTGACGAGGCAGGTGGGGAACAAGGGCAGACAGACAACGATCCTACTAGGCCAAGTGTCTTTCTGATCGCGCATGGGGAAGGGCTGTACATGGTTAGTTGAATACAAATTAAATAATAGGGCCAGCTGGTGGCAAGTGCAAGGTAAATGCCGGGAGAAGGGGCTGAAGGATACAGAGACAGTCCCGTAGTGCAGGTAGGCAGTGCAGGGAAAAGTGGCTGGGCCAAGGACTGAGATCGGTGAGACCAGTGGACCTGCATGCCCATGTGCCCACTACGAACACGTTTTACTTGCTTTTCCTAGCTCTTCATTCATTCATTTATTCATGCATCCATTCATTAAATCTTCATTCCGGTATAAAAGCGTGTAAAGATTTACTTACATTATATTTGAAATTTCCATTGTGTCTCTTCGTAATGCAGTCTGTAAAACGGACCGTGCTCTTGACAACGATTTTTCGTATACTGAACAAAAATGAAACTCGGTCTAGTTTCTGAATTTTCTGCCTTATCGTCTTACGTTATTGCGCACTCCCTTCAAATGTAGTTCTTTCGGCATGGTCCCTGTCTCAAGGTCAAAAAACAATAGACCCTTATACTTCGAGTGCGACTTGTGGGCCTCATCTGGGCGCTGTCCTTCGCATTCTTTATTTGCAACATCACGTAGTATAGGCATCTGTGAGACTTGAAGTTTAGAATCCGTCTATGTAGTGCGCCTCAATGTGCAAATGCGAACTGGCTTCTCTCCCAAATGCCACGGCCCGCTTGGCTGGCACGTTCTAAGTGCCCCAATTTTGTCCCCGTTGTCTGCGAGCTTTGCAGCCCAAATTGAGACATTTAATTTTTGGCGGAAGGTCAGGGAAAGTATAAAGTACCACAGGAGTTGAGTTAAAAGTGAGATTGATTGTTTTTGTTTTATTATTTGCAATATGCAAGCCTCCCCTCCGTTAACAGTGCGCAGCATTTACATTTACATGAGATGAGACATGAGAAAAATATATACATACACATATGTGAGGTGAATAGAGAGAATTCAAAGATGACACCCAGCATGTTCGCCACCCATGATGGTGAAGGTAGGGGTTAGGTTTACAGGTACGCTGTACAATAACATTTATTTACAAAAAGACAATCGTATTGCAGTTATTTAAACCAGGATTTGTACTTCACAATCAGCTGTGCTTCGAGTGGGCATGGCACAGTCGCAATGTTCGGTGGCAATGGATCACTGCTCTGCACAGAAACGTCCAAAATTCCATATCTGTGCTTCTCTAACACAGCAACAATAAGGCCTTTCACAAAGTCGAACTGCATTTCATCATAGATTGGTTTGATCACCCATTGCTTACTTCGTTTTGAAAACACCTTAGTGTAGCGAGGCATCCTTACTTTACCCCTAGTCCTAGATTGTTCACGTCCGACATTGCTGTTATGGGCCAAGACCGCTAGTAGAGTGCGATGTTTCATGCCCCGAAAGCTAAAATGCAAGCGCTTTGGCCTGTACTTTAGGCACATATTGTGGAACACCTACAAATCTCCTGTGTGACAGAATTCTGTGACGTTGTGGAGATTTCAACAAATTGGAAAGTAATATCGCTGATATCAAGTTCTGATGCGTCTGTGGATGCTGCGGCTGGTTCATTCTCTGTCATTCCGACATCTGTTACTTCAACATTGATGGGAGAACACAACAATGTCGACAGGTTTTTTGATGGCAAATTTTTGGCGGGTGTAGATTGTGTAAATTGATCTGCAACTTGTGTAAATTGATCTGCAACTACTTCAGAGCTATCTTCAATACATTCAATAACATCTTCTTGTGGTGGTGCGGTCGCACTGTAGCTATGGTCCAATGCAACTTTGCTGTAGTCTCCAAATACAGTTAATTCATGTTCTGGCCATTGGACACGAGCATCTCGAGCCTGAACACGCCTCGCCTCAATTAATAGTTCCTCCCTAGTGTACACGGTCTGGCAAGCCACATCTCTCATTCGCTTCACTGTCTGTGTGTGTATAGTTCTGACACCCACGGGTAACTGGAGGAGAGATTGGAAAAGGGATGTTCAGTTTAAACACAAGATTGAGTGTAGTAGAATTGACTGGAAAAAAACATAAAATAGTCCCCAGTACAAACATTTTTTTAAAGTTATGAACTGTTTGTAACTAACCTTTTTTTGTTTTTTTTTCTTTGCAACTTTTTTGACTCGACCTTCAACATCTGCACGCAGTAGCTCCTATTAGTTTCCGCATGTCCTCCCTTCCTCTTGCGCTGCAACGACTATATTTACTGTATCCGCATAGACCGCACGGAATGAGGCTCCATCGTCTCCCTGAAGCATAGTACTTTCATTACTATGTTACAAAATATTGTTAGCATAAAACACATGTGAGGACGAACACACAGGTACATCTCAATAGCCAAACACGATTTAAACATTGTGTGCAACAATCAAACGACAAGTATTCGACCAGTGATGATCTATTTTGATGGAACTGTCAGTATCCATACCTCTGGCTCTGCATGGACTGCCATGAATGGTTGTATTGGAGAGGAGGCATCCGCAACTCCCTGAAACACAGTACTTGGATTAGTATGGTTTTCAATATTGGAAACATAACACACACTTGGGGTCGAACGCACAGGTACATATAAAGAGATAACCGCAAATGATGCATTGTCCAAAAGAATCAAGGAAAATCTAAATATGATCACATTTCATCGACTTATTTCTTCCATTTTATTTACATCTGCATCATCTAAATTGGATGCTGTGATTGTAGTGGAAGCTTCGTCGTCTCCCTGAAACACAGCACTTGCGTTAATAGGGAAGAAAGTATAGCAAATGGAATCACGTTATATGATCACGCATGATGGAGCTGTCATTATCCATACCTCGTGCTGCTGAAGAATATCTATGGATGTTGCAAATGTAGTGCGCACTTCCGAAAGCTGTTTCGCCGATTCGTATACGCATGGTCCCGCTTCCACGTCCCCTGGATTTACTTGAATGTCAGGCTCTGCATCAAGTTCAGGGGTTGACGCTCCATCAACTGCCGGAAACATAGTACTTGCATTAGTGAGGATTACAATAGTGAAAACATAACACACACCTGGGGTCGATAGCACAGGTACATATCAACGGCTAACCACGAATGAAACATTGTGTAGAACAATCAAACGACAAGAATTCCAGCTCTGATGATGACGCTCGATGGAGCTGTCAGTATCCATACCTCCTGCTGTTGAAGAACATCTAGAAATGTTGTAGATGTGGGGGACGCTTCAGCATCTCCCTGAGAGACAGTACTTGGATTAGAATGGATAACACTAATTATAACTGAAAACAAACACCAGTGGACGATAACTAAGGTGTATATCAATTGGAAAGCACTAACCAAACATTCGGTAAAAGGATTACACGATAAAATAAAAATATTACTTGACATGCATAAAACAAGTCTCTAGCGGATTAGCCTAGTAAGATTACCTGATACGCGCTAAAAGTGGTTGATATCTGCGACCACGTCAAGGATGTAGAATGTTCTTGCTTCAGATTCAAGGGATAGTGAAGAAGTTGTAAAGGTAAATTAATGATTGATAATGAAATGCCAATATTAAAAATAGCCATGTAAGGCGACAGAATACTTGTAAAATGCTCAATACAGCACAGTTCCCTGTTCCCATATATATACATTGCGTTTGTGGGTTATGAAATCGAAAAAGAATATATTGGTAAATGTCATTATTCAAAAAACTGTACACTCATATCAATATCGAAATTATTACAAGGGATAGAACACCTAAAATATCAATTAATCCGTTCGGATACCTACACACTACCGCAAGGCCTAAAGCTAAATCCGAACACTTGACTCACCGGTGGCGGAATGTGGACGAATAGAGTGGGAATAGCGTTTTCGAGCAATTTCCGTGTCGTTCGCCGTTTATTCTTCTTTGTTACCCAAGATGTTGTGTACATGTCCAAGTAAAAATTGCCGGCTGCAGATGCGGTATCGATCACCCCTCTTGTCCTGTAAGACTTGTTGGACTCTACTTTCCAGCTCATCCAGTGGATATCCGCAATGTCTGACCCATTCTCTTATTCGATCAACAGTTTTCGGGAATACATGCATTGTAGTGCCTTCAGATTTAGCATGGGTCTTCGAAGGGCAACCGCTAATCGAACAGGCAGGCATTGTTGATAAATCTGAAAAGTAAATATCGACATTATTATACAATCTTCAAGAATAAAGATTTGATAGAAAAGTAAATGAATCGTACAATGATCAATGCACGGTTTGTTTTGGTCGCAGGAACTATACCAGTTCATTATGTGCGGCTTAGTATTTGCAGAAGTTGCAGAAATGTATAAATGATGTGACTAAAAATTGAACATGTGACTCATCCCTTGGATGTTCTGTATTGCACGAGAAGGAAACATGCTTACATTATAGACTGGACCCCCGAAGGGTGCAATTCGATGACAATAGACACAGATGAAAATAAATAGATCTATTGATAGCATAGCAATGGAAACTCAAGTCAATACCAATGAGACCAATGAACCTAGCACTATTGTGTACTCAACTCGCAAATAGATAGAAATTTAAAAATCTGCGAAATATGACTAGGATACATGGCCTTACCTTGACCAACAAACAGTTGGATTCAGCAAGCAGAGCAGTATGTTGCAGGAGAATAGGTGGGTGGCCACAGGTAGCACACTGAGGGGTTTGCTCTAAGCGGTCACAGAAGTTCACGGATAGCACGATGACGTGCAGATTAGCGTAGATCTCAGTGGTTGCCAGGTAACGCGTTAAGGAGTTGACTTGCAAAGCACAAAGATGTTCTCATGAGACATATCAAGTGGTTTATAAAGTATTAGAAACAGGGGTGTGTTTGTGAATGAATGACGTATGTATGTCGTGGTCTTAGGGGGGCGGCCTGCTTCAAGGGCAGGCCTGGCTGGATACACGGGGTCTGAGGAGGCCATGTGACCGATGGCCCCTTGGCGTGGGATACCTTTTGACGTGTACATGTAGTTTGGCACGTTGGCCTTTCGCGCCCCTGACAGCCCCCCATGCCAGCGTGCATCCACCGGCACAAACCGCCTTTGATACAGGGGGGTGGGATGGATGGGCCTGGGGCGTGCAGATAAGGCACAGGAAGACTGCTGAATGGAGACACTTATGTGGATTGCAGGGGGGCGGCCTGCTTCAAGGGGAGGCCTGGCTGGAGACACGGGGTCTAAGGAGGCCATGTGACCGATGGCCCCTTGGCGTGGGATACCTTTTGAAGTGTACATGTAGTTTGGCACCTTGGCCTTTCGCGCCCCTGACAGCCCCCCATGCCAGCCCGCATCCACCGGCGCGAACCGCCTTTATATCAATATATAGTATATCGTCTTTAAATCAATGATAGTATATCGTTGCTTATCAATAACAAATGCCACATACCGGAGATTCTTGTGAGCACAGACCCACACTTCAACCGGTGTATTATAGTGGTCAAGACCCAAGGCCTGTATAATCCAATGGTAATTGTTAGTATAGACATATGTGTGACTTTTATAGAGACATAACCCACTGAAATACTTTGAACAAGTGTTATTTAGTGCATGCATTATCGAGAATATGTTATGTTAGCTTAGATAGATAGTGACCACCCTGCTTCACAGCGACCAGACCTTCACCCATTCGGAGCACAGATGTCTGACGTCCATCCTTGAATGGAGACACACTTGATTCATTTAAAAAATCGAAACAACCGTTGTTAAAATATATGTGGTGTTTTATTTTGTATCTTATTTTGATGACACAAAAATACAAGACTTTTGTACAGTTCAGGTTGCAGCACAGCGAGAGAAAATCCCCTGTACTGACCGCTGTCACTCGGGAACGTTTCTCTAATGGCACGAACGGCACAGGCGGGTATCACTCTTCGAACGTGGTGACCAAGCCTCCCGTGGAGCCACCATGTAAAGGAACGATAGGCCACCAGCCTGTACCACCTGTGAAAAGGAATGAAACAAACTGTTTTTAAATGACCAAGATAAGTTTAATAAACGTTTGTTGTCAATGACAATTCTTGTAACTAATGGCATTCTGCATGGACAAATGCTATCTAGACAATGCACACTATTGAACGACTTACATGCGTTACAATGATATGTAGATGTAATTTTGGATATAGTAGAAGAACATGAAATAGGAGTGGCATGACAAGCAGAGTATACTTACTCGTTACTCGGTTTACGAGGACGAACAGTTGCGCGAAGTTCGTGCATAAGCACCATCATTATTCTCAACACGGCCCGTGTGAGGCAGGCTGCCCTGAAGTCTGGCAGCTCGGTGATGCTTTGCGGTCGTGGCTCGCCTTCCGAAATGTAGGCCAGGCATCCCGAGTTTTCTCGGCAGCAGCAGTTCTCGTCCTCAGTTGGCATTAGCTTGCACCGATTGCATGTGCACAAGGTGGAGACGCCGTCCATTCGACTAGTCCCAGGCTCTTCATCTGTTGATTCGTCCTGCCAACTGCCGTCCGAATCCCCATCGTTTTTCGCGTGCTTCCCTTTCCAGTAGTTCCTCCTCGGTATACTCGGGCTCGTACATATAGGGCATTATTGTAGCCATTGTGTGTTAAACAAACTAAAATAATTTATAGCGGTGGTACTGGTATCTGTTCACACGGGCTACAAGCGGCGAAGGTAGCTGATCAGAGCACAGAAACGAGTCACAGAATACTCTAAGTATCACAGAGAGAGGAATGGAATCGAAAATCTGCTGCTCTGTGTTGTGAAACGGTCTGTTTATACTTATTGAGGAAAGAGGCGTCCTGCCATTTCCATGGCGACACGTCATTGGCTGAAGCGCAGCGAATGTTGACGCGAGACGTGCTTTGGCGTTGGGAAATGGGCGGTACGAGTCTGCTGATGACAGGCTCAGGGGCGGGGGAATTGATTTAGTGCCGCAAAAGCAGGTCAGCCAGGGCGATGGGTATAAGATAGGATTATCAGAAAATGGCGGCTCCCTGGTGCTTGTTTTCGCGTGCGTTTAATGGACGAAAACTCGGGTAAGGTCCATAGGAAAGTTTTCTATAATCGAGCCACTTAGGCTTAAAAAAAACATGGCCGACCCATAGGGACAATAAACATTTTTTACTAGACCATGCCTTTAAGTGTCGGAAATCCTTCACTTTCTCCAACATACGCATGCTGGGGCCCCCCATTGACCTGCTGAAATGTTATCTACTCATGTCAAATGCAGCAGTTCACACAATATTTGACCAGGCGTCTGAGTGCAGAGGAACCTGCCGTCAATTCCACACACTTTTATATTCAGATTCCTCGCCCGCCCCTCCCCCCCCCCCCCCTGTGCAGAGGGACCCACAACAGACTCCCAAATGTAGAAGCATGTCATCGGCTTCTATGTCTGCATGTCGTCTAACCACCATTAAAGCTCTGTCCTCTTTTGAGTCCAGTAACATCTGAGTAAATGGAGGCCTACCAACGATAAAGCTTTTTAATCCTCTATAAAGCTGGATAATGAATCATTGCAATCGATGAAGATGAAAGACCTCCAATGTGTGCTAACATTCTCAATAGCTCCTTAGGCCTATCGGAACTAATCGGATGCATTTTTGGGCTGCTTTTGTTTTGGTTATGGGCAGTGGAAGATTGTCTTTGTGTATTTGGAACCAGAAAACTATATAAGAGTGGCAGGGGATTGAATGAGATTTCTCCCAATTAATGATGAAGCGCACATTTGTGATTTGTAGGTGAAGTCTGGCTGTGCATTGTACTGAGCATTAACCGGATCAGGGCCTATTAAACGATAAGCGAATGCCTCGAGGGCTCAAGCCTTCTACCACATATTTCATGGTCTTGCTGATGCACTAATGATCTGATGGGAGACAGACAAATGTACATTATATAATCATGTTGTCCCAAATAAATTGATGGTAATCCTGATGTTGGAACATGAATAGCAATGATCATATAAGCTTGCTTCAGATCTCGCCTTGTCATTGAGTCCCACAAAAGTAAGGTGTCTCTCAGGTGACGAATGCCATGCACTTTGTGATTGTATTTCAGGATGTCGTTAAAGGGCTCACCTTCGATCACTGATTGTATTCCCTCTAGTTTCTCCATCACATTCATTTTATGTGCTTGCGGGCTGACAAACTGTACTTTCTGACCACAGTGCTCCCCTCATAAGAGTGAAGTGTGGGTTCTTTCCCACGTGACCGTTGTGAGAGTCTGTAGTAACTTGACTCGGTAACTTGACCGGTGTATTATAGTGGTCAAGACCCAAGGCCTGTATAATCCAATGGTAATTGTTAGTATAGACATATGTGTAACTTTTATAGAGACATAACCCACTGAAAGACTTTGAACAAGTGTTATTTAGTGCATAATGTGTACTGCATTTTCTGTGACTAGCCAGAGGACACTGTACAAATAACCTTAAGTTAATCTGTAGTTGTCGCTGCTACTCTGCCCTCTCAGGAAGCAGCACAATTCCGTTAACTAGTTTTCTTTTTTGGTTGTCGCTCTACTGTGTTGTTGCCTAGTGAACCACAACTCCCAACATCAGCCATTCTCCACCTTCTCACCGTCCCTTTGGATGCATCTGCCTTTGCTCAATGTTTTCAGCAAATCTTTTTCTCTGAACGTTTGGACTCTGTTAGGCCGTACTACATTCTGAATAAGGGGCGGGGGTCTGGATTTGACGTCTGTTCTTTTCTTGTTGGTGTTTGTATGTCTTCTCACATTGATTTTGTTTGCAAATACCCAGTTGCGTGTCTGGATCTAGAGCTCCTGGCTGCTTCTCTGCACTCTTCCTACTAGAACACTCATCCAAAATGCTTGCCTGTCGAGCAGTTTGTTGGCATGCCTTGTCAATGTCACCAGGAAGGTGGGACATGGCGTACTCCACCGAAACGTAGACCACCTGTACCTTTTGATCCAGTCTTGTATGAGTGCGACACCAATCGGGTTTCTTCCCGGTGTCACACGTAGACTTATGACCCCTTGTTCAGTTGCCCAGGAAGTCAATCCTTGAATTCATTGGAATATAAAATTCCTAGTTTAGTTACCCAGGAAGCCAATTGTTGAATTTATTGGAATACTAAATTGAAAAGTAGTTCAAATTGAGAATACTACTTAGATAACACTTGGGATAATATGTACCGAAGTGTATGTAAAATATTGTTTGTGTTTTGGAACATTAGTCACAAACCAATTTATCGTTTATTATTTTGTGTAATTGCTTGAAAATATTAGATTTTTTTTCTTTAAACTTTTTGTGCTATTATTATTTCTATGTATGTATATTGTGTATAGGATCCTTGATTTTATTGTTGGAACTGTATATATTATGATTTTTGAACTTCTTCTCATTATTGCGTTGTATGTTGCATCTAACTGTTGCTTGAAATGTATAAATTTTGTATATCAGTAATAAAATAAGTTACCTTCGTAATTACTCGATTGAATTGAGTGTTTTTGAGCCCTTAGGTTTTAAGGGTCCTTTATGAGGACATAGAGAGATATGCAAATAAAAAACATATATCCAGGAGCTCTCTTCAATAGGGAGCCAAGTATATAGGACACTCCAGCAGTTGAGTAATGTATAGACCCTGTGTGTGATGTCTCATATAGTGGAGACAACAAATAATTAGTATCAATATTGATTGAGCTATGAGGCTCATGCCTGTCAGGACATAACTTTGTTCTCTTGTGTTTATATCCATATCCCAGTCTGACAGAGTAGGGAACCACCCTCTAGTATATTAATATTTCTAAACGCCACCCTCTCGTCTCCGAATTAGATGGTACTTTTTTGCCAGAAAATTGCGATATCCAAATAGCTGCCAAACACAAAACATACGAGTAAAAGGAGATTAAGGATGTTGGACAAATATCAAAGAAACAAAAGAAGCTCTCAAACTAATCCTAAATTTGACTCGTTCAACACTGACTCCTCTGCAATTACACTGTAAACGCACACAACCAGTATGATTCAGCGCCTTGAGACCGTGGGGGAGCAAATGCTCCAACTACCACTAATAAGCAACATAAAAATAAAGATCCAAAGTGCAGTACCTAAAACTCGTGGCATTTATGGTCCAGGACCATTTAAGGCCAAAAGAAATGGTAAAACAGTATTCCTGATTATTTACCCACATTTCTTTTTTTGTTACCTTCTACCCACAACACAGGCTCTCGTACAGCCAAGAATACCTTGGCACGAAGCATATTTCAAAGTGACCTTGAAGGCTCCTTTGTATATGAAGGCTTGGATGTCCTTTTTCACAAGAAGGAACAAGAACGGTCGAAATCATAAAAAAAACTGTTTGATAGTAGAACCTGAGGTGACAGATAATGCAAGCATCACCATGATCAATAAATCTTGTGAAGCTGTCGCTCTCTCCTCGAGACACACCAGCTGTTTTGACACTGGAAAAGAAGGCCCAAGCCTTAAAAGTCCTGCGCTTATGCTGCCCTAGCACCTACCATTATTTAAATCACTCTATCATCTTAGCACCGTTTCAGTGTTATACCTTGAAGAGAGTGGTAGTATCAGACCATATTACTATTGTGGAACTATTACAGAACACTCCCTTTGCTACTTCCATTGTTTATTTTCAATCTACTAATATTTTAAATGTTATGTTTTTTTTAGTCTGAATTCTGTAAAATGGGATACAACTACACCATCGTAAATGTTTTACCCAGAGCCACTGCATTACGTTTGAGCACTACACTCCAATCAAAATGTATAAGTTACCCTACTACTGTTGGGCAGTATGAGTTTATACTGGAGTGCCCTGTTCCTGCAACACCCTGATTGGCTGGTGAATGAATGTGAACCCTCCAACCCCTGACCCGGCAGGCCCCCCCCACCGAAGGCATACACACAAGGCCTCCAGCTGCAGTCTCTGCTGGTCTCGTCGTGACACAGGTCCCCCTTCCTCACAGGTAGACCTGCAGCAACATTTACCCTGGAAGAAGCACTGGGTCTGGAGGCCCATTCGACCCTTCCAAGATGGCTGCCACCATGACTTTGTGCACACCTGTGTTAGGACAAACTCCCAGGAAGGTTCAAGGCTGCTAGGAATTCGCAGACTTGGAACTCATGGAATGTCTAACTCCTGACCTTCCCAAAAGGAACGCAGGCCCAGGCAGACAGCAAGTTCAAACTGTGGTTTATTACAGCCAAAACCAACAGGGATCGGAACAGCTCGTGGAACGTCTCATCGAACTCTGGCTCGCAGGCCAGTTTTTAGGAAAACCCACGTCACAATGACGTCATAACCTGGGTCCCTCTCTAGCAAACTTACCGAGCAAGTGGATTGGGCACTGAGTGATAGTCCACCTATGGTGGACCCTATATCTGTTAGTTTATTGGCTCTCCCTTGTCAGATAGCCGGCCGGGATCATCCCCGAAAAATGCTATTCTACAATGTTGCAGTGTGGGGGTCTTACCATTGGTTCTTGCCTTTTGCTCACCACGCCTAGAGTCTTGTACTTTGATTGGCTGTCTAGTTTCGGTTCAGTATCTGCTCGGCCGGATCATGTGTCCAGAGGCCGTGTTTTCGATTTCTGCAGCTATGAATTAACCTGAATTATGAAGAATTATTTACATTTACTGTAGCCAGTCTTACAGTAGTTCAGGAAATAAAATGTCACTCGTATCTTGGTGGCCTTTGCAGCAGGCCCCGTCTCACTCTCGCTCCTCTTGGCAGCCCAATTCGCTCCGTTCAGCTCCAGCTGAGTGTCTGTGGCCTGCTGTAATTTTCCCAAGTTATAACGTGGCTTCTACATTGTGCTATTCTGTAGTATCCGTAGGTTAGTTGTTTATGGCTCTGTCAGGACTATCAGGTGCTCCTGCAGTTGCATAGGGTTATTTGCATATAAGCATCTGCAAGCTTTTGCACAGGATCTCTTGCTTCTTGCGGTTTCTGCCTTGTGTGGTCAAGCTAATGAAAAAAATATTAAACGTGAAGACAGTATGAATATAGCTCTGTCCTCTAACTCACAGAACTGTACGCATGTGTTCTTCATGTATTCGGGTGCGTGATCGTGTCCCTATGTGCGGATGGCACATGTGCTTCATGTCTAACGCTGCTGTGTCATGGTGTTTCTAACGACGTCCTGCATGGCTTGTTGGTGCTTAGTCGAGACTGTCAATGGAAGTATCCTTAATTACATCCTGGGACTCTTCATTCACTCTGGGCAATGTTTGCTCTGCTCTTGGGCTGTAGGGTTGGCTTAGTGGGTACCTCCCAACTTAATTGTGTTTTATAGGAGCACTGGGAATTGGTCCAAAATGGTACGATTGATCATGGTTCCTTTTGTTCATCTTCCGGGCCGTGTGTCGGTGCGACGGGGAGCTGGGGTGGGTTTCGACCCTCCCTCTTCAGTCCCCCTCTGGTCGCCTTGTCGACCACTTCCTGTAAGAACCACTCATCTTCTCTGGGTCGCCATATCTTTGTTACTCTCAGAGTTGTCCATAATAGTTTGTGTTCATCAAAGGACCAGTACATGTAACCGCACACCCCTTCGGGGTTGCACCAAATCCATTTCCCTTCATACTTCCTGGGGTCACACGGATTCTCCAACTTTATTGTTCCTGTCGGGAACAAGTCAAACATTTCAATTTTCTCCCTTAGTCTGTCTCTTTCTTTCACAATTTCATCCATCTCTCCTTCCATGTTCACATCCATCAACATCTGCATTCCCATTGCTTGTTCTGCTGTTTTTTTGCACCTTCCTATGCACATCTTCACTCTGTATACTGACGCCGCTCCCAGCACCAGTGCTCCAGCTACCACCTTCAGACCATCAGACAGGCATGATGGCATCCATGACCATAGATATGCTAGCTAGCTCTTGTCCTTTCCCGTTCCACGTGCTTAGTTTTCTATCTATGCATGCATTTGTGCCAGTTGTGCAACTGCATCTGAGAGAGTTCCGTTGTCTTCACTGTTAGGTATGAACGTGCAACATGAACTCCTATTTTTGCGCAAACTCCTCCTTCCATTGCTGTGAGGAGATCCAGAACGTACCTATTCTGGATCGCCACCAACCTTATTGCTCTGAGCTCTTCCTTTATAGCATTGAACCCATTCCCTGTCGAATTGTTAACATCCGCGCCCAGCAAGTGATCTGTAACCACTTGGCATTGTTGTACGTCTGTATTCCTGGTGTCAGTGATGTAAAGAACATCTGTTTTCTACTGAATAGTATGTTCTCTGCCGGTACTTCGTCCAATGGTGCCTCTGATTTGCCTGAGAAGTAATTCTCCCCCACCCCTCTTTACTCTGCTCAACCCTGTTTGCTTGTCAGCCTTCTCCCTTTTGACTGGTCGTGCCTTCTCTAGTGACCTTGTACAGAAGGTGTCAAGTACACCCACCAAAAGCTCTGCCCCATGTTGCCTATATGTTGGGAGCCAGAAATTGCGACATGTGCAGTACCAGTGAGGATGTCTGTACCGCAAAGAATCCTTGAAACAAGGTATCCATCGAGAAAACCCTACACGCATTCACGAAGATATGATGGCTTTCTGGACAAAGTCCTGGAAGAAGTGTGAGAATGAGCGAGAAAGAAGACTGGTGACGTCACGCACCCAGAAAAGATGCACGAGGCAAAAGAGCATAAACATTCTATAAGATCTGAAGTGTAGGTGTTTAAAGATGAGCAACATTTCAGGCTTGAGATGAAGATGCTCCTGCTACAGAAACGCTGAAGAATGCAAAATCAGTTTACACTTGTACAGATGCAGTAACGCAAGTAGACAAAGTGATCTTAAGGCTGGCTAAGTAATGAATAGTTTGCGGCGATGCACCAACGTATATACATAGGAAAGTATAGAATCTGGATGTTCCATGATGCTCTTTAGTGAGGCTTGAAACCCCTTGATTGGAAAGGGTTTTCAGTGTGGCCCAGTTGGAAAAACTGATGGCGAAGGAGAAATTCAAGAAAGGCTTGGCTGGCCCAGCACCAAGAAGTTGAGGCCACCGTGAGCCTGGTTGTCCATCCAGTAGTTACATGAACGTGAGAAAGAAACACACTTCTGTTTGAGGTGGAATGGAAAAACATTGAAGGCGTCAAAAGTTCATCATTTAATAGTATTGATCAAAAAGCTCGAATGCGGACTCCAGTCACATGGTCAGATCAAAATAGACATTGGGTTGAGCTACACCGAAACCAGAAGATAACTATGCCTATACTCCCTTTTATCCTCCGGCACAGAGAGCTTCTGCAAGGCCAAGTTCAAAGCCTTAATTGACTGGCAGACTGCAGAAGTGATGATACATGTTGGGCTAATTGGGAGGGGAGGCACGGCCACACCGACCCTCTGCATCTGGAGTAGTAGCCTGCGTGCTGCTATTGTGTGGAATATTCCAGAAGGGTACAAGGGTGCCAATTGTAGAGGGCCACGTATCAAAGAGCCCTGTAGTTTGTGTAACCAATGAAGTGTCGAGTATTAGTATGACACGGAAGATGACTTGCACTTGGGATGGGCTTAGTTGCCCACCTGACAGTAGAGACCCAATCACCATGTTAGTATGGAACGTATACTTGGATGTTCCTTGTAAGCCAATCACATCCCAAAGTAGGTTTTTGTAGTTTGCCATGTAGTGTGACATCATTGAGTTTTTAATTATAAAAGTTGTGTTTTTTATAAAATATGTTGCAAGAAATCGAGCAAACGTCCGTTGATGTCCATTGTAACTCCCTGTTTTAGATAATTGCATATAAAACAGTACCCTGTTTTGGCAACTTCATGAGTCGGTTTGATTATTGATGTTAATTCTGCATCCCCAGCCATCTCTAAGTATTGCTACTTCGTCTTAAAGGGCCCTAGGTCTATGGGTTCACGTGGTCGCAGAGAGAGGATGGTTCAAGATCTGTCGACCCCCAGTAGGCTTTTAAGGGTCTCGGAAATATAGGATGTCCTCTGCCATTTTAGCTGGATGACCGTGACGCTTCCTGTGGATAGCGGCCAAAACCAGGATCTTGAAAGACCAATGAAGCAGGTGGGATGGGTCCCTCTTTCATGGAATTCCCCTCCCACATTTCTACAGGCAGCTGAGCGGACCGAAGGTTGAGGTGGCCGGTTGAGGAGGAGACCATTCCGATGGTCGGGAGCTGAAAAGCGAATGCTGAGTAGATTGAGAAAGGTAGCAAAAATAATTGTGTATTAAGTGTGGAAAGTGATAATGGGGAAAAAGTAATGGAGGGTTGGTGGGTATTTGAATCAATGTTGAAGAGCGTCAAGTGAAGCTATATGGACGAGGAGCGATCCATAAGGTAAGCCCAGACACCTACGTTAAGGATGTCTTGGCGGAGTTGTTTTAAAATCCAAGTGGATCTATAGGCTACAAACAGATAGCTTTGTTAAAGAAAACAGTTCACACTCCGATCTGAATAATTTTAGGGGCGCGAGTAGCCACGAGGAGCGTTGGCAGAGATATACATCCAATACATCATGTAACAGATGGATGAAGAGCAAAGGACTATTACGCAATGTCAATATATGTCAGGCTATTTGATAGAATGAATCAACATATTGGATGCGTTTCAACAACCTAACGGTGCAGGACATTTATTTCATTCAAATGATACATTACTAAAGTGATTAGCAGTGGATACTTATCGACAAGACTTCCCAACAGAGCTTTGCCTTGAGAAAGACCTGTGAGGTCGAAACACGTTTTGGCACATGACTCTGCCGATGTTGGAACATGGACTTTGAATCTAATTAAAGAATACCCTAACTTATTTATGACGTTCTTCAAACATGATTTGTATGCCAGCTGGCTATGACTAAGTTGAATACTTTAAGACATAAGGAGTAGTCTGACAGCGCACCCGATTGTGGAACAATCATTAGTTCAAGAGATATATGTTGGGGCCGGCCAGTCTGTCTGTCTGTCTGTATGTATTAAGGAAATGATGAAATGTTGAAGAGCGACGACTAATAGATTGTGGTAAAAGGCTGAGAGAAGATTATTTATTTAGTTGTTCAAGGTATTGACTGAGCAGGTAGACTTAAGTAAAGTGAGACAAAGGTTTGGAGCTGCGACGATTGGTGCACGCTCATATTGTATTTTTCTGAAATGTATTTTCTGTGTAAAATAACGGGATTGTGACTAGTCGTAATGGAGGATGTTACTCTGCTCATGCACCTGTGCAAACAGCTGCCAAAACACGCACCCAAGCTTAAGCAGTATAGTGCAGAATGGGTTAACGGCACAGCAGATAAAATGTTCATGCCATGGCCACAAGGGGATCACTGTCAAAAGCAGTTTTGCAACACATGTCAGATACTTGCATGCTGCGTATGAGGGAAAGAAGTTAGAAAAAAGGTTAGCTAGCCTAGAGCTTTGGAAAATGTACCGAAAGGGAAGACCCGCCTCATGAAGACTGGATGCTTAACCAGTGTAAAGAGGGGGGTGCTGAGCCTTCTGCTCCCCCTACCGCACCTGTAGAAAATATTGATCGTATGAAAGACAAAGGAGTGTATCCATTAAGGGAGGTTAAAGCAGCGGCAGGATACAGTAATCCATTGGATGAGCTGCCTGCGTATAGTAGTGACGAGAGGCCAGAAAAAACTTCAGGAAGGGATGTGATCTCTAAAGTGTTACGTGACCAAGATAGAAGCGAACGACCGAGCATGACCCCAGATATAGAAAGGGAAATTAAGAGATAGAAAGGAGAAAACGATAAAGCTGACGAGATAGCTCTCAAACAGAACGAATGGATCACGTTGACATATTGCTTAAACTTGATGGGAAAAGCATTGAGGCAGTACGGCAAGGGGAAGATCAAGACGAGCAAGATAAAAAAAAAAAAAATGGAACGAGAGACGCAATTGGAAGACGAGGCTAAAACAAAGAGTAGACCAAGACGGGAACAAATGTATCAGGAAGAGCAGTTAAGAAAGGAAGAGAGAGCGTAAGAGCAAAGAAAATATGACAATAGGCAGAGAGCAATCGAAGAATGGGACAGGATAGAAAGGAGAAGAGAAAAAACAGCAAATTAAGATACAAAATAATACAAAGACGCAAAAATGACGAGGTGGTTAGGGCAAATGAAAGAAGGAAAGCGAAAAGACAGGAAGAGGAAAGGATTAGGGAGGTAGCAAAGAAACAAAGAGAATTTGATGAGGAAATGGAACGAAAGAGAAGACAGAGGCCACGCCACATTGATCGCATTGAAAGGGAATTAATGGCACCAGATCCATTAGTGGCATGGGAGGACATAGTGGAGTTCCTCCTATTACAAGAACCTATGCCAGGACCCGCTCGAGTAAGTCTAGACGAGGATTTTGAGATGAGACATCGGAGACAGAATCAAGAAGGCTTAACGGGAAATGAGGGCATACAGTGAATCGAGAAGTAAAGGGAAAGACGATTGATTTGAAAGTGCCCAGTCACAAGGCAAGGAGGGAGGGGGCTGTTCAGCCTCAAGCATAGAGCCTTGTCTTTGGACAGGCTGACTCTAAACTGAAATTAGAAGGAGCACAGCCATACTAGTTGGGGACAAGATATGTCAGACGAAGACAGGGAAACCTTCCGTGGGGAGGAGGGAGCTAGTGCATGCAGCCCCAAGGGATGTTTTCAGACCGACAAGGAAATTAGATGGTCCGATTTAGATCTGCCTAAAGAAAGGATGCCAAAGTCCATGGTGCGGCCAGAGCGACCTAAAAGCAACCTCTTAGTGAGAGGCGGTGGGGAATCACCACTGTATGTGAGCAGGCTGAGGTCATTACCAGGAAGAAAGTGATCAGGAACCATTGTCCCTGCTATGAACAGGCAGCGGATGGCAGACGAATTTCACAGTTTCCTGTGTTAGAAAAAGAGGGGCCTGACCACAGTATATCCTGTGGCTCCAGATGGATAAGGATAACCTAAGGTGTAAGCTCCCGAGTTTGACTTCAGTCGCCAGAACATGGATCTATGAATTGGAGAAAATGACAGGAGGAAACGCGTTAGCTATAGGGGACTTTAAGGGTCTTCTAGTGGCTATTCTTGGGGGGGGGAAAGGGCTGATGACATTCGGACGAGAGAAGGATATGCTAGTGTCACAACACAGAACACAGCGCACAATGGGGCGCCGTTTAATAATTGTAGAGCAGCAGTTTGGAAAGCGCTTAGAGTACAATATCCTGATACGTCTGATATGGGCTCAATTATGCCACGTAAGAGGCAGGAAGGCAAGGATCCGCTTGCTTGCATTCAGGATTTTCAAGCGCAGTGGTATTTGGAAACGCGTTAGCCTGGGGAAAATCAATACCTGTATTCTATCATATTCTATGTCAGGGATTGCCAGACCAGGTACAGAGACAGCTCAAGAAGCTGGTGGGCATCGAGGCAAAGCCATGGCCAAAAATACAGCTGACCATTGCGCACTGTGCACCATTGCCGATTGTTACAGAAGAAAATTCGAAAGAGAGAAGATGCTAGGAAGATCGAAGAAGCTAAGTTAGTACAGAAGAAGCTGTCAAAGTATGCTATAGAAGGGGTCTAATGAAGAAGGGCCAGGATCACAGCAGGCAACAGATATTCCGTTGGTGAATAATCAACGGCAGTCTGATCAAGGAGGGAATGGATTTATGCTGAGAGGCAGGTGAGGCTTCCGTGGTAGAGGAGGCTTTCAGAATAATCCGGGAACTTTCAGAATAACCAAGCTGGTTTTAGGAATATGCAGAATGATAATCAAGACATGCAGGGAGGGCAAGTTCGGAGATTCCCTCCTGGATGTTGTACATGTGGAATGACTGGGCCCATTGCCTGAACATGTGGAAGCCATGGGTATGTGCAGAGTGGGGGGGCAGCTTATCCCCCAGCATATAACCCACAAAGCAGGGACAGGTTCACCCAAGATCAGTTAGTGTATAAAGCACAAGTGCCACAAACACAACAGGCTTTGCAACCACAGCAAGCACCATTAAATCCGCCACAAGGGCAGTCGCAGCATGCACCCATGCTAATGCAGCGCAGCGCAAACACAGGAAAGCTATTGACTCCTTGAGTAGGGGGTGTCACTGTCATGGGAGGGAATCCTATTACAGGCACAGGAATACGTATGTACCCACAATAGGACAGCTCACAGGGTCGCTTGATGTGTTTAGTTCTATCGGTGACGCCCAATCCTCAAGAGGAACCGAGGGTTGACGTTACCATGGGAGGCAAATCCTTTTCTTTTTTAGTAGACACTGGGGCAACTCGCTCATGTATACGAGAGGGAGAATTTTCGTTATCGGGAAATGCCATGAATGCTCGGGGGGGGTTCTCTGGATCTACAAGTAGAACTCCTTTTACTGAAAAATTGCCAGTCTCTATAGGAGAATGCAATATGTCTATCCCATTGTTGTGTTGTGTTCAAGGCAGACACCAGTTAATATACTGGGCTGAGATTTAATGACAAAGTTAAATGTGAGTATTTCTTTCACTGATGAAGGCATAGTGTGTTCAAAGCCAGAAATACATTATTTAAACGTGGGCGAATTTATCATGGCATTTACTGGGCAAATAGCTCTGCGGGGAACGCTGTTGGAGCCTGAAATCTTTCGCTATGGGTAATCATTTTGTTAGCGCGGCTACGCGGTATAGTGGGCAAGATTTTGAGAATACCTGATGAATTTCTTTTCAAGCCCCAGATGCCTATGGACAAAGAGGGGGATGTTTTTTTTTCCCTTGGAGTTACAGGCAGCCATAGTGCGAGGGGGAATCGACCATGCTCGAAGGTTTGGCTAGAGGCAGGCCATGGAGAACAGTGATTGCAATTGAGGAAGGATGTAGATTGACTGACGTCACTGACGAGGATATGTTTAGAGACGACCCGTCAGATGATTTTAGATGAGCATTACATATTGGATCACGACAAAAAGATGAGGTTCCACAGAAAATGTTGTTAGTACGGCAGCGTCCCATATTTTTTTGATAAAGATATGGAGAAAGTGCCAATTTCATTATGGACTACGGGCCCCTATGACATTGGCTTGTTAAAAGGAGTGGGAGAAGTTAAGATTAAGCTGAAACCAGGATAAATTTTACCTCGTGCAAGGCAGCATCCCATGTCTCGAGAGGCAGATGAGGGTATTTTCAAGACTATATCAGCCATGAATGGATCAAGGCATCTTAGTGACGTCAGAGTCGCCATGCACTACCCTATCAAAAAAATCAAAAGGGGGGGGTCATGGCATTTAATTCAGGACATGATGCTGATTAACAAGATTGTAGAGGCAGTTTTTCTTCTAGTTCCTAATTCGGCAACGATACTATGTAGTATCCTGGTTGAGGTGCGATATTTCATGGTGATTGACTTGAAAAATGTGTTTTTCTCAATTCGGTTGCATAAAGATTCCCAAGATCTTACAATATTTACGTTTCATCAGACTAAACTGAAAAGTACATGTTTTTCGCAGGGCTACTGTTGAGTCCCCATCGATTTTCAATAGTGTCCTGCAGGTGGACCTAAGCAATATTGATTTGCCAAGTTTTATGCCTCAATACGTAGATGATATTTTGGTCTGTAGCACATCATAAGAAGAGTGCAGACGAGACACGATTCAGCTAATTATTTTACCAGAGAAAGGATATGAGCTGGACAAACAGAAATTGCAGTATTGCCAAGAAGAGGTGTTGTACATAGGTCAGTTGATCTCGCATGAAGGAAAGAAAGTTACACCTGAAAGAGATGAGGCGTTTTTGAAAACATCAAAACCGCAGACAATAAAGCGAATGCAACAGTTTTTAGGACTATGCAATTATGTTGGAGCATGGGTATCTAATTATAGTTCGTACACTAGGCCCTTGTTGTAGGGCCTGAAAAAGGCACAGGTGAATCGGGACTGAGGAAATGGAGGAAGGGTTTGATGAACTAAAAAGGCAATTTGCACAGCTCCAGTTTTAGGTATTTCCAATTATTCTGAGGAGATCTTTTTATTCTTGCACATGAATAGGACAGTCATGACCGCAGGACTTGGGCAGAGAACTACGTTGGGGTACAAATGCATAGCATATTACAGTGGATTCTGGACCCAATAATGAGCGGTCACTTCCCTTGTGAACAATCATGGCAGCAGCCACGTTCACCATTGAGAAGTCTGCCAGCATAGTGATGGGGTGCTCCATGACGTTGTTTGTTGAGCATTCTTTGTTTGCTGTTTTGGGGAAACCCAAGTGTACACTGACATCTCAAAGATCTTCTGCTTATGAGATAGTTGTATCGAAAAATAGTTGGGTGTAATGTTGGACCCTGCCACGTTTGTAGCTGAACCACTGGCAGAGGATGAACAAGTGCATGATTGCTCAAATTATGAGGAATTCTATGAAGAGATCCCGAAAGTAAAAGAAAGTGCTCTAGCAGCTGGGGAGATTCTCTTTATTGATGGTTCTTCAAGGATCCATCAAACTGATGGAGAAAGGCATTCAGGCTCAGCTGTTTTAAAACAAAGAGCAAATGGGGAATTTGAGTTGGTAGCAAGTGCAAGACTACTTTTTCATTTTTCAGCACAGGCTACAGAATTGGTGGCGCTCATTGTCACGCTCGAGACACACGCAGACCAGGAAGTAACAGCGTACAGTGACTCCGCCTACGCGACGTCAACCGTGCACGCAGGGCTAGCACATTGGAAAAGGAGGGGCTACCTGCGAGCGGACGGCACTCCAGTGCAGCACGCTGCATTATTGGATAGGCTAATTAAAGCACTACAACTCCCAGTAGCCATTGCAATAGTTAAGTGTGCAGAACACACTAAGAGAACAGACTTTATTTCTGCAGAAACCAAGCCGCAGAGGAAGAGGCCAAATGACTTGCATATTCTTCTGATATTTTTAATTTTGATACGCCTCATGTGAAAGAGAAAATGGTTGTGAATTAAAGCTTTAATCACTTATCACAAGTACAGTTAATGGAAGTTCAAGGTGGAGCTCCATAGGAAGAGAAAGAACTGTGGATGTGAAGGGGTATTCTTTATTCCCTTCCAATGCATTGTGGCGACAAGACAGCACTGGTAAACCGGTGATGCCTGTAGCCTTACTAAGGGTGGCGATAGAACAGCTACACTACCCTGCACATGTCACTAGGGAGAGCCTCGCAGCAACTATTGCTGAAGACTGGTTCGTATCAAACCTGTTAGAACACATTGCTTTTTATGTAGTGAATTGCATCGTATGTCAAAGGTTTACTACTGGGCACACGCTGCGAACAGTCAGAGGAGGAATTCCTCGACCAAATGGTCCTTTTCAGCATTTACATATCAATTATGTGACCTGCTGCAGATCTGTAATGGATAAAGGTATACGATAGTGGTAGTTTGCCCCTTCTCAAGGTGGATCGAGGCTGGCCCATGCACACACCCTGATGCCACTTGCGCTGCAAACTTTTTAGTCCAGAAGTATTTCCTAGGTGCTGAGATCAGATAATGGCCCCCATTTTGTGAATGAGGTATTTGAGCAAATTAGCCTATTGCTTAGCATTAAACACAAGTTTCCTTCTGCTCTGTATTTATCTGTAACCGTAACCTTGAAACCTTTGCCTCCTGCATACTAATGTAACTGTAACCCAGTTTTCTGTAACCAGATCTAAACCAACGCGCGCGTATGCCCCTGGGCCTGGCTGCGCTTTATAAATAAAACAAATACAAAAATACAAATTATCACCCTCAAGCGAATGAGATATGAGACTCAATGGTCTGCTCAAGGAGAGAATAGCAAAGTTGAAACTGACACTGAAAAGGGGATGGCTGCATTGCCTGCGCCTTGCATTATATGCATTAAGAAATCAGCCCGGCTCTGACTACCACCTCACACCCCACGAACTAGTCTCAGAGATGTGAATGGGAATCCCTCCAACTCCTCCATCGAGGACTAAGAGTGATGCTCATACAACTGCAGAATTGTTAGATGAGCTACGTGCGTGCTTAACATGTATGATGGCCAGTATCTGTCATTTCAGATCAAGTCAAGCGGACATGTGTCGGTATCGGAACACAGATGAAGACCATACAGCAACCGGACCTAAATACCTATGTTTACCTAAACTGTTTGCTGGAAATCAGATTTTAAACAGAAATTTGCCACTAAAGTGTCACAAGCCTAGATTTACCGGCCCTTTCGTTGTGGAGGACATTACTCTGTCAGCAGTCAAAGTCCTAGTGAGACGAGTGTGGACACACCAATGTGATGTGAAAGTCTACGCTGGAGAGGCTGCCGCACCCCAAACCCATTCGGAAGCATGTCACGGAGAAGTTCAGCATGTGCAGACTCGATCGATGACGAGGCAGAAGGACGCAGAGACTGTCTAGTAGATGGATAAAAGTGTGCATTTACACTGTCGCTCCCCTGAAACACTTTGTAGCTGCTAAGCAAGGAGTGAGCAAGTTATTGTTTCACCTTGGAGGTGCCTATGGTGTTGCCCAATGATGATATACACAGACAACTTCTTGCTGTCTTCATATTTATACTCAGAGCTTACACTGCTCTTGTTGGGAGGAGCAATGACATCCATACTTTTATCCCAGATCCTAAGAATGGCCTGAATATTATGTTTATTGGCAGTAATTATAGAACAGATCAGACTATTGCCTGAAAATCGTTCCGGAGGTACAGAAGGTCCTGTCTAAGGACGATGCCCACAAACTACTTGTTATGATCTTTTACTGTTTGCTTCAAGTTCATCCTTATCTTGTTTGGCTAGACACCAATACTTTTTTGTGTTCATGCGAGATACTATAAATCGTCCAGCAATCAGCCAGTTACTTGTGGAGATCATTGAGCAAATTCGAAAAATACTGGAGCATCGCACGAGTTTGCCTGAATAAAACAAGTTTTTCCCTTCCTTAAAAGTAATTACAGGCAAACATGTGGTCCATAGAGCATATTACAGGTCCGGAAAGTGAGCAAGGTCAACAACGTGTGGAAAGACATCAATGGTGGAGCCTCATGTATTGGTGCATAATATATGCCTGTTCTACGTTTATCATTGTTTTTCTGATTTTGCTAATCCACACTGTGTATTTCATTGGGCCTACGAAAGCAGTGGTCCCTTTGATCCTTCCCACTCCATTCTCCTTGGCAGAACTAGACATTGTGAGAAAGCCACGGTCTTATGCAATTGTCCCTGCTCCAGTAGCTCATGTGAAGGCACCCATTTCTAAGACCAGTGTCCCTAGAAATCCTTTTGCAGGAAGGACTCTTTTAGATATACTTACTGAGCGCCACATACAGATTCTTGGAGAGAAACAAAGAAAGAGACCGAAGATAAGTGCAAGGGAGGATGATTAATAATTAAATAATTATTTATACAGTACAGCATATTTGGGGAACATGTGATATCTGCACATGAAAGAACTTCTGAGGAGGATTGCTATGGATGTGCACTCCTGCTTTATGCTATGGGAAAGTCTAAGCTATTCATAGCTATTGAAGTAGATGTTCAAACAGCTCATTGCCTTAATCACCTTGCACTCTGCCATACAAGAGGTCCATTCCAAGGTCGAACGGCATCCTTGATGTGGGTGACAGAATGGACAGTACCAGATGAAGATGATTATGTACAAGATATAAAGACAAGAGCGAGGGCACACACCAGAAATCATGTGGTAAGATATGAACCACCTGGTATGAAAGGAGCAGGAATCGGATGGTAAGTAAACAGAAGACTCAATTGTCAAGGGAAGACTGAAGAAGAAATTCGAAGCTCCAACGAAAGAGTTCGGATGCAGATCTGGGGAACAGCGCTTTCTCCAGACGGATGGGAAGAAGGTGTAGTCCTATGCAGAGCTGTGGTAGTAAATGGTCCTCGCAA
Organism: Ambystoma mexicanum; assembly: GCF_040938575.1. NCBI lineage: Eukaryota > Metazoa > Chordata > Amphibia > Caudata > Ambystomatidae > Ambystoma > Ambystoma mexicanum. The sequence continues at coordinate 254,155,842 of NC_090931.1, read as the reverse complement.
ACCAGTTATAGAGCAAGTGGAAAATGGATGCAAACCTCGATTGGCCAAGGCTTGCAAAACCTCCGACATGGGTTGCAGACAAATGAGGTCTGTTGCAGATGGTGCCTCTGGCTACTGCAGAGCTATGTTTCAGAAACAATGGCACGAGAAAAGTTGGAGAAAATCAACAGTGCGGACGAATCTTTGATGTGCCAGGAATGAAGGATGGGACAGTAGTGATAAGGGATCACTATTGGGCCTGTGGATCCAGACCTTGCATGAAGCCGCCCAGAGATTGGGGAGTACAATGATCTGAAGTCATTCATGTTCCAGCATTGGTGACTCCTAAAAGTGACTTGAACATTGGCGAGTTTCCAAAAGCAGATGCTCACCTGAGGAAGAAGAGATCTGCTGAGCTCTTAAATCGAATGAAGAGGGAGAATTATTTCTCAGCTAAATTGATAGAATCTTTTGGTGCCATTCCAAATGAACATAGATTGTTCAGTCAGACGTCAGCAATATTCACGACAATCTTTATGCCTAGGATCCAGGTGATGACGAATGCTAAATGGTTACAGATTACCAGATGGGAGCTTCTGCAGACGATCAACACCACTATAAAGGTATTCAATGCTATCAAGGAGGAGCTGAGAGCCATATGACTGATGACAGTTCAGAAAAGATATGTCCTGGACATGATTACACCAATGGATGGAGGTGTTTGTGCCAAAATAGGAGAATCATGTTGTACATTCATACCTTTTCATGACCACGTTAATGGCACCTTGACAGAAGCCGTAACGATGCTGACAAACCTACACGTCAAGATGGAGGACGAGGTGGAAGACATTGCTGACAGTTGGTTTGCATCAATTTCTTCATCGATTCCACATTGGGTGGCAAACCTTTTTAAGTTACTTGGTGCCCTGTTGGTGGTGATCATGTTTGTATTTTGTGTGATCAGGATAATAATCACAAAATGCAAGAAGACTGAAAAGAAAGCAGTAGGAATGAAGATTTTGATTGATGTCAAATCAGGATTTGAACCTGAAGTGCTGAAAGATGTAGAAATCAGAGACTACGTAAAGGCCAACATCCATGCACCTCAGGGAACAAAGTTCCTGTAACGAAAGAACCACGAGAGGTATGTGGGGAGATGGATCTACTGCAGTCCCAACAATGGACAGTGCATGTTTATGACCTGGTGTGTTGATGGGAATGTGAAATCAGCAGGATGCCTGAAAGGATCATAAATATATGGGTCCCAAAGAAGCATTTCTTCAAACGAGGATGTCTTGATGTTAAGACTGATGAGAGAGTGGTCGATGAATCGCCTGGGCGGGGGGGGGTGTAGAGAAGGTGTCAAGCACCCCCACCAAAAGCTCCGCCCACATGTTGCCTATATGTTGGTAGCCAGAAATTGCGACATGTGTACTAACAGTGAGGATGCCTGTACCGCAAAGAATACTTGAAACAAGGTATCCATTGAGAAAATCCTATATGCATTCACAAAGATATGATGGCCTTCTGGACAAAAGTTCCGGAAGAAGTGTGAGAATGAGTGAGAAAGAAGACTGGTGACCTCACGTGAAGCAGAACTGACGCATCCAGAATACATGCACAAGGCAAAAGAACATAAACATTCTATAAGGTCTGAAGAGGAGGTGTTAAAGATTAGCAACATTTCGGGCTCAAGATGAAGATGCTGTTACGCTCACCTGGTCTCTGCGGGGACGTTGGGGCATGGTTGCAGCCCCCCCCCTGGAACTGGCTCACCTTGGTCAGGCTTCTTCCCCTGCTCTTGTGTTGTGGACTGCGCTGGTTGTTGGCACTGCCCCTGTGAGAATACGAGAGGCCGTGAGAATGCTGTGACATGACTGTGGTCCCCCTCAAACCCTTCTTCCCAGAATGTGGTGAGCATGCGCGACCCATTTAGTCTGACCTGTTTAATTATAATGGCGAGCTCTCCGTCCTGCTCCTCACTGCAGGGGCGTTTTAGCTAGATCGAGTTTCTTCACTGGTCCATGTGTGTGGCAGCCAGATCGGCTGTGACTGAACCACTCCAAAGTTAAGTATCCTTTCAATATTTATTATTGTCCGTATTCTTTTGTAATGTCTTTCCTGGATTATTGTCTGTATCTTTTTGTAATGTCTTTCCTTTTCCCCAATAGATGATATGAGGCCGAGCGGTAGTTGTGGTGCAAGAAGCAAGCCCCAATGGAAGAAAACTGAGTTCACGATGTCCCAATAGGTGGTAAGTTTGGTTTTAAGGTCAAGCGCGAGGATTGGTCTAAGCGCGACCTTAGCGTAATGTCTTAATGGCTTTCTAACCTTGTTTTGTCTTTTTCTCTTGCAGGGATTGTCTGGCGATGTTGGACTAGAATGCATTATCCAAAGATCTGCCGGCAGTTGAAGGAAGCCTGGATCAGCAATGATGCTGGCCGAAAGTGGACTCCCGAGTAAGTGATGTGGCTAGGAGCCGGAATCAGGTAAGGATGCGCTCTGACTGCAGTTGCTGCTGGAATCAGGCAAGGATGCGCTCCGACTGCGGTTGCTGCTGGGATCAGGTAAGGATGCGCTTCAGGCGGTGGTGAGCATTATGCTGCTATAAGCAGACTAAAGGGAAGCACTTGCATGCGGGCGGGGCAGGCTTAAATAGCCTGGTCCCGGCCATGCCCATTTGTTCTGGCTCGTAGCCCCACCCTGCCACTCCTAGAGGATGCTGTACGTGTGGCCCAATTCACTCCTAAGACCACGCCTGACCTGGGGGCACGTGGAGGCCCTGCAGGGGAAAAAACAGAAAGTGCACCAGAATAAAAGTGTGCAGAGCACACTTACTCATGAGCATGGCACCAAAGGTGCCAGGACTGGGTCCAACTGGACCTTTTATGTAGTGGAGCTTGTGGTTCTTGCCCAGTGGCCATGACAGTTGCTCATGCTACAGAAACTCTGAAGAAGATGCAAAATCAGTTTACACAGATGCAGTAACGCAAGAAGACGGTGATCTTAAGGCTGGCTACGTAGTGAATAGTTTGCGGCGATGCGCCAACGTATATACATAGGAAAGTATAGAATCTGGATGTTCCACAATGCACTTTAGCGAGGCTTGATACCCCTTGATTGGAAAGGGTTTTCAGTGTGGCACAGTAGGAAAATAAATGATGGCGAAGGAGAAATTCAAGAAAGGCTTGGCTGGCCCAGCACCAAGAAGTCGAGGCCACCATGAGCCTGGTTGTCCATCCAGTAGTTACATGAACGTGAGAAAGAAACTTCTGTTTGACGTGGAATAGAAAAACACTGAAGGCGTCAAAAGTTAATCATTTGATAGTATTAAATGCAGCAAAGAGCTCGAAAATGCGGTCTCCAGTCACATGGTCAGATCAAAATAGACATTGGGTCGAGCTACACTGAAACCAGAAGACCAACTATGCATATACTCCCTTTTATCCTCAGACACAGAGAGCTACTGCAAGGCCAAGTTCAAAGCCTTAATTGACAGGCAGACTGCAGGAGAGATAATAGATGTTGGGCTAAATGGGAGGGGAGGCATGACCACACCGAGCCTCCCTGCACCTGGAGTGGTAGCTTGCGTGCTGCTAGCGTGTGCAATATTCCAGAATGGTACAAGGGTGCCAACCAATTGTAGAGGGCCACATATCAAGGACCCCTATAGTTTGTGTAACCAATAAAGTGTCAAGAATTAGTATGACACAAGATGACTTGCACTTGGGATGGTCTTAGTTGCCCACCTGACGGAGACCCAATCACTTCACCTGTTAGTATGTAACGTATACTTGGGTGTTTTTTGTAAGCCTATCACATCCCCAAGTAGGTTTTTGTAGTTTGCCACGTAGTGTGATGTCGCTGCTGACAAGTTTTTACTATAAAAGATGTGTTTTTTATAAAAGGTGTTGAGAGAAATCCAGCAAATGTCCGTTGTAACTCCCTGTTTTAGATAATTGCAAGTAACGCAGTGCCCTGTTTTGCCAACTTCCTGAGTCGGTTTGATTATTGTTTGAGTAAATTCTGCATCCACCATCCATCTCTAAGTATTGCTACCTCATCTTAATGGGCACCTAGGTCAATGGGTTAAACCTCTTCTGCCATTTGTTGTTTTCCATCTTCGGAAGCTTAACATCTTTCTTGGGTACCACCAATGTAGGCATGTTGATGTGTACTAGGGAGCATACCCCACCCAGTCAGGTGGCACTTTCTTGTATGTTTTAGACACGCATGCCCAATATTGATCCATCAGCACTCTCGTTCCTGCTCACATTGCCGGGATAATCTCGATCGTCTGGCATCCCACATTCTCACCAACTTCCACATCGTCATTGTGCTGGTAGCACAGAGCTGGTGTCTTCAGGGGAATTATTGGCATTGGTCCAACTTCGTTCTCCACCCAGATCAGTAATTTTGCACTTCTGTCCCTTTCCTTCAGGCACTTGTCATTCTCTTCTTGCACCTTTTTCACTGGCGATTTGGCTAAGGTCAGTGCCTTACTTCCCACCACTCCATCTTCCCAACCATCGTTAATGTATACACGTCCATAGATCAATATCTCTGGTCTCTCCCAGCAGCCAGGCTCTCCTCCTATCTCCTTTACTCTTGTCCAGGGGCATGGCAATTCCCTCAGTCTGATCGTCTTTTTCTCTTTTCTCTGACCCATCACTTATGTACTGCAGTTCTTCATCGAACTGCCAGTAGTTGTTCATCATGTCTAGTGTGTTGATGTAACTATCTTCATATGGGAAGGTCCTCTTAGACATCCACCTTAAGGTTGCTGTCTTCCCTTGGAATCGGCCTCGTGTTTGGACCATTGCAAGGTACATCAAGTACTGTGCTTTGGCTGCAGGTATTTCAGTTGCAATGAACGTTTTAGAAGCACTCATGGCATAGGGGATTAATAAGCAGACATAACAGCTCTCCCCGGTGTTGTTCCTACCAACTTTGCACATGTATTTGTACCACACGTTGTTTGTGACTTGAGCTGTGTCTGTGAGATACATAGCAACTCCCTTCATGTCTGCATCATCACTGCGCTTACCTCTCCTTACCTTATCAGCAGTGTCTTCTCTTCCACCTGACATGGTAGTTCCTCCTGCTTCGGTTGGGGGAATGTTAATAGTGGATACAGCAGTAGCACTCTTGGCAAAGCAGAGCTGCCAGACTATGATGCCCAGCACTCCAGTGGGAATCAGTAAACACACCAAAGTTCAACCATATTTTATTGTCTCCGACATGACCACTTATGCTGCTTAATCCTTGCAGTTTATGAGATGATAAAGTTGCCTGCCAGAAAATTACAAGAAATGCGTTACTGTGTTAGTATTAGTCAGTGCCCTCAAGCTCCGCGGACTAGGTAGTCGCTAATAGCAAATGCCAAGACCTCCTCCCAGACTTTCCTTATCGATGGATTTCTGAGTGTGGGTAGAATGTGGTAAGCACTTTGTTCAAGTTGTGGGTATGATTGGGCCAGGTACTCTATGAATACAAGGAAGTATACTTCAGTGGATCGGGCTTTAAATCATCTGGGTCTCTTTATATAATCTACAAATTGGTTGGTCAGTGGGAGGTAACATTAGGACAATTCCCTATACAGTTCTAACATTCGCATCAACCTGCATTTGCGGAAGAAAAGAGAAAAGAGACATTGTTTCAGCTGTCAAAGTGCACAGATATTTCAGTTGCAATCTCACAACCTGCGTATGCGAAGAAAAGAAGAACACGCACTGTTTTTCAGCCGTCAATGTGCACAAGCATTCCAGCTGCTTGGGATTGTCTGACCATAGGATGGCCAGGTCTCCCTAATTCTGTACAATCTGCACTGTTACACCCCTGGCGTATCACACAACTCCTTCCTAGCCACGGAAGCCAAATGCATTTGACCCCTCCCTGAGGCAACCAAAGGGGGGGGGGGGTGGAAGAGGGCTAGCAAGAGGTTGTGGATTGGTAGGTGGTGTTTAGGGTAACCAGAAAAAAGTTGTTTAGTTAATTTGAAATTGGTTAGGACTGGGGAACACAGGGGAAAACAATGTAACCTGACAACGCAGCATAGACTTGTTTTGAACCTGGAGTTTCTAGGTAGTCGGTACCCTTCTTGATTATAATACCGACTCCTTCTCATGCATTGATATACCTCCACTGAGTAAGCAACAAACATAAGCACAGGAAGCATGAATGAAAGCCATGGGTAACGGTAACAAATGTACACATGTGGACAAGAATACCGGCAACAAAATACTCCACAACTTGTAATGCTCCAAAAGTATGACTCAACCTCTGACTGTCACCTAAACATGGGTTGAGTCAGAAATTGGTTCGGAACATAATGACTTGGTGCAAACATGAAATGTACAAAGCGAGCAGCGCAAACAAACCTAGCATTGCATCACATCATAAAACTGATTGCTGCCCCACACTCGTAGCGCTAGCGTTCCGCGAAAAACAGCGGTATGTCTAAACTTAGTTTGGGAGGCTTGTTGAAACACAACGTGCGGTTTGAGCAGCACATAGATCACCCCTGCTGCAAAGGATAAGTTCATTAATGATTCCCAACGGTGCGTACTGCACCAAACAAAATGAGGACCACACTACTGAATCATATGTGTTCAATATTTGTTCAAGAAGCACTGAACTGAGGCTTGGGGGGGGGGGGGGGGTTTGCCGGCTCCTTCCCAGGCAGAGGTTCTCCCATGGTGAACGGACTCCTGCTGTGCTCCGCCTGTCCCTGGTTCTGCTTCACAAACGCCCATTGTCTGCTTCCTCCGGCCCGTGCCTGCCACGCCAACAAGCAGCATGGGCTGAGGAATATTCTAAATAGCCAATTTGACACACCTGCCTCGCTCCGGACCAACTGCCACCCCAAAGGATCATGGGGATTGTAGTGTTTGCCTGATTTTGCACAAATCACCTTCTTAGAGCTGCTTTGCAGGCCCAACAGCCCATTTTACATCACATGCATGCACTTGTTGTTCATAAAGATCCTCAACGTTGGCCCTGTCGATTACTGTTACTATGTTGCCGGGCTAGGCTACTGCTTTGTAGGGCTTGATTTCCTGGATGTGGTTCTAAACCGTTTTCACCTCGAGCCACACAGCCCTTTCTGCGACTGCTTCTACCACGTGGGGGCCCGAGAATCTGGGTAAGTTCCACCTACGCAGAAAGTTTTTTAGGAGGATCAAGTCCTCCACCTTTACTGAATGTGTGGGACCAATGTTTTGTTTAGTTCTGTATCATTAGAATCTGTGGCTTTGTTGTCTTTAGGCCTGCCCTGTGTCCACTGTATCTGGGGAGAGATAAAAGAAGCACTTGAAACCAATGAATTGATATATTCGAAAATGTCTTGCCCTAACACATCTGCACTTTTCTCAAGTCCTTCAATGCTCTAGTGGGAGGAGCCAGGGGAAGATGCTTGCTCCGTCCTGTCGCCACCTCGTGGGGCGTGAAATGGTGGTCGGACCCAGGCTTGTTGAGCAATTCGAAGAGTGCCGGAGGCAAACAATGAAGCAGTTTTTTCTTGGTGCTCTGCTGGGTTTTGGCAATGCACTCCTTCAAGAGGCCATTGAGGCGTTCACACACCCATTTACTTGCAGGTTGTATGCACAGGCAAATTTGTGTTTGATTCCTAGCAGAGTTGTGATGTGATGAAACATTTAATTGGCGAAGTGAGGGCCATTGTCAGGCCGAAGGACCTCACAGATGCCCCATCTTGGGAATACTTCCCATACCAGAAATGTTGCTGCCCTGAGGGCGTCGGCATGTGAACAAGGTCCAGCCTCTATCCATCTTGAGAATGGGCTGACAACCACTATTATGTAGCAGTTTCCGTGACACTCTTGGATCATGTCCACGTAATCCACCTCGAGATGCAGGAATGGGCCTTCAGATCGTGGTACGACTCCTCTCGCAACTCAAGTATGTTCTGCTGACAAGTCCAGCAGTTACTAATGAAGTTGACTACATGTTAATTCAGATTTGTGTAAAACCACGATTCCCCAATGTGTGCAGCAGTTACCTCTTTCCCTGTGTGTGTTGGATAATGCAATTGCGCCTGTACTGTTTTCAACAAAGCAAGTGGCATGACCACCTTCCCTGTGTTGTTTTTACACCATAGAGCATCTGTTGGAGACATCGAACATCCCCTTTTCAGCCATAGCTCTCTCTCCTCCTGTGGTGCAGCTCCCTGCAATTACATAATCTGAGTTTCTGGTATGCTGTTGTAGGCTTCCCTCATCACCATGTTTCTTACTCCTCCTGGGGCATTGGGCCTCTTTCAGTTCCCACAGTTCCCCAACGTACGCTGCACATTTTGCCTCCTAGTCCACTGCCTCATTTCCCCTTGACATTGCCTCTTCCCCCTTTGGGGGCATGGGGGGAGGTGGCATTTCTTTTTTTTTTTTTTTCTTTTTTTCGTTAGTGCTAGCTCCCTTGGATATGCAATCACGTCGCTCAGTTTGCCTAACTAGAGTGCATGCTGTACTGGGGGTCCCATGTGCCCTTCTGAACCCGCTTCTCAGCTATTGCGTCAATCCTGAATGTACTGTTGATGTGACGTAAGCACTGTCAGAATAGATCGTCACATTTTCCTCTACACTGTGGTCTAGCACCAATATGAGGGCCACCAGCTCTGCTGCTTGTGCTGAGTAATGAGATGGTAACCGTTCACTCACAACCACCTCCCTTGTCCAGTCCTCCTTCAGCCTCACTACTGCAGTTCCAGTCCTTCTGATCCCATCAGTTCGATCAGTAGTCGATGAACCATCAATGTACAGCACGTTTCCCCCCTCAAGTGCATCTTCCTCCACCCTGCGTGTCTCACTGAATTGCTCTGTTCTTTGTGCAGTCATGAGCTCAGTCTCCTGGCTGAAGGACGTCTGCCAATCTTCAGTCCCACATTTGACAGGATGACCTCGTAGCCTGATACTGTGTTAGTGGGCTCATTGGCTCATTGGCTACTGCAGTATCGCAAACAGGGCATGCTCCACGTAAAGTGGTGGTGCACCCCGTCGTCATCGCTGATGGCCTTTCTACTGTGAAGGCTGCAGCTGCCAAGGATTTTTCGCATGGGTAATGTCCTCTCATCACTGGGTCAAGTTGTCCACTGTTGTAAGCAATTGGTTAATTGTCCATGCTTGTTTTCTGTCAGTACTGCTTTCATCACTGCACCGTCCATGTGGGAGAACAGGAAGAATTCATTTTTGTTGTCAGGAGTCCCTTACACTGGTGCGGTACTTATGGCCAGCTTCAACTCCTCAAAGGCGTCGGTCATTTTTGTAGTCCACTGAGGTGTCTTTGTTCCCCTTTGGGCCTCTTTCAGTGCAGTCAGGAGTGGTCTGGTATATGTGCTGTAGTCAAAGGCCCATGCTTTACAGTAATTGGACAACCCCAGGAATTGTTGCATTTCGCTCACTGTTTTGGGCTGTGGTGTGACCAATATTATTCCTGTTCTCTTTGGGGCAATGTGCCTGCCGTCCTTAGATATCATCTGTCCAATGTCAAGAACTTCCTTCTGGCAGTACTGTAGCTTTGCCTTGTCTACCTTGTACCTCTCGTCGGTTAACACGGTCAACATGTTCACTGAATCCCTTCTGCACTCGTCTTCTGTCTTACTGCAAATCAAAATACATCAACTCACTGCAGAACTGTGCTTTCGGTCTCTGTTGCCTAGATCCATCTGTATCACTCTGTTGCAGAAAGAAGGTGACTCACAGTACCCCTGTAGCAAACGAGTGTGTTTCCACTCCTGGTTTCGGTACATAACACTGGTTAGTTAGATCTTGGGAGTCTGGGTGCAGAGGTACTGAAATAATGCATTCTTTAAATCTTTGACTGTGAAGCAGGTGGCTTCCACTAGAATACCGCACAAAATGGTTGCTGGATTAGCTGCTACTGGATGCTTTGCATTACAATGTGGTTAAGGGGTCTTGGGTCCTGGATGAAACACAACGACCCCCCGCTGGCCTTGCGCACGGGGTACACTGTCGTGTTGCATGGAGACTCTGATGGTGCCAAGATGCCTCTTTCAACAAGGACGTTGATTGTTTCATCGATGCACTCATCTGCTTCTTTGGTTAGTGGATACGGTTTTACTCTCTGCAAGATTCCTCCTTTTTTCAATTTGATCTTCACTCCCCCTGAGCTCTTGTTGTACCCACATCATAAGTACTCGTGATCCATAAGCTGTTTGGACCTTGGCCATGTTCTCCTCCCAGAATGAGGGCAGTGACTCGGCGCCATCACCATTCTCTGTGGCACCTTTCGGTAATGGATCTGTAACCAATATGTTACTCATTACGAACATAGTTTCCATTTCCAACCTCTCTTCCCCAAAGAGCTCATCTGTCACCGTGGTCAGCCTGCATCCTTCAGCAACAACAATTATTGCTCTCCATGCCCTCCCAGTGTACTGCAATCCAATCCTCCCTTGCCAACACTGCCTCAATCTCAATGGACACTATGGCCCTTTCTGGCTCATTCAATGGTGTCTCTGGCCTGAACACGTACTCGTTTGGTACTTGCCACACCTTCCCTGCGATGCCTGGCATCCATGCAATGGCGATGTCTATCCAATGTTGAAACATCTCCGGGTCAAATGGCACCCCATGTGTACTATGTGCCCACAATAGGCCTGAACAATCTGCCTTACATTCATCATGCGTATGTCTGGTGTTGAGCATATTATGCCTTTGTCTGTGAATGAGATTGTCATATTTAGTCTGCTCATGATGTTGTGTCCCAATATGTTCACAGGTGTCTGTCTAGAGTAAAGTAAAGGTGGTGATAAGTCGTGATCACCTATAGATAGTGAGATGTTATCAGTAAAAGGAACCACTTCTCGAGCCCCACAGAATACTTGAGTGTTCATGGCATCGCCTGACAACGCAAATCTCCCTTCCCGGATGCATGACCTTGTCGCCCCAGTGTCAACAAGAAAGGAAGAAGTTTTGTCACCTATCGCCACCCCTATGCGAGGTTCCTGCGCAGGATTGGGTGTGACTGACAGGATGGGACACATCAAGTTCATCTGTGGGCTGTCCTATTGGGGGTACAGTGATAATCCGTTCTCTGTGAAGGGGTTGTTCCCCAGCATGGTAACCCCTCCCAGTCGCCTAACTGGTACTGTCGCCATTTTGTCGATTGGTTCCGGTGTGCCGTTGTCCTGTAGTTGTGCTAGCTGTTGTGTGTTCCCTCTGATCTGTGGTGTTTGCAAATATAGTGGTAGTGGTGCAGTCATTTGTGGTGCTTGTGTCTGTACCTGTGGTGGTGCGGGTGTTTGCATCTGGGCTTGTGGAATCTGTTGGTAGGTGCCCTATATCTGTCCCTTTTGCTGTTGACCCTGAGCATAATAATCCTCTTGTTCCCCGTAATAGTTCTGCTGTCCCTGGTCTCACCAATCTTGCTGTGCCCCTCTAAATCGGCATGCCCTCGAAATGTTTCCTAGCAGCCCGCAGGTCCAGCAGTGAGGTGGTTCTCTCCCCTGGGAACCCCCCTGCTTCCTGCTGCATTTGTTGGCCATATCAACGAAACCCCCCCCCCCCTTGATTGTGATGTGTTTGTGGTCAGAAACCACACCCCCTTTGGAATCCTGCCCTCCTTCGAAACGCTGGTTGGAACCCACCCCGCCCCATGTATCCTCCTCCCATGGGCGGTGCGTACTGTTGAGGTGGTTGACACTGCTTCTGTGGTGCTGGTGCCTGTGGGGTGGGGCTAGTTATGACTGCCCCATCCATTGCATACTTTGATAGCTTCTTTTGTACTAGTTTGGCCTTACCTGCCTTTCTTTCCTCTGCCTTTTGCTTAACCTTTCCCCGCCATAATCTGCAATATGTACTATTGTAAACTGTATTTCTGGCCATCCTTTCGCCTCCATTCCCACTAGTTTCTTCAGACTCTTTTGTACTGGCTCTGGCAGGCCTTGTACTAAAATGTGATAGAATATAGCTAACGTTTTGCCCCAAGGCTCTCAAGTTTCAAGGTGCCAAAGCTCTTGAATCTCCTGAATATATTGAACAGGGTCTTCTTCCTCACGCATCTTGCGTGACGTAATCACCCCAATGTCTGACGTGTCTGGATACTGTGTTCGTAATGCTTGCCAAACTCTGCAGTTTGCAAATGGCAACCCGTCATGCGCTGTGTTCTGTATAGTCAGCCCTTTGAACCCTTCCCTCTTCCATATGTCAGCTGCGTCACCCAGTATCAAAACCATTAGTCCCTTTGTCACCCCGACTGCCAGCCTGTGACCCGCTGTCAGTTTCTCCATCTCATAAATCCACTTCTCAGCCCCTGCGCTTAAGTATGGTAACCTGCATTTGACATTCTCCATGTCTGTGTGTTTCCAGGATACATACTGAGGCCTCGTCCATCCCCTTACTAAGAATGGCATCTAGGAATACGTTTCCCTCTCCTCTGCTGTCTGTCGGTTATGTCTGATTTGTATAGGTCCCCTCTCGTCTTCAATGTCAGCGCATATATCTACTGGTTCTAGGGAAGGTAGTTTGCTCTCGTCTTAGGCCCTAGACAGCCGTCCCTTTTGAACATGCTATTGCTGCCTCCTCCCTCCTGCACCCTGGGAGTTCCCTAAGTCTCTTAACATATGCGTTATGCGCAGAGCACCTATCGTTAGCCCGCTGTCCTTGCTCCCCGTCCTCATCCCCTCCTTCTCCGTGTCTGGGGTATCTACACTCCCATGATGCTCCTTCTCATGTCCCTTTCATGTCCCTGTGGAGTGGGGCCCCTGCTCTGCTCCCCCTCTTGTCACTGCTGTGTCTGTCGTCATTGTCAGATCCTGTGTCCATGTTACTACAAAAGTCACTTGCAAAATGTGTTCTCCTCGATGTCAAGTCTGTGTTGGAATTCATGCTGAGATCAATGTCCACTAGGTTATATTTGCTCCCTCCTGCTCATGCCCCTATGCCTGCTCCACTATCTGCTGTCGTGCTCCTCCCTCGCGGGTTTGTGCTATCCAGTTCTGACCTTCTCTCTTCCTTGCATTTATTTCTCTCCCAGTCCATAGCTAGCTGTGCCTTTACTGCCATTATTGCTCGTTCATCTTCCTACTTACGTGCTCGCTTTCTCTCGCCAGTCTATCCAATTGCAACTTTCTCTGTTCCCTCTCTGCTAACTTGTGTTTTCCGTGCTCAGCCATCTCTCTTCGTCTCTCCGGCCTTCTCTCTCTTTCTCTCTCCCTCTTCTCTCTCATCTTCCTCTGCTCTCTTCATTTCCTTAAGATCCCTTTCTATTCTCTCTTCTTGCACCTTTTCCAAAAGTTCTGTCTCTGTCCCTTCTTCGCTCTTTTCCTCTCTCCTTCTCTCCCTGTCCTTGCACTCCAGCTTCCCTTCCCTGTCCTCCTCCCTTCCCTCCTCCTCAATTTGTTCTGCCCAATCAAGTGTTTTGCAATCCTTTTGCAAACTCTCGATCGTCCTAGTTGCCCCATCTGCCTCTCCCGTGGTCTTCCCCTTGAGCTTCAGGAGTTTCTGTGCTGCTATCCATTCCTCCGTAGCTATGCCTTCAAACTCTGCCTTTGTGCGCTGCAGCCCCTCCTCGCTTGCTCCCATACTGTTAGCAGGTTGTCCTGCACCTTTCGGCTTGTCCTCTTTAGTGTATGGTGGTGGTTTGTATGTTGGATTTGAATACCCCTCTGCTGCTCTCTGTTCTCTAATTGGGTACATTCCCTGTTCATCTGTATCATCAGATACACTCAGAGGGGTAGGGGGAGGTGCGGACGCCTCGACACCCCCCCCCCCCCCAAACCCTCCCCTCTCCCTCCTGGAATATGCGCCATAACTCGAACACCCCCATGTGTTTGGTCAATTTCTTTCCCTTGTAAGTACCCTGTATGTGTGTTGATAGCGATTGCTGCACATCTCTGGAGAAACTGCTGCAGGGCGGCCATGGTTTGGTGAATTTGCCCCCTGTACCTTCGGACCATTCTATACTATACCTAACAATCTTTTCTTTGTAAGGTGGCAATATCTTGCACCGATGCTGAAGGAGGTGACTCCCCCGCTACTTCTCCGATACATTTTTTTACCCCTTTTTACCTGACCTCAAATGGAGGCTTTTGATAATCCGCTGTTCAAGGGACAAAAGTCACGGTACAACAATAAAACGTTCCAACTTCTGCGAGCCTCTTTGGCTCTGCGCCTTACCAGGCGTGCTCCGCGCACAGCCCCTCCTTCACAATCACTGTCTCTCTCCGGCACACCACCACAATTCTGCGCATGCGCTTTCCGCGCACCGCCACTGTTACACCTCGTCTGCCAATCCCAAGTTCACTCACCATTCAAATTTTCGCCGTCCTGTGTGCAACCTGAGGGTGACGTCACCAAGCTACAATTGCAATACAGATAGATGGACGATCATGCACACACAACAATGACCTGTTACTCCAACCCCACAACTGTCTTCCCGCCTATTCAGGGCAGAGTATACCAATAGCCTCTTGTGATTGAACTGCACCTGTTGCGTCGCCTGATGTGTGAAACGCCTCTCTCCAGGGGATTTAACCAGCCAATTCACCTTCCGCAATCTAGGATAGATCCAGCTAACCCTCACGGGCATACCGTCATCTATGACCATAGCTAAAACGCCCAACCCACAGGAATACCTTATTCATAAACTCATCATCCAAGCCTTCTAAGACCAAATATTGCCTACACATACAAGACAATGCTTCTACCTCTGCTCCAGTCCCTACTAGAATACTAGACAATACACACTAACAATACCCAATGCTTCCCAGTACTCCACATCCTCCCTTACACCCACAACTGCTGTTAGCCTGGACCAATACTTATATTCCGTGCTGCACTGGCGCTGCTTGGCTGCTGGCTACCCCGTCAAGGCGCTCGCCTCCCCATCCCGGTCTGCCTGGACAACTTGTCGATTCTGTGCAGGATGATTTTTAAATGGCTCCCGACTGCCTTTTCAACAGGTACGCATTCCCGTTCTTCTCTAAATACACGCAAGGGGGATATAGCAGCCTCTCAGGTACGGCGGCAAAGGGGTCGGCTTTGTGCCGGGCTGGCGCAGGCAACCATCCTCTGCCTACCACCTTGTTAGAACAAACTCCCAGGCAGGTTGAGGGTGGCTAGGAGTGACTCAGAACTCATGGAAGGCCTAACTCCTTTGCTTCCCAAAAGGAATGCAGGCCCAGGCAGACGGCAAGTTCAAACCCATCGGGGATCAGAAAAAGGAACAAGCTCCTGGAACTTCTCATCGAACTCTGGCTCGCAGGCCAGTTTTTAGGAAAACTCGCGTCACAATGACGTCATAACCTGGGCCCCTCTCCAGCAAACCTATTGATCAAGTGGATTGGGTGCTGAGGGATAGTCCACCTATGGCCGACCCTATATCTGTTAGTTTAATGGCTCTCCCATGGCCAGATGGCTGGCCGGGATCATCCCTGAAAGGAGCTATTCGAAAATGTTGCATTGTGGGGGGGTCCTACCGTTGGTTTTTGCCGTTGGTACCCACCCATAGGGTCTTGTACTGTGATTGGCTAGAGCTGTCACCCCCAACCTTGGGACCCAAATCGGTTCTCAGCTTGGGAGTGTACCTTTTCAGGGTAATAAGAACTACTATGTGTCTGCATTGTAATGTGTGTGCACCACCAAAGACTATGGAGTGCCCCGTCTATATCATGCATCATTCAACTTCTTCTGTAATAACTTCGTTGCAAGCCATTGTCTGGCTGCGTGAGACTGCTCTGCTTTCCCAGCTGCTAGTTTTGGTCGGCTCGGCCAAGTCACGTGTCCAGGGAATCGGTCTGAAATGGTACGATCAATCATGGTTCCTTTAGTTGTTCTTCCGGACAGGTGTGTCTGGTGGGACGGTGAGCTGGGGTGGATTTTGACTCTCCCTCTTCACCTGGTTCCCAGGCTGCCCTGTGCCTGCAACACCCTGATTGGCTGGTGAATGAATGTGAACCCTCCAACCCCCTGCGCCGGCAGGCGAAGCCGGCCTCCACCAAAACAAGACCTCCAGCTTCAGTCTCTGGTGAACTCTGTGGTGTCGAGCGCGAAGCGACACATGCTTCGCAAACACTGCACAACCCCTCTTTCCAATTGAAAGGTAAGACTATGGCTCACATGATCTGGAATGCCCACTCAGACTCTGATAACTGCAATGCTAATGGTAACATGTATAGACGATTGTATTGTACTGCAAATATCCCATTGCCCCTCCCACTCCCTCACATCCTTCCTCACATCAGCTACAGTGGCACAGAGATAAAATGCATACTCTGCCTTATTGAAGGACCCTTTCCCTCCGTATGCCATATTCCTTGACATAGTCTAGAAAGCACCACTGATTGCGTGTGTGCTAAGCCTATAACAATTCCTGTCAATCATTTCTTTGCTTCCAAACCCCTCTCCCGTAATACGGACCCGCTCCATAGACGCTGTAGACACCTTGCCTACGTGCACGCAGATCCAGTCACCTAACAGCAACAGCAAACTTGCCCAGCAGCAAACGCACCAAACACCCGTTCACTACAACTCCCAGTCCCCTCTTGCGGCGTACATGCACCCACCCTACAAATGCATCTCTTCAACACTCTTAACACCCCGCCACTATTTGACCACAAACGATCCACCAGGGTTGCTGTGTTAGCACAGCAATAGTGCCATGCTGGCTAATGATTGCATGGGTTGAGCTCAATTCATCCACAATCAAGCACCCACCATGATCCTCGAATCACATACTACGAATGTTCGCCCAGTACACAATGCAGATTCAGTTCTAAGCAAGCTGCCTCTCTCATTATGACACAGAGGAGGTTGCCACTGGTAACACGAACATCAAGGCGACGCGCATAGCATTACTAACGAAATTTTTCACATGATCCACGCCACTAGCTCTACCAACACAGCACTGCTCTGCTACCGGCTCCTTCTTTCCCTTCTAAATTTCAGCCCAGTAGAACAAACCTGCCCAATCAACGTGCGCCTGTTCCATTAATGGAATGCATCCCCCAGATCATCGGTGCTCGGGCACGCACACGGATTGAGTGGTCCGCACAGTAGAGCTGCTATTAAAATACCTATGCAGATAGTACACTAGACAGATTGGTGTTGCTTGTAGCGCCTGCCTTCCCCAAGCAAACCACAACCTCTGCATCCCCTCTGTGGTTAGCCTCCCCCTTCCAATGTTTGTGGCGCTCTGAAACACTTGTGTACGAGCGCGATAGAAATAAAATATCAATAACAGAGACGTGCCTGAATAAGGACTCGCGCCTCCAGCCTGCTGGTGCTGCTGCCTCCCCGCCCCCTCACCCTCCCGGCTCACAGAAGGAAGCCCAGGAGGCTATCGCACTGCATAGCTACTCACAGGGAACTGGCTCAGCACATGCTTTTGCCAAAACGTTTCCAGAACCATGCCTCAAATGACTGAAATTAGAAATCAAACACTCCGGATGCGTACCAGGGTCAGAACACCGTGGACTTACATTGCTACTTCGTGCCCAGCTAATGCAGCCACCAAGCCCAAGTCGGGTGTACAGCGGCACTCTCCCTACTTTCATAACCATCTCGGTAAACACACTACACATTCTGTAGTCAGCAAAGGTCACAGCCATATAGCAAGTCCCCACAATAGCACCCCCCACACCAAAACCTACCTCCACCACTCCCTATCAGTTGAACCTACCCTTGTCCACACCTCACAAGAGAGCCTAGTCTCACCAACACCCTCCCTGATTCAAATGATTGTCCCAACAAGGGAACAGGGTCTACACATTCACACTATCCTCCCCACACCCAGACTCCTACCAACACCACCTTAACCCACCTTAACCCACCTCATCCAGCACCACCTACATTGACCACATCCTTAAAATCCCCCAGCCTTGCCAACAGACACTCAGCCCCTCCTAAACTGTGCACTCAATAATGCTCTCTCCCTACCTGTACACGCACTAGACCTAAACGATCTCATAACAGAACGCAACCTTGACGCACTGGCTATATCAGAGACCTGACTTCATGAAGCATCTGGCCCAGCCCTCTCATTTGCCATTCCAACTGAATGCACCATCCACTAGGAGGACAGGCCCCCCACCAGGGGCGGTGGCATAGCCCTGATTTGCTAGAGACGCCCTCCCTTTCAGACAAATTAACATCTCCATTGATGGCAATATAGACATATTATCACTCAAACTCTCCCCCTCGCCCACATGCACCATTACTATCCACCTCATATACCACCCTCCCGGCCCCTCTCAGAACTTTGAGGTAAACCTACTACACATCCTGCAGGATAACTTCTCCTCCAAAATCCTCCGATTCGGAGACCTAAATCTGGGCCTTCATGACCCCACTGAACAACCAACCACATCACCATCTAAAGCCCTCCATAACCTGGGCTTCAATCAACGCATCACCAATCCCACCCACACGAAGGGACGCCCACTAGATTGGATGGCAGTTCACAATTGCGAGGTTTCCACAACCGCCAACTCGCCCTGCCCCTGGTCAGACCATCACATTATCCACTTCACCATGCCGCAACCCAGGAAATCCAAAACCTCACCCAATCCACTTCCTCCAGCTATCACGCGGAGTTCACGGAAGCTCACCAAAGTCAACATCTTGCCCCTGTTTAACAACCCCATGCCTCCAGCATCTTTCCCAACCAACCCCAACTCTCTAGTGACACTTACTCCTTATAATATTTATGTCCCACCGGGCAGTAAGATTGTTCTGCTATACTCAAGGAAGTGGTGAGCCTCTTAGAATCATACATAAGCAAACTACTGATTTGTATGCATGGATTTTAATGCCGAAATTCCTCCCGATTATACGATTGAGCCTGTCCATGCCACTTCTGATTGTACACAGAATTTTACAGACCCTAAAGGAAACCAGTGGGCTAACTTGCTATACCTATATGGTTTGACAATGTTAAATGGACAATATCCATTACATTTTCTAGGAAATCTACCCAAGTATCCAGTAACGGTGCATCAGCTATTCTTTATGTATTTGTGGATCAACTCCTTCGGCCCTTTGTTAAAAAAAACATGCATGTAATCAAAACAGTGGAAAGAGACCACTACCCGCTATACACCTTCATGTGTAACAGCCGCAACAAGATTTTGATTCAATCTGTCTACTACTGTTTAACCCCACACTAAGCAGTGCCAGTTGGAATGCTGGTAAAACAAAAAGGGGTGTGTTTGAATGAATGACGTGTATATGTCGTGGTATTATGTGGATTGCAGGGGCACGGTCTGCTTCAGGGGAGGCCTGCCTGGAGACACGAGGTCTGGGGAGGCTATGTGAACAATGGCCCCTGGCCGTAGGATACCTTTTGAAGTGTATATGTTGTTTGGCACGTTGGCCGTTCGCGCCCCTGACAGCACCCCATGGCAGCGCACATCTACTGGTGCGAACTGCCTTTGATAGTGGGGGGTGGGATGGATGGGCCGAGAGGCGTGCAGACAAGACACCGGAACACTGCTGAATGGAGACACACTTGATTCACTTAAAAACTGAATCAACCATTGATTAAAAAATGTTGCGTTTTATTTGGTTTCTTATTTTGATGGCACAATAATACTAGACATTGTAAAGGTCTGGTTGCAGCTCAGCTAGGGAAAATCCCCTGTACTGACCACTGTCCAAATCCTCAACACGGACCGTGTGAGACAGACTGCCGTGAAGTCTGGCAGCTCGGTAACGCATTGCGGCTGTGGATCGCCTTGCGATATGTAGGACAAGCATCCAGAGTTTTCTCGGCAGCAGCAGTTCTCCACCTCGGTTGGCATTAGCGTGCACCGATTGCAGGTACACCAGGTGGAAACACCGTCCATGCGACTAGGCCCAGGCTCATCTGTTGAAACGTCCGCCCAACTGTTGTCCAAATCCCCATCGTCTACAGGGCTTGCCCTTTCCAGTAATTCCTCCTCGGAATACTCGGGCTCGTACAGGTAGGGCATTATTGTTGCCATTGTGTGGTAAAGAAACGAAAATAATTTATAGCGGTCTTACTGGTATCTGTTCACATGGGCTACAAGCAACGAAGGTAGCTGACCAGAGCACAGAAACGAGTCACAGAATACTCAAAGAAATCCAGCGAGAGGAATGGAAAAGAAAATATGCTGTTGTGTGTTGTGAAACGCTCTGTTTATACTTGTCGAGGAAAGCTGCTTCCTGCAGTTTCCATGGCGACATGTCATTAGCCGAGGCGCAGAGAATGTTGACACGAGACGTGCTTTGGTGTTCTGAAATGGGCGTTAAGCGTCTAGTGATGTCGGGCTCAGAGGCGGGGGATATGATTTAGTGCCGCAAACGCAGGTCACCCAGCGCCATTTCGAGACGCCGTCCCTGCTACTGCCTGCGCTGACTGTTGCATTGTTCCAGGGCGCTCTTTACGAACTGAATCCATGCAGTCGTGTCCGGACTAATGCCCAGCTGCCATCGTTCGAATACACTACGCTAAGCACCATTAGCACTACCAGGCCCGCCTGAACCAGAGCACCACTCGATTCTGGGCCTCATCACTATAACGTTCGAATCTACACCCAACGGCCCTCATGCGCCATCAATTCATGCTCCAAGCGGCCAGTTCTTCTTCCCACACGGACTAATAATGTAACCTCCCCGGTTCATCCATCGATACGCACAGCATTCACAGCGAGTTCTCTGACTCTCCTGGCCCCAGAAGACGGCGTTTACTTATTCTGCCGAAACGTCTGCAGCGTACAGATCGAGAACTTTTATGGACTGTTTTTTACATACGAGTAAGAAATATGTGTTTTTCACCGACAAGGTTATTGTTTCTCCCAATGGTTGCCCCAACTTTATGGGCACCTAAAAGGGTCTAAAAACCAGATTGCACCTAAATCAGTGATGCAATATTTTCAAACTACAGAGGGAAGGACAACCCCCTAGTCACAACACCCAGGGGGATGCGGCAAGTGATAGGATTATCACAAAATGGCAGCGCCCTGCTGCCTGATTGTGCTTGCGTTCAAGTGACGAAAACTCGGGTAAGATGCATAAGAAGTGTTTGTACGATCGATCGAATTATGGTTAAAAGCACATGGCCGACCCATAGGGACAATAATATTTTTTGACCGAACCATTCCTTAAACAGGGGGTCTTTAGCAGATGACAACCCAAATCATGGCTAACCAGCTGGGCTCACTTTTTCTCTAGCAAACAGAGGTTTTTCGCAGAATGCCTTCATTAAAGTTTACTGAGCTGAAATGTTCCTTGCCTTACTATATGGTGAGGAATTATGGGCCACTAAAAGATCTGGATGCTATTGAAAAGAACGTTTCTTTTCTTCTTTTTTTTTTTTTTTTTAAACGTTAATTTGGCTCCCTGGCTCAGCCGCAATAGAGTATGTCACTCTGGAGTTCAATCTCTGTAGGGCTCGTTCCCTAAAGCTTGTTGGGTATCTTAATAATTTTCACCATTGTATTAATTCCTCTTCTGTCAGTTTGCTGTCGGTTTTGGCTCTGGGTTATCTATCTGGAACCACACTGCAGTAATAGATGGTATATTTATGACTGCCTGTAACTAGAGTTCCAACAGCCTCATGGCTCCCACAGGCAGTTGTCGCTTTGAAGAGCTGCTCAGAAAAATGATTGTTCTCTATGATCTAAAATCTTTCGTGGTTCTAAGGTCAAAACCGTGGTGTCAGGTAATATTATCCCCACCAAAAATATCACCATATATGTGGTCGCTTGGAACGGCCATAGGTGACATTTTTGGGGGGGGACAATTTTTGGGGTTTTTGGAAACGGAGGTTGCAGGGGTGTCCCCCGCTCCTTTAAAATTATTGCAGGGGTTGCGGGGGTGTCCCCCGCAGGTTCCATGCCTTAATATTGCTGCAAAAATATGGTGATATTTTTGTATGGCAATAATTTTGCAGGGATATTAACACATGGCACCAAAAGCGCTTCTTATATACATTTGTGCCTTGAACGCAAGGGCTGTCCTGGGTATTTATTTTCATTTCCTAATAACCACATATTAGATAAATATATTAGTTACATTTAACCTGATAGAATCTTTTGAAGTTGTCGAGGCAAGATTGATCATACCAAGAATTGATCGTAACTATAGATTTTGTGGTTGTAACATCCTTGAGTCCACAATACTACTTCTCCTTCTTTGTGAGTTTGGCCATCATACGCATATATCAACTCATATGGCGATTCTATCCACAATTCCCACTCTGTGGAATCCATATTGTATCGTTTCTGCAAGGGAAATTACATAACCCTAATTTACCAGTTAACAAAAGAACCTACTGGATGATATTTGGATTATTTAAAAATGTTGATTTGTGGTCCCTCTTGGTATATTTATTTGTTCTTTTCTGTTTTTGTATTGTGTTGTATTTAAAATCGCGTTGAGACTGTATTATACTAATAACAAAATGGTGCAAAAGTGATGGGTTAGAATTTAATGCATTCATGAAAGGCCTGTGAGCATTTTAGTAGCTTCTGGCTTGGTTTCCGTTTGGACGGATACCTGTTCTCGTATCGACGTCATCCTTCTCAAGGAAAAACGCGGATCTCTCGCTCTGCCGGTGTCATTCCTATGGCAGATTGTTGTCGACATGCCTCCTTCATCCTGCACCCGGGGTCCAAACGTTAGCCGATTGCTGCATCATAGAGTATCTCTGAAGTGCTCTCTTTGGGGTGAGTGCACTACCTGACATCGCCTTGTACCTTGTCACCCCCTCCACCCACCCTAGCAAGTGTCCCTCTTACCCTGCACGGATATTCACCATAGCCTCCTAGAGGCCTGCTTCCTGGTCCCTGCTAATTCCATGTGCTTTCCACTGCCCCACACACTGCACTGACCTTGCACTGGTTACTGGTGTTAGACTTATTCTGGCCATTGCTTTGTCTCCGGCCTGTCTGTGTGCTGGCATGAATTCACTGGCATGATGACCCAGTATGTTGTTGTTTGCCTTAACTTTAGATTTCTCACACATGGCTTTAACGGGCATCCACATTCAAAATGGAACAAGGGTATTTTATATTTGAAAGCACAATAGCAGTTTGGTGTCTATGCTTGGTGACCGTCTCTTGTTTTCTGTAGTTGGTTAGTTAGCTGTGGTTTCTTGTATTCCTCCTGGGAAGGTGAGGTTTGAGACCTTTAATGGAAGCAAGGTGGTTCTTATTGGTAACTAAGACTCCCATACGACCTCCAAGGCCATCTGTGTGCATAGGGATCTGAGCATGGCGTCCCAGGGATAGTCTTAAAGATGTTTGTATGTAATCGCTCTGTGAGCTCTGTAGGACTTTTAGCATTATTACCTATTTATAAAGGACTTACACAATGTGGTTCCTGCCTGAAAGTATCTAAGTCACTTACTCTTGTGTTTGCTGGTCCTCTCCTTTGACCCCATTACCATCATCTTTTCAAAACATTGTTTTATCCTCTTCTACACCGCCTTCACATCTCACAACCCCCCTCTCATGCTTAACACTAAAACTGTGTGTCGTGTTCCATGAGGCTAGCTTTCTGCAAACTTGCCTCCAGTCTGCTTTCGAATCTTCCATGCTCTGTTTGCTTATCCACTTGCTGATCAATCGCTGCAACAACCTTGGGATCGCTCCTTCTTTCCCTCCTACTTGGTATTACACCATCTTTGAATACAAAAAATCTTGGCACCTATCTGGGATGACAACTTCTCACTGGCCCCTCAAGTTAACTGAGATGTCGGCTCTTCCAACTCCAACTTTGAAAACGATTCTGCTCCACATGACTTTTCCTTAATAGGGTTAATATTTCTAATGCCTTCATATTAAAGGTGCTGCTTCAGGACCGGGTGTGGGGGGGGGGGGGGTGTACCTACCACCTATGGGAGTAAGCAAGAAGGGATGGGGCACGTCCTGGGGGGGGGGGACACACGCCGGCACACAAACGAACTGTAGCTACGCCATGAATGGAGGCCTCGCTAGGAATCCTGGGTGGGGGAGCTAATGTGTATTGTTATCCGAGGGGGGAAACTCCTGGGTAAACTCGCTGAGCAGGGAGGCCCTGGACTCTGTACTGACCATGTGATCAAAACACACCACAGGCTTGGGAGAAGGGAGACGAAGCTCAGGCTGCGTGCGGTGCATGGGCAACCCAAAGCAGCAGAGTCAGCGCTGGGTGATGTGATAACTGGGCGGCATGCCAATTCCACGGGCACTGGGGAGGGGGACATATGAGGGGGAGGGTTAGTAGAGCAGAGGGGAAGTGGACCTGTGCCAGAGAACCGTTCACATAGCCACGATGGTGGCAGGCTATGACAATTGAGTTCATGAACGTTGCAAGTCTTGTTGAGCTTTCTCCAGCCTCACCATCCTTTGTTGAACTCCCTTCATCAGTATATCGGGGGCTTGGCTAATCCTATGTAATCTTTGTATTTTCAGTAATTCCATTAAGACTCGGTTTTTCTCTTGGTGTGCTTCCTTTGCTCCACCTAAACTTATGTTCCATTGCCCCAAGTCTTCCCCAAGAATGTATGTGTTCTTTCTAAACCTTGTCTGACTATATAGACTGAATTGAATTTCACAAAAACTGATTTGCCAACTGAGTAAGCTAAAACAAAGGAATGAAATGAACAAAGATAACTTTTTATCGCACTGACTGAAAATATTATGCTGAGATGGTAGATGCATAAGCTTTACATGCGCTACACAGGTCTTCATTAGTTGGTGGTCACAGGATAAAAAAGCAATGAAGAAAATTGTACACCGAGCTTGAAGTATCTTTTACAATAAAAACAAAAACATGACATCACAGCCTTTCTCTGCGCGTTAAAATATTTGCAAAAACTGAAAGTATGGTACGCCACTGAGAAAGGTCTGGATGTAATCCAGGACTGAAAATCCTACAGACCCGCACTGAGCTGTGAGTGGTGGTTTGGCGCCTATGAGTCCTGCAGGGGCTTGTTAGACTTGGTAATGGTGGATAGCCACCTGTGGCACCCCAATTATTTCAAGCAACACCAGCACGTGTATTGTGCACATTTTAGGAAGGCACTAATTGGGCCTTAACTTATTTTTTATTTTTTTTAAATAGTTGTGGGCATTGCCCCTCCCCATATTTCTTCTTTGTTTTGCAGAATTCCTTTGTCATATTTTGCAATATCATCATGTTGGACAGCTTTCCTGGACTCCTCATATAATTTCTATCTTGATGGTTTTCTTTTGTCTGTCTTCTTATCTTGTCCTATGTTTTCTGTTATCATTATTATTACTGTATCGTCACATTTTTTTTTAATGCACTTTGTGGTAAAACACTAGAGAAACATAGAAAACAAAAACAAATTATTTGACATTTTTGAAGATTACCTAAATATAAATAGTGGTTGCCAAATTAATCCAAGTTATGTAAACTAGTTATTTAACGTTTTTCATGTTCTTAATACTTTTGTCAAGTAGGAGTTTAATTATGGTTGTTTTTAGTCTAATAATTTTGAAACGTTTCTCTAGAACTCCTTGTGTCGCAGATCATCTCCAGTGTGTGTCAATGACGACCTTGAGGATTGCTTTCTGGAAAGACCTCGTGACATTTTGGCGGAGCAACAAGACCAGATCTTAGTTGCTAGCCGGGCTGGAAAGGAGAATAAGTTTCATTGCAGTGAAGGTCGTGGAAAGGTCAGTGACCCAAATCCCCTTTTCATGGTAGATGGATAATGAAAGCTTTTAGTTTGCGTCTGTATTTGCGAATATTTTGTTAGGATCCATGCATGCCAATCCTCCCCTCTATTGGAATGGGTGGTCTCCTAATGTTGGTATGCCTGTTAAGGTTGACATGAATGAAGTTTCTGCAAAGTGTATGTTCATTCATTTATTAATTCTCGTCATTTGTTAAAGAACTTTGTCAACTGACAGCTTGATTTGTATGTTTTTACTGCTGTGTGCCTTTGCAGTGTCATTAGATTTCATGAAGATGTGTGTAGAGTTACAGAGGGTAGAGCAATGATCTAGTTTTGGCACATTGATTGCCAATTCATGCTCGACTGAAAGGCATCAAATCCTCAAGAGTGGCAGAGCAAGTTTGCTATCCGTAGAAGCCGAACATTGCAGCACCCACAGTACAGGGCTTTTGTTGCCTGGAGGATCCAGTCTGTACCGGGTGCCTCTCCCAACACTGCTCAGCTCACTCAACCGATCATACCATTATGCATGTGAAAACTCGCATTAGCAGTTACTAAATGTGAGGGCATTGATGAAATTTATTTTCCTAGTTGGAGGAGAGGCCTACGTACATGATAATGGCTATGGAGGCCTATACTCTGTTTGGCGATACAGCTGGAATTTATACAAATCAACCCCAATTTGAGCATTCTGAATATTTTCATTTAGTTCTTCATTCCAGACTCTGTCTGCTTCTTAGTGGTGCAGTTATAGGTGTTATTACCCAATTTAATGGTACGCTTCATGAAGAAGGGCTCTGTCTGCACTGCCGGGATTTGAACCTGTGCATGCAGTTGCACACAGATCACTGAAGTGATTGTGTGACCTGCTTAGCTTTCTTATCAGGTTCTATGTGATTGCCTGAAAACATTTCATCACGTATTTTTATTTTATTTTTTACTGGTAGATTTTGCGACAAATATATGCAGGGGTAGATGCCATGCCCTTAACTCCCTTACATTAGTTATTTGCTTAAACCCACACGCACGTATTTGGGGTAAAATCTGTAAAAAAAAAAAGACAATGAATTCTACTTCGTTAACATTTCCGGCAGCAAAGCCTTCTCATCCCTTATTATCTTTAATGCTTTTCCATTGCTGATAGTTTTACTACACTTTGGGGACTGGGGCATGGACGGTTTCTGTTCCTCAAATTTCCACACGCTTCCCATTCCTTCCGTTGTAGCATTTATAATAAACAGCTTAATTACTTATCTGACAAATGAGTTCTACTTTGTTCAACTTACTTTCTAGATCTTTCAATATTTGCTCTTGTTCTCTGCAACTTCTTATCCTATGTATGTTCCATAAAACACTAGCAAGTAAAACAATATTTCATCAGATCTAATCTTTTATAAAGTACATAGTTGTTGTATGCTTTTTATTTCATTTACTTGGACTTTTATAAAGGGCAAGTAACCCAGAGGCATCTCGGCGCCAAAAGTTGTATAGGTGCTTATAGCCAAATAGTCCTTGAAATTAATCTGTGGTGAATTGATTCACACTCTCTCACACACAAATGCCTCAATAACCAAGCACCTAGCTACTTGACCAACAGATTCTCCATCCAGACTTCCAACAGACACCTCAGAAGTGCTCCGACTAACTGCCTCTCCATACCTCGCTTCAACCTTCAAAGATCTGGTGGGACTAGCTTCCCAGTAATGGTGGCCAAACTCTGGAACTCGCTCCCCCACCTTCTAAGAGCTGAACCATCTATTCCAGACCTTCAAAAACATGGCCAAAACTTGGATATCTGCACAAGACTCGCCCCTATCAGCTCACTAGCCCCCACCCTTGTGACTGCCTACAGCCTCACCCCTTTGTAAATACTCAGCCAGCTATCTTGTAATATATATGTATGTACTTAATCTTCGTTGTAATTTTTTGCTAAATCTCTGTATGCCACTGTATTCTCATACCATATTGTAACCTTAGAGATGCGCCTGGATGCCTTCTGGGCCTTGTGCGATTTACAAATACATAAAATACAAAAAAATACAAATACTCTTTTATGCCAAATGCTGAGCAGTGACCGCTACTGACATCTGTGTTAAACCATGTATCAAATGCTCCAGTCCTGGCAAAGCTAACTCTGCTCTTCATCCTTTGAGGTTGATTAATTACCTGCCATAGACCCTTGCAGTAATAACTCTCAAATATTAGCTCTGATAACTGCCTTCCTGATTCCCTTCACTGTTTTAACAAAGAACAATTGTCCACTACTATTAGTCTTAACAAACGCACTCTTCCAGATCAAAGTTCATATAGATTCAATGTTTATCATCAACAAACGGGTGTTTTGACCTATTGAGGTCTTCCTCGCCAAACTATTGCAATCCTGTCGAAGACATAAGCATCTACTCAATAGTGATCTTCCATAATTCTCTTATCTGTACCCTGGATATCTCTAGTCTATAGATCATCCAGTTGTCAATTTCTTGCACAAAGAATCTCAGGAAACAAACCCCTATGTCTTCTTTAGTATTTCTCCTCCTTTCTCTTTCAAGATTTTGTTTCCCGTTTATAGGCACCACATGGAATACCGGTTTGCCCTAAAAAGGGCTCTATGTAGGAAAAAACATTTCATGACAGGCTTGCAGGAATCCGCAGGAGCTGATGCTGATCCCACAGACCCTCACCAGGAGTTCCCTGCTCAACCCTATGTTTACAGCTGAGTCGAGAACCCTAAGGAAGGGAAAGGGGTAGTGGATAAAAAAGACTAGACACAGCAGACTCCCAACTGTCTGGCCTGTCTCTGGTATCTGTAGTGGAAAAATACACCAGGCTACATAAACTCAGTGTAGATCAAGTGTAGTTAGATTTCTTAACTACTGATATTATTCTTTTACCTCTTCTGCCTCTGCAGCTAGCTTAGAGGCTTAGTATAAATTACTGAATACTTTCAAAGTGACTGACTTTGGTGTACTCAGTTTTGAATAGTTGAGGTTAACGAGTTCTTTAACTAGACTCTTCCAAGAACTATACTGAGTTATTACTTTCTGCATTTACTGTTGAACACTGGAGTTTGTCTTCACATGAAATACAATTGTAGAAGTTTTTTTCATGAACTTGTGCACTTGTCTGCAGAAAACAATGTCTTTTCCTTACTTTTAACAATTAATTCGTATTTATTTTACTTTAAATTGTCTTTGCACTTTCATTTCACACTGTTGTGCTGCAAGCATAAAGGAATCCTCTTAATTTAGACTTCCCCTATGAAGTGAATTTTTTTAACTAGAAATGAACACTCGAATGTAGGAGTTAAGCAAACTCGCAGAAATGATGCTTCTTTTTTTTTTATTTACATGTTTATTCATTTTATAAACATTACAGCATAAAACCATAGACATCACAAAAACTGAAATGTACACCTAGGTTCATCACAATCGGGTTACTCAAAACCTCAAACAGTAAAAAGAATATTACAGACTCATTCAATTATATCATAAATCCAAAAATCTGCTCCAGATTTGATCAAATAAATTCATTTTCTTGTCTCTGTAAAGGATTATCTTTTCAAATCTTGACACAAGTTTTAGATCATCCAACCATTCAGAAATTGTTGGCCTTTACTCACTTTTCCACTTCCTCAATATTATTTTTTTTGGCGGAATTTGCTGCCCTGAAAAAACAGTTCCTCTGTGGGAAGGAGAGATTTTCCACCACGCCATCTTCCCCCAAAATTAGTCGTGTAATCATAATTTTCATGCAACATCAAGATTTCATTCATCTTCCCAGTGACCCCACTCCAGAAAGATCTAAACTCCTAGCAGTCCAAAATCATATGTTCAAAAGCGTCGGTGACTTTACTCGTGGACAGTCGTTCCTTACGGCGTGCACTCCAGGTATTTTCTTTGTGCGTGCCAAGCGTAGCGCACTCTGTCATGTGAGCACCAAGCTCTGGAAAGGAACGACAAGCAAAAGCAGAACATGCAATAACGGAGCATACGGTTTCAGAACATTCCCAAAGCACCACAGTGAATTGTTGCAAGCAAGTGCTTTATTTTGCTACAGAATGTTAACGACAATGTGTAAATTGGTTGCATTCACCGCTCTTTTATTTCGCAAGCAAAATCCAGTGACCAATGCTGTCTGTGCACTTCTGTACTTCTGTTCTCGTCTAGCAAAGTGGGAAAAGGAGTACTTTGTGGTGCTTGGTGGGCCCTGTTGAACAACACATTTTCTTTAAAAGGTAGATAAGGTAACATCTGGTGCCTCTGGGATGCCTTACAGCATAAAGGTTTGCAGGTTGGTTCGTATTGCCGGAACCGCAAATGGACATACCGGCACAGATAATAACGACGGAAAAGAAATTGCTTATGGTAATCTTCCAATGCTTGCTCCATTACCCATCTATTGGAATGTAGAAGGTGTGGCATGTGCAGTAAGGTGAAAGATATCTGAGAAGAAAGAGGAATAAGAATAGATGTAAGTAGCCGGTATTAGTGGCAGCGTACAGGACAAGAGTTTGCGGGAAGGATGTCGTAATAGCTGGCTGCCTCATGGACCATGTACTGTGTGTTACTGAGTAGTGTCATATGTTAACCCAGTGCCTTGCTCTCTGTGTTGTAGGTGATACTGTGATTGTACGGATCCACACAAGCAAAAGGTTTTGGAAACGTTGCCACCAGACGCTTGTTTGATGCGTTTCCTTTTTACATAACATGACAGTGGTAGCGAGTGTTGTTCGACCCACAGCACAATGTGTCTGTGTGTCTGCAAAGAAAGCAACAAAACAAGAACCCTCATGGGGGTCCCCTCGGATTGCTAGAGAATGGAAGAGCTGCTTTGCGAAGCAGTGCGTCAATGAAATGTGAGCTGTCGATGTTTGTGTTGTTGGTTGACTGCTGCGTGCACCTGTGGCCGTTTCTAACGTTCAGTACACTGAGGGTGCGTAGACCTAGTAATTCTGTGAAAGGGCAAAACAGGGAATGGAGGGTGTGTTGTTTTAGTGCACGACTTGCGTTCCCTTTTCGTCTTGCCCTCTGTCTGCATTTGCAAAGGGGGTGGGGAAGAATGCCAGCAAAAGGAAGTACAATCACAGTTGCAATTTACGGGGAATGGTGAAGACCTGGCACTGTAATGGCGCGTCCTTACTGCCGTCACAATGCTCTGCACAACGTACAGAGAGAAAGTGTATGGTAGCGTAAATTTATAAATATGTATACGGAACCGCAGCTTAAAGGGATGGTCCGGTAAAAAATGTTATTTCAAAAAAAGATAGGCAATATAAAAAAAAGACGATTGCCAATTCCCCCCCCCCCAGTCCCTATGTAAAATTTTGAGCAATTCAAGCTCAAAATTTGCAAAAGAAAGCACATGGGCGCATCCATTTTGTGAAATGGACGCCCGCCTGTGCTTGCTTTTGCTTTTGCGGCACTAATGAAGGAAAAGCCAGCCAGCTGTAATAAACAAAAGCTACCACTGGGTGGCTTTTCCTTCATTGGTGCTGTACGCAGAGGACGGGGACCAGAGACCAGAGCAGGAAAGCTGCAGCTGAATCTCGGTAAGTGCTGTTTATTTTAAAAAACAAATAAGCACTAGCTGCGTTTTTTTTTCTGAGTTTTCCAGGCTGGAGGAGCCCGGAAAACTTAGAAATAAAACCGCAGCTTTAAAAACATTGTATTTGTTTGCGGTCGCTTTTGAAGCGACTGCAAACATAAACACAACGTTATTGTAAATAACGGCTCGGAGGAGCCTGAGAAACTCGGAAAGAAAAACCGCAGCGTTTTCAAACACAACGTGGTTGTGTTTACATGCTGCGGTGTTTCTGCCTACAGCTGCTTTCCCATTCGGGGCTCTCGGGCTCCCCACGGAGAGCCCGAGAGCCCCGAATGGGAAATGCTAAATGCTGCAGTGTTTCTGCCTAAATCTGCTTTCCCATTTGGGGCTCTCAGGCTGGAGCCCGAGCGCCCCAAATGGGAAAGCAGATTTAGGCAGAAACACTACGCGGTTGTTTTCTGCAATGCTGCAGTGTTTCTGCCTAAATCTGCTTTCCCATTTGGGGCTCTCAGGCTGGAGCCCGAGCGCCCCAAATGGGAAAGCAGATTTAGGCAGAAACACTATGCGGTTGTTTTCTGCAATGCTGCAGTGTTTCTGCCTAAATCTGCTTTCCCATTTGGGGCTCTCGGGCTCCCCGTGGGGAACCCGAGAGCCCCAAATGGGAAAGCAGATTTAGGCAGAAACACAACGCGGTTGTGTTTGAAAACGCTGCGATTTTTCTTTCTACGTTTCTCAGGCTCGGAGGAGCCTGAGAAACTTAGAAAGAAATACCGCAGCGTTTTCAAACACAATAACGTTGTATTTATGTTTGCGGTCGCTTCAAAAGCGACCACAAACCTAAATACAACGTTTTTAAAGCTGCGGTTTTATTTCTAAGTTTTCCGGGCTCCTCCAGCCCGGAAAACTTATTAAAAAAAAACGCAGCTAGTGCTTATTTTTAAAAAAAATAAATGGCACTTAACGAGCTTCAGCTGCAGCTTTCCTGCTCTGGTCTCTGGTCCCCGTCCTCCTCGTACAGCACCAATGAAGGAAAAGCCACCCAGTGGTAGCTTTTGTTTACTACAGCTGGCTGGCTTTTCCTTCACAAAATGGATGCGCCCATGTGCTTGCTTTTGCAAATTTTGAGCTTGAATTGCTCAAAATTTTACATAGGGACTTGGGGGGGAAAAAAAAATTGGCAATCGTTTTTTTTTTTTTTATATTGCCTATCTTTTTTTTAAATAAAACCGGACCATCCCTTTAATATATTTTATTCATAATACACATGTGATGTAAAGTTGTACTTGCCTAACTTTGTCAAATTCCATGCTTGTATTGGGTGGGCGAGAAATTGCAGTGTACGACGTATGGGATCATTGCAGACTACATTTGGGGCACATGGGCAGAGCAACTGCAGTGTAAGTTATGTATCCTTTTTTGCTATACTTCCAAACAATTTCTGACCTTGGAGCTAGATGTGCTTCCCCCTCAAGGCTGTTGTACAATGAGCGTGTGTCCTGTTCAGGGAGAGGTATGTTAGGTTTCACTTTCCGGAGATGATGCTGGATAAAAAAGGAATCAGCCGGCAACGTATTTCGATTGTAGCATGCATTTACGAATGTTGGCAGTGTTATTACGGTGAAGGTAGTATGATGTACAAGTAGAAATGATGGTGCTGTACACATGGTTCCGTGAATGCACAGATGGCAACATACATAAAATGTGCTTTTACAGTGCCTATGGACCAGTTATATGTGCAGTGTGTTACGAGTCAACGGTGGACGATGGCAGACTGTATGTTCACTGCCTCAGAATACGTGGGTGGGTGGCCTATTGTATGCAGTTTGGTGTCGTGCAGCATGAACCTGTTTGGGGCTGCTGTTCAGCAAAGAAAAGGAGTTGGTGTGTACGTTCGTCAAACATTGTAAGGGCGTTATGGCGATCAAATGGCGTTTCCTTTATACAATAAGAAAGGGAAACAGAAGTTTGAAAACTTAAGCATTAACGCAGTGGTTGCAGTATGGCTGTCGAGCTACGACCCATTTGCTGCAGTGAAATATGTGTTGGATACCTTTTTTTGAAATGGTGTACATAACAATGAAAATGACCTAATGGCCTACACAGTGCCAGTGGAAAGCAGGGAGCCAAATGTTGCAGCAGTTACGACAGTTACGCAAGTTGTATGGATGCATTCATCAAGTTGGATTGTTGTGATTGTGCAGATTGTCGGGTAGGTTACTGTAGTGTTGTGTATTCAGTGTGTCCACTTATTGTAGGCTTAGGTGAACAGTTTACGTAGGAAACAGGTTATGTATTGTGTGGAAGAAATGGCAGCCAATGTCAACTGCAGTGGCTAAGGGGTAGGTGGCGGTGTTATATGTGGGTAGTGGTATGTGGATAGATGGTTGTATGCATAGTTGTACAGTGCAGTAGCAATTGTGGGCAGGGTGTACAATGTTGAGTGCATGGAGGCCATACACTGTACAGGGTGCAGTGAAGCATGTAGGGCATAGGCAAAAGCTGCGTAGTGTAATATAGGTGTACATTGCAAATGGTGGCGTTGCTATGTGTATAGCAGATATAAGTGCACACATTGCACTGTGGATATTGTAGAGAAGTATAATAGCAATCGTTGCAGACATACTGTTTGGATTGAAGAGGGCCTGTACTGTGTTTTGTGTATTGAGTGTGAAATGTTGTGGTACTGGTTGCTGCATTATCTGTGGGAAAAGAGAACAGAACATGTTAGAGCAGGTATGTCGTTAGTTTGCATTCCACTACATAGCATACATTTTTACCTTTGTGGACCCTCATAACTAGTACTTCCTAAGTACTATGCTTTGAACCAGTGCACTGTGCAATAAGTGCAGTTCCTGTGTTTCTTTGCATAATCATTGGGTCTGTGGGGCAAAAAAATCCATGCTGGATTAAAAAAACAAAACTTCCAAATGTCTTTGCTACTATGGTGCACAATGAATGATAGTCATGTTTGGAGTGGTTACAGCACTTTTTAAGGTGTACTTTTGAAGTAGGAGGAAATGTAATGGTTTACGATTTCTGGCCTATACATGTTGGTAGGATGACTGGCGTTGTATAGCAGTTTGTATTTTGTAAATGTTTACCTGCTTCCTTTTTGTACCACCGTTTCTTTTTACGTTTGGTTGCTGCTTGTGGTTTGCAAGTATTGTGGTATTGTACTGTGCTAGTGCAGAATTCTGACGGTAGTTACGTACCTGTTGGCGTACTTTAACTGCTCATACTTTGGAAGTGTTTCACAATGTTTGTAGCACAGTCGTCGTTGAAGGTTCAGTTGGGATGTTTTAATGCTGCAAATAACATTGTCGTATTCTGGTTGCAGTTAGATACCAGGTGGAGTATTCTAACTGTTTACAGTGTTCCATTAGTAAAGGGTACGTTTAGAAGGTTGTGCATTCCTGTTGCTATTCAGACATCTTTGTACATTCTGAAGTGGTAGTGTACCATTATGGAGTTACGTGAATATAGGTCCATATGTCTTGGAGTTGTATGACTATTCTTGGAGAGCTAGTGACTGATTTGCATATGTGCTGGTTTCAGTGTTTACTGAGGATAGTTTTGAACCCTCATACTTAGTACTTTTCCATCCATGTATCCTGTGGACAATACCGCTACTGTGATTTGTATACACTTATTGTTTGTGTGAGTGTATTCATTGGGGATAAAAATGGCCAACACACACTTTAGTGTGTTTTGTCAATGCTTGCAGTATGCAAAGTTGCTTTAGGTCGACAGTGTGGAAGGAAAAAAAAATGTCCACTTACGATGGTACTGGTTGGTGCTGGGGAGTAAGGTATTGTAGGTTTCTACATCAATGAGTACATTTTGGCTTCAAGAATATTAAGTAGACATTTGCAAGATTTGCAGGCAATCTCTGCTTTGGATTGATGGAAGTATCATTGCATTCCCACCATGAACATTGCGTTCTAATGTATGCAGTATATTGGCCTCCATTGGTTGAGTCACCTGTGTGGTAGATTATGGCTACTGTTGTGAAGGTTTTCTTGCCAAGTGATACCTGTCCGTGTGTGAACGCAGTAAATTTGCAGTTGTTTTTGGTTCCATCTGCATTGTATCTTGGGAGCATTAATATTACATATTGACTATGTGATTGTATATGTAGCGTCAAACGATTATCAGAATTGCACGACGTACACAACATGCTATGGTTTGCATTTTTCACCAGTTGCTGAAATGGAATGGAGTCAGTTAGGTATTGACACATAAACAAAGCATTAGTTAGGGACTTGTCCCTGAATGACATGGTTGCACAGAGTGCATGTATATTTCCACATGTAGGAAATGTGAAAGATTTCGTTTGAGTATGTTTTTCCTTTCCAGTATTTGTAGTAAGTACATTAGAAATTCCTGTGGATCTTCTTGTCGGTTTAAAGTGAATTTCACCATTCCAGCACTGTAGTCCAATTCTTGCCTTATTCCTGAGACACTGTAAATGGTGTCAGGATTACTTACTGCATTTCTGTGAAGGACGAGCATTTGCAAACATAACTTGTCTGCGCCATTTAAATACATTTTTCCGCAATTGCTGGTATTTGGAATAGAACATTAATTGTTACATTTGCATAGCAATTAACACCTGTTGTATTGGAAAATTTGAATGGACCAGGTACTTCTGTGTCTAAGCACTTTGATGGAAGGGTACGTGGTTTCTTTGCAGGGGCATTTTTTCTTTTTGTGGGTGGTGTTTGGTATGGTTTGTCCTTTTGTATGTGCTTTTGGTAGTTGATGTAGTACGAGTTGCTTTCAGTTTCTTTGATGGTACTGTTGCCAAATCCTTTACAACTTCTCATTGAATGAGCCTTCTTTTCAAACCTTTTAGTTTGAGGAATAGGGTACATTTTCAGATGGGGTGTGTAGAGTGTGCATAGTCTATTGTACTCTGTGATGCAAGGAATGTCTGCACTGACTGCAGTTGCGTCAAAATTCACTAGATGCAGTCCTTCCAGTGTACGTAGCTGTGACAGTGCTACGTAACTCATGCCTTCTTTAAAGACTGTGTTGCCAATATTAGTCAATGCTTGATCTAAGGTTAGACGTTGCGATTTATGAATAGTTACTGCATAAGCTAGCGACAGAGATAACTGTTCTGTGTGTACAAACATGTCTTTGAAAAGAAGGAATTGCGCCGTTGTGCGTCCTATATTTTTGACTTCTGAAAGTTTCTCAAACTTGATGTTTGCATACTGAATGCTGTTGTTCCGTGGGTATGTCTGGAAGCCAACAACTGTACCAAGTGCTCCATTAACTAAACCTTGCTCTACGTCCATGTTACGCTTTAGGATAACTCTACAGTTGACACATAATGTTAAAACGTTCTCCAAACCAGCTGTGTTGGAGATGGAGTTTGCTAAGGTTTGTAGTTGTGCTATGCCTTGTTGACACATATGTATTTTCATACCGTGTACGTCCAGTTTGTCTGTTGCATGAATTTCCACTTGTGGTTGTTTTTTTATTTTTGCAGCATTGTTGTATTAAATTGAGCACAGCTTACTACAGTTGGCATTAAGGACCTACAGCTGACATTTTTCTGAGTTAATTGTTCCATGACATCAGTAGCACATGTTACGCCCGTACAGCTCCTGGATGCATCTAGTATTGAGGGTAGTCTGCGCCTCTTTTGATAGTACACCAATCCGTATGTTTTTTTAAAATGTTGGCATAGGTGAGGTCTGCAGACTGACGCATGTTTTCAGTTAGTTCTCTGTATTGGAAATGTTGCCAGAGATTTACATTCCCGATGCTTCCAAGACTTTTACGGCACTCTTTGTGTCTGTCATGACCACTTTGAGGGGGCACAAGTTGTGCCACAAGCAGGCTCCCACCAGAACCCCGAGGGCCTTAAAACCACTGCAAAAGGGCTCCTGGAGCCAGTCCTGACACCTTTGGCACCAGGCTCATATGTAGGAAGGAAGGGCTGTTCAAACTAGGTCCCATTTATGTGCATGGGCATTTAAATCCAACATGGAAGCACCCACACAGTCTAGTTCTAAGAACAAAGCCATGCGGTCTAGTGTTTTGGGTATGGCTGGCCTGTAACTACTTTCCCTGGTACTACTTTACCTGGGCTATATAAACACACCCTGACTGCAGAACACGCTTTGTGTTGTTCTGCAACCAGCAGCGTGACGCTCAGCCTGTCCAGCTCCTGGTCTTCAGCATCTTCCTGTAATCCTGCAAGAACAAGATTATTCTGTCTTACCTGAGAAAACACCATCCAGCACTCAGCATCACAACTGGGCTGCAATCTGTGGAAACCGAGAGAAGAAGAAATATCACTCACCTGTGAGTACTAGCTTAAGGAATTCCGTGTAACTGCTATCACAGCTGCTGTTCGAACATTG
This sequence comes from Ambystoma mexicanum, assembly GCF_040938575.1. Taxonomy (NCBI): domain Eukaryota; kingdom Metazoa; phylum Chordata; class Amphibia; order Caudata; family Ambystomatidae; genus Ambystoma; species Ambystoma mexicanum. Next base: position 254,118,322 of record NC_090931.1, on the reverse strand, counting down.
CGACCTGCAGTAACGAGAAAGGGAAAAACAATATTAGAACGCGTGCTTCTAAAATATCGAATTCCATCAGTCTTACCTGAATTCCATTTTGCTACGCCACACTTCCATCCGGAGCACCACAGCAACATCTGCAAAGGAAAAGAGACATATTCAGGTTCGCTTTCAACCGCACAGCACTGTACTTATTAACGGATTCCGGGAGCCTGTTTTTCATTGCGCTCTCCTCTGCTCACAGCACCACAGCGGCCTGTGAGGAGGAGGAGGAGAAGAAGAAAACACAGGTTAGCTTTAAAAGACAATAAAGGCGATTTGCTTCACACTTTATCTAGAAACCTGCCTCTGCATCCGGCAAGCCAGCATCAAGAACTTCGCACCTGAAAAGGAGATAAAGACATTAACGAATTCCTACCATAAACAGAACAAAGACTTACAATTAACAAACCTACCTGTCTACCAGCAGATTCAGGGTCACAGCAGGCCTGGGCCCAAGGAAGGCATACTACACCAGTGAGGCAGCTCGCCAACAAACGTCAAGCGCCCCTGCACAAGAAACGCAGGACGGATAGCTCACTCTACAAATAACTAAGATTCATTATTCAGCACTGGTCAACTACGCATCCAGGGTTCCAGATCTCGGAGCCTTCCAGACGCCCCCGGGGATATCAGGTGAGCGTAACAGTGTCCTAAGGTTTTGAAGATCGGTTAACCTTTGACTGGTGTTAATTGAAGGAGATCTCCGAGAACAATCGCATGTTTTCCTCCAAACAGTTCTTCATAGTCTGTTTTGTAGGCTTCTTGCAATATGAGGTGAATCAAAGCCAACATTAGGTTACAGACCATGCTCACTGCATCTATTAGGAGCATTTTCATTTTTTCAAAACTCTGCATAGCTCCATAGCAGATTCTTCTGAAAGTTTATAGTACTCTAATTTGTTTTGGTGTTCTACTGGAAGGAGTAGCAATCTGTGTAGAGTGACTCCACCTATGTTGTAGGCAGCCAAACCTGTAGGGGCGGTTACAACCGAAGAAAGGTTGTTGTTTGTTAATTGTTGGAGGTATTTACTGATAATTTGTATTAATGTTTTACCTGACCCAGCTTGACCACTTACATACAGCAGTACAGGTTTGTAGTTGTCACAGGTGCAAGTTTTACTTTCGTGCATGTTCAGTGGTTTCACTTACTTCGATATAAATGGTACGCTGTTCATTGTTTGTCATGATTACTAGCCAGGGGATCTCTTTTAAACCTTTACCCCCTTTTGGGGCAAGTGGAGGCAGGTGGGGGGGGGGGGGGATCAGGTAGGGGCCAAGTGGGTAAAAGCCTGGCATTCAAGACACTCACAGCAGTCACTCAGAATAAACACTCCTATCTCCGTAACTGCACACTTGTTTCCTGGTTGTTACAGCACTTCCTGCCACTCCAATATGGACATTGAGGGACATCCTGGCATGCAGGAAGTTGCAAGGCATTCTAGTGTTTGGGCGTGGCTATAAAAGCCACGCCCGAAAAGCAGCCTGTGCTTTGTGCGCTTCCTGTAAGTTTGAGAGCACATGCTTACTGCGCCTGGTTCTCAGTCTTCTGCCTTTTCGATTCCATCTGGCAACCGGAGTCGGCGCTAGCTTCATTAACCCTGCAACGAGAAGGAGAGAAATAAAACAGTTAGCTCACAGTGAGTTATACGCGCCTGCAAATCGCTGCATGCTCTAAAGCAGAACATTTACACTTACCTCAAACATCCCTTGCAGCAGAAACCGCTGTTCTTCATTTCGCGCATCTACGGCCCACCTCGGGTATCCTGCAAAGAAAGAGAAAAGACATTAGAATCTTTCGCCATCTCCGCGCACCGCTGTTGCTGCAGTCCAGTGCTGTGAACTGGCACCCCGGCAGATCGGAAACCTCAGATTTGCCCAGTGAGGTAACTGGGCAGTTACGAACATTGAGACTCTACTTACCTGAACTTACCTGAACTGAAGTCCCAGTGCAGAAATTGGGTAACACGAACCCTTGGAGCTAAAGCAGTGCATTTGACAGCAACTCCAAAGCAACTCCCAAGAAATAGCGCTCCTGCATGGGCAGGATGGAGGGCGCACCAAATTAAACACAGGTGAGAAGCGCCCCAGGGTGCTTAGATATCCAAGTGGGTTGGGAGGGAGAAGGAGGGTTGCTATCCCTTGGAGTTCACCCCCAACAATTCACTCTTTTGGCAGGTCAGACTTCCCACTAACTGAAGGGTGGTGTAGAACCAGAGAAGGAACCAGGGGACTCCATTGCTCCTGCAGAGACTCAGGTAAGCGTGACGGTTTAGTTGAGATTTCAGTACTGCCAACTCTTATGCACAGTGCTCGTACTGAAGCATAGTGGTGGTTTTCTTCCATCATGGCTAATTCTGCCTCATTTGCTATGAGTGGCTGTCCCAAGTGGTCCTTGGCTGCCTGTTTGAGAAGGTTCACTGCTCTCAGAAGTGTCTACATTTAGTTGTGCTTGAAGTTCTTCTTCTTGTTGGTGTTCATTGTCCAATACGGTTTTGTACCGTGTAAAGTTTTCATATGTAATTGTACTTTCACTGGCATTGAAAGCATCTTCATAGGAACTGCAGGTGGCTAATGAATCTTCTTTTATCCATGGTTTGAAAAGTTGCATTAGGGCCATGTAGTACAGTTATTTGTGTTGAGGAGTTTTTAATGACAACTTCAAATGATTAAGTAGGATGCGTTTGGGAAGTTTCACCAGGCTGCCTTCACAACTTTCCACTCTGTATCTTCCTTTTTCCTCATTTGGTTTAATGTTGTTTTTGTAAGCAATGTTTTGGGCTATCTGATACAGGCACAAGGCTTCTAAAGTGATACTCCAGTTCGGTTAGTATGCGTCCAATAAGTTGTTCTTCAAAATGTCTTGACTGTTGGTATCGCTTTTGGCTATTGTTTGTATGTCGTCCTACGATTTAAGTACTCTTTTTCAGGATGCAGCAGGCCCAATGCTTAGCCACACTATGTTGTCAGATTTACCATGTAAGGTGGTGCCGGTTAAACAGTCAACGGCTTCGTAGCTGCCACATATGGGACAGCATTTTAATGCAAAAACTGTACAATTTCTGTGCCAGAATTTTGTCAGAGGATATGTTTTCCCAGAGGTCTTTGAGCTCTGTTTTCTCTCCTTTGGTTAAGTAGGCAGTTACATTGTGCAACTGCAGTGGAATTGTCTGCAATGTAATGTATATCAACATTGGAATTCCATAGAAGGGCAATAATTGCATTGTAATCATGTATGTACTTTGATGATTCGCTCCCTTTTATGCAGTATGTGTTCTTGGGATATTTTCTTTTCACACTGTGTCGAACCGAAGACATGAAGCGGTTTACTTGGCCTGTTGAAACTCGTCTATGGAAACCAAAGCAGCATTTGTGTAGTATTTGCCTCTGTTCTTATATTTGCATCGACAATACTTGCCACGCGTGTCTTTGGAATTGCAAAATGTGTGCTCGTAGTTCACTATGTGTACTTTCTGAAGGGATGTCGCAAGTAACATATTTGTGAGTGAACTGCAAAACAGTTTCATCACTTTCCTCACCAAATTTAGGAGCGTTTTTAATCCACAGAAGCACGTGGATGTGTGGTGCTCCTCTGGCTTGATATTCTTTTCTCCATTATCCGAGGGGAGGAAGTGCTTTATTGCAAATGAAGTGCAGCATGGCAATGAAGCGATGATGGAAGTAGCGTGAAACATTTACTGATCGAGAGAGCAAAGCTCTCCTGGTGTTTTCTTGTCTACACCTGTCTTGTTTTTGTTTGCTACCTGTAGAAAAGTGTGCAAGTCTTCCATGCATACTCTGCACAACTTAGTGACAAACCATTTGGGTGGCCCAAGGTTTGCGTAGCATACACCGTACATCTGCGTGCCATCGGAAGCGTTACTCTTTCATACCACGCATGTTTGCCAAGAAATTTGTAATACTTGACTGTAAAACTTTGTCCTTCTCTTGCACCTTTTCAAGTAGCTGTGTAGCAGACATGTTTTAAAAATGGGAACCTGTTTTTAATGTGTGGGAACCTCCATAGCATAGCGCTGCCAGTTCACTTTCAAAGAGCAGGTGTAATATGTACTCCAAGTTGTGTCTAAATCTAGGGTCTTCAGAATACATTCGTAAACCGCAGTATTCTGATGCTGTTATTTGTGTGCATCTTTCATCATATCTTTCACTTTTTCCAGTCGGGAAGAGTAGAGGAAAGGCTTGTGCTTCCACACTATTTTTCCAATATACTGATTGGCGCTTCTTTTGGCTTGCAGCATTTGATATGTTTCTAGTGCATCGTCTACGGTGTCTTTGTAGTGCACTGGGTGAATTGAATAGTGGTCTAAAATATTGGAGGCTGCACTAGGATCTACGTTCAAATTGGCCAGTTGTTGAGGAGTCCTGAATTATTTTAGCTGTTTCTCTCGGGTTTTCTTGAACGTTTATTTCCTTGTAGTATTCATTGTTTTCTTTAAGGTATTGCAACGCTTCCTTAAGTCCATTAGTTGCTGCCAAAGGTTTTAGGTACACCATTTACTAGGTTAATCAAAGATTCTTGATTTGGCCTTGGCACTCGGAGTATCTACATTTTCTTTGAGATCTAATCGTAAATAAACTGTTACCACGAATGCATCTCGGTGGGTGGCAATTTTGCAGTTTTCGGAAATGGTTCCAAATTATTACTAATTGCCTGTTAAGGTCTTTGGTTATTAAGTTTTGCAGTGCAGTAAGTGCACAGTATGGAGGTGTTTGTAATGTCGTATTTGTTTTCCGCTATAAGGTACAGAGCCAATTGAAACCATTGGGATTCCTCATTGCCTTCTATGTTCTACCTTATATCTATTATTTGGTGCTCTTTCTGTAGAAAGTTATACGACAACACACACATACTTGGTTTGGCATTTCAGCTGCTGTGCTTTTGTACTTCTTTTCTGTATGTGTGATATAAAAAGTGTCTGAAAATGCTGGAGATTGTACGTGCTCTTCAGTTCCACAATATTTCATATGGATGTGCTCTATTTCATCGAACACTTGTTTTGGCTGTACCGTGTAGGAGAATATCATTTAAATGTTGGGAGTGCTAAAGCTGGACTTATTGCATAGTACAGTTTGTAAACTAGATTTCTGACAGTTGAATGGTGGATTGCTAACATTTTGATACGGTGTAAGGTGCTTTGGCAAGCAGGTCCAGAAATACAGGCCAAGGAATGTCCTCGTATTCCAGTGTAGTTGAATACTGGACAGGAGTCCATAGTTTGTAGTATTTTTCTTTTTCTTTCGTTGCTGCCTTTGACATACTAATTGAGGAATTGATGCAAAGATTTGATTAAGCATTGGCAAACTTTACACATTGATGTGCAAGTCCATTTGTAGGTGAGGCATGTTGCTATGATGGAATGGAGAGTGATATGTAAGTTTGATGGGGATAGTTCTGACAGCAGCATTTCCTCTTCCATTATGGTATTTGTATCTTAACCCTCGTCCACTCTGATGTAAGGCAATTTGGTTTGTTTGTTGTTGTTTGTATGATTCTTCATTGAAGTATGGCTCTGTGTTGGTGGTGTGACTCCACTCACCTGTACAAATGTAGCCAAAGGTGTGTCTGCTGACATTGCGCTTCTTTCGAAGTAGTGCTTTACCAATTAATCTTGTTAGTGTTTCATTCTGTTCAAAATGACTATAAACAATTTCTGTCTCACGCTCATTGCACTGTCTACAAGAGCTTCTAGGATGACTTTTCTGCAGTGGGTTTTGAGGGTTGAGCGTGATTCTGCCTTCTATTTATAAGGTTCTGAAGGGCTCTGTGGTGGAAATTATTTTGTAAAATTTCTTTTTTAGAATGCCTGCTTGTGGTTACATTACCATTTGTACATGCTCTCTTAGCAGTAGTGTGCATTGCACTGTACTTAGTGGTTTTCTTTTCATTCTCACATTTTGACAGATCAACTATACTGTCTTTACTGGTGGATGCATCCGTTTTCCTTAATGTCTGAATTACCGCTTCTCCTTCAACTTTCTTTTCACGTTCAGCTTGCAGTGGATGGCTACTTTGTGTTTTTAGGCTGCGCGGCTCTTTCTGCGTTGCTTTCTACGGAGTTGCAGTTTGGTAGGCATTGTGTAGTAGCTGTTGGCGAAGAAATGTAAGTGTGGGTTTGCACATTTTCAAATGTATATGTGTGCAATGTGCATGAGTGGGTAAATAGGAGGGTAGGCATTTAACTGGAAGTGTGTCGCCGTGCAGTGGTCTCTAACATTTGGTTGGGGACAGTATCTTACTATGTGGGTATTAGTTTAATGGTGGCGACATAACAAACACTGAGCACCTGTAGAGGTGTCGTCAGTAACAATGAAGTAGATACTGGGGGATGGCCGCACATCTATATGCTAAAATACAATAGTGCACTCTTCTATTAAGACATACAACAGTATGATGGTAGTGTACTTTGTTGATTGCGGAGAGTAGGCTTATTGCAGGCTGCATTTTAAAGTGCAGACTCCAGTGGCTTTCCGGACAGAGGTGGGTACTTCATCTGTATAAGAACATGGTAACAAAATATGTTGTCTAATGGCATAGTGCTTACATTTGTGCAATACATTCTTCAAAACTAAAGGGGGATGTCTTTGCAGGAAGAGGAAGTGTGTGTGTATAAATGGAAGGCTTACAATATGAATGGGCACTTCGGAGCATAAGCATGTTTGTTAAGGGGGTAGGTGGGTTATTTGGGAGTGTATTGTATGACTTGTTATGAAACGCGTGTGTATTAGTGTAGGCCGATTTACTTTCAAAATGCAGTACATCGCATTATTGAAAGATGACAAAAAGGTGCAGAAAGATGTATAGAGTGCAAAGCAGAGTGGTTCTGTTGTGTGCATTTGCATGTACTTCTCTGCATATTTATGCTTGCTACATGAGTGCAGGCATTGCTTCTGAGCTTTAATTTCCTTATGCACATTTGAATGTTACTGTTATAAATGCACACGTTTTTGTTATTGTTTAACTGTTACCTAAGACGTGCGGCAGGTTATGCTTGCAATGTATGCACTTGGCTTAGTTTGGTGGGAAAGGCTGCCTGATCATTTTGTGTGCGAAATTAAAACATTTTTTTTTTTTTTTTACAAATGAGAGGTGCGTTTATGGGGGAAAGCATTGTAAAACTGACCGAACAAAAGAACAGAGTAAACGTTTCCATATACCAATGTGTTATGGGCAAATGGCAACTTTGCCACCACCTACCACTGTAGGCGCCATTTAATGGTCGGTGATGGGAGAAATAACAGTACGAATTTTGAGTACGTTATGGAGATTGACTCCTAAGTACCCTGTTGCTACGAACTTATAACACAGTTGCCACTTTACTGTACAAAAAATAGTAATACCTACTAGGCGTGGTGATGGGTAGCGATGCCGATGTATGTGGGTGCAGAATTCGTAGATCGTTTAACAGTACTTTCCCGGGCAGGTGCTTTTGATTTACAGGACATTTGACCTCTGCCTGTTTAACGGTTGGTATGGATTGTTCAATAGATGTGACGGCGTTACATGCCCAATTCTTGGATGTAATTGGTGGATGCGTGCATAATTGTTTCACAGTAGCCAATCAAGGAGTGCTGGTAAGAGTACTGGAAAGGGAAGAAGGACTGGCCCTGCTTTACTGGGGCGTGGCCCTCGCGGTAGTTGGGGAAAGCGCATGTGCTACATGCTGTTCCCCTTAATGTGCTTGTCATGTGCCCATGAGAACCTTAGTGCTTCTAGTGTGATGTTTGTCAGTGGCATTGATATTTTTTTCCCCCTTTTGAAATTAGTCATCTGTTGCACTGTGTAGAATGTACGCTGCAGACGCTCGTGTACTAACGTTAGGAGGAAAAGCAGAGAGCAATTCCTAACAAGGAGCACACAAAGGTGTTTCTTTACACGTCACTTTAGCAAAATTAGAAAAAAACACTTTTCACAACTTCCACCAAGACGCCCATTTTCCATGATGCTTAAAATGTGTTTGTGCACCCCCCCACACAGGGAAATATGTTTACGAAAGCCACGCCATTTGGAGGGGCGCATGTTCTACATCTGTGTCTTTTCAGTGTGGCTCCAATGGAAATGGGACTGTGCAGGAGTTGGGATTGGTCAATATGATTTCCTGGGTGTGGTGTGTAGCAACAGATTGTGCCAGAACATCTGCTTGCCAATAGGGGTGGAGTGGAGATGGCTACGGGGACGGGTGTGCCGTTCAGTAGGTGGACTATATGGCTTTTGGGCAACTCCTGGATACATTGGGTACAAGATTACGCAGAACGCTGTGCACTGGCAGCACACCTTGGTTTCCATAATGTCGATGTACACTGGTACGGAATACGTGAGGTGTAGTGCCTCCATGTGGGTCCTCTTTGTGCCAGTTTGGCGACGCTCGCTCATCCGGACATTATTATTGTTCATTGTGGAGGGAACAGTTTAGGCCATGTCAGCGGCATTTCACTGCAGACATTTCGGCAACTCATGGAAATGTTTCCAAAATCACACATAATTTTTTCTCGCATTGCTCTGAGACAGATGTGACTGTGTTCTTCCTTGTGTGGGCCACAAATGGAGAAAGCGCGGCGCAATGTGAACAAGGCTGTTTGCGCTTTTTTACGGGACGTTGGCATGTTCTCCTTCCACAATAAACACACTTTTCGCAGTAGCAACATCTTTCCTTCAGATGGAGTTTGTCATGATCTGTGCTTGGGCCTGATTATGGGCTATATGCTATTGTGAGGGTTGTGATGTCCCTGTGGAACCTGGGAGATGCCTGGGGATTCTAACAATGGCAGTTGGTCCTGCTGCTCTGGATGGGAAAGGATGTCCCGGTATTTTCTCCACATGTTATATTGAGTGAAGCAATAAACTCACGTTCATATAAATTACCTGGCTCAAGTACTTCAGTTATATCACTGGTGACTAGGATGGGATGCTGCTGGGAAGGGGCAGATGCTGAGGAGTACCGCCTTCCAGTGATGACATCTATCCTGTTTTCCCAGATTCTGCCGTCCTGAAGGAGTAGGCTCGGTGGGCCCTGCAAGGGGCAGCAGAGGTGCCGCATCAGGGTCCAGGAAGAGGGCTCTGGTGAAGGGCAAGGTTCACTGGTTTTTGGGCCAGGTCGGTGCCTGGTCAGCTGATATTTCAGTTGTTGGAGCGGTACTCTGGAGGCGGCCGTCATCGTGGTCAGTGGGGAAGCCTATGCAATTGTTCAGGCTGTCCGGATGGCAGCTGGTGAGGAACGTGCCGGTTGGAGTTGCCTGAGGAGTGGGCGACTGTTTGGTGAACGCCATCCAGGTGTCCAGGGTTGCAGTGATTGCACTCTGGAAGTTGGCGGCAGTGACTACTGGTGCTTGTGGAGTGCACTGCCTTCTGGCCTGAACAGCTACGCTTGGGACTTGGGGAGTTTGTGAAGGTGTTCACAGCTTGGTGCCAGAGGGGCTTATGATGACATCACTTGGAGGCGGGCCGGTGTTCCAGCGTGATCAGCTGGAACGCAACGTTGGATGTGACAGCGGCGTTGGTTGGGAACGCGGTGTGGACGCCACTGTGTGCGCAGACCTGTGAGTTCTCCTGGATCTGCCACGGCGGGTCCTGTTGCTGGTGTGCTGCATGGTGTGCGCTTGAACAGAATTCCACAAATTAGCTGCCGGAAAAGACTTCGGGTTAGCCGTGTTTTCGGTTTTCCCGTTGGCGCCCAGGTAGCTGCACCCACACATGTGAAATACCGTTTTCGTCGGGACACCTGTTGGAATGCTGGAAGGTAGGTCATATGTTGTTGGCGTCATGTTTCAGTGGGTGAGCGGAGTGAAATGTGCATAAATGTTTTTTTTTTTCACCACATTTCCGGACTTTGCCGGGGTTTCAGGGTAATAAATTCTGGGCCGATTTACACAAGTCAGACCTCTGCATATTCCCACGGGTGTTCTCTTATCGGAAATGCATGGCGTTCCCTGTTTTCCTTGGTGGCTTGGACACGCTAGGCCCATATATGTATGGTGTGCGTTTCAGAAATAATCCTGAAATTCAGCTGTCGGAAAAGACTTTGGGTTAGCCGTGTTTTAGGCTTCCCCCTTTGCGCCCACGTAGGTGCACCCACACATGTGAGGTACCGTTTCCTTCGGGACACCTGTGGGAATGCGGCAAGGTATGACATTTGTTGTGTATGCGTAGTTTTCATAACGTTTCGACCCATTTGCTGGTCCCCTTTGTCACAACCCATTCATTTCCCAAATTTGCCCTACATTTAGTCGCTGCTTTAGGCACCATAAACATTTTTAACCTGCACAAGTCACCTACCCTTGCAAAGGTCAGCCTGTGCTCTTCCAAAAAATGTATGCTTGCCATTCCTCACCACATTGGTTTTCCTGATTTACACATGCTAAGTACGTCTGTTCAGGCCGTAAGCATAAAACTCCTGTGTACTGAAAGCGAGCGTCCCCAGCCAGCACGATCCTCCCCGCAATGAGAGACAATGAAGGACTCTGCCCGGTAGGGAATAAAGCCAAGACAGAGTGCGGGTGAGCTTAAATGGGAGTTTATCAATCAGAATTGGGCATGCAAAGAACTCTGCAAACTCTGAGAGCGCTCTGTCTGACAATAGCAAAGACAAGCGTATATATTTACAAAAAACGTCATAAGAACCTACATACTATAGGGGGCACAAGTTCAATGGGATTGGGTAGCGATGACTAACTATAGGTGCTGCTGCGATGTGGTTGGCCGTGGCTGGAGACGTCACTTGGTCAGCCTCGTGAGCTGGGCTGGGCCTGGCAGGTTGGCAGAGTTCATCCGGGCGGTGTTGTTGTGCCATCGCAGCCAGTGTCAGAGATGAATGTCTTTTCCTGACTTATTTGCCCTAGGCCATGCACACCGCAGTCATTCAGTCATTGCAATATTATCTTCTTTAGTAAATCTTCCAAAAGGTTATTCTACAGGTTAATGCAACACAGGAGGAATGCACCTTGTGAGGGGTCTGGCGGTAATACGTCAGGACATGGTTACCAGTGTCCTGTTAACCGGGGCCATAGGTCGAGGTGCTAAGCTTCAGGGCCTGGGACGGGCGGTACAGGTCTTTCTGTCTTGTTAGAAGTTGTTATAGATGTGCCGCTGTGTGTTGTCAAAGTGTTGGGTGTCCTGATTGCACAGGGCCATAGGTCTAAGATGATCCGGTGGGCTATGGGGTTTACGAGGGGGCGCCTTTGGAAGTGTGTGTTCAGGCAGAGTTTTACTGCTGTGCTGTAAATAATGCAGGTGGCGGGCCATGGCCTTGGGTGCTGCAGAGGGGGTTACAAATCTTTGAAGCGGCTCCAGTCTGGTTGGGGGAGGCGGAGTAGTGCAGCGCGGGCCTCTGTTCTCATGTCTTGGCAGCCTTCGCAGGGTGGGAGGGGGAATGGCCTTGCACGTATTTCACAAAGGTATCTCCCTCGTGTGTTGCCGATTTTAGGTAAAAACGTCACAAACATTTGAACACTCTATAATACTTATTCGAATCTTTTTGAAACATGCATTTAAACTTTGCTGGATGTGTCTCGATTATACCCAGTCTGAGCACCTTATTCATACACTGTTTTAACAACTACAGTATTTGGTTGTATGCATATACATTTGCAGTAAGTGAGGTAGTATTAGGGTTGGTGGAGTACATAGAAAGTAACCCGCCACTGTACGTGGCGGGGGTGGTACATGAGGGGCTTAGACATACACGTGTGACGAGTGCATTCTCGCACACTCTTCACATGTGCCCTTGGTAAGGTTACATTTGTTTTCTTGTGTACCCTAGCAGCATAAGTTCAGTTGTGGCGCGGGCCCGCGGGGCGTGGGGCTCTCAATGATACTTATAAAGAATAATCCCCCTGAAATGCCTTTATCATTTGCACACCCCGGCAGGGGTGTGGTTTCACGGCTGGTGTCATGTACGATAATTACACAATTTCACAGGTTTCTTTAATAAGAGTGGTTGTATGGAGAGGATACATGTGTTAAAAAGTGGTTTCTTACATTCATATTTGGGTACCTGTTTGCTTTCAGCAGATAACCATTCTACAGATCTTCTCATCGCCCAGGCCTTGCTGACCGGGTCATTGTGCGAGCAGTGATACACTGCGGAAGGTGAACTGTTACAATGTTAATGTATTACGCTAGATCATGCCCGTCTTGCTCGTGGGAACGGGCTTGCAGCGGATCTACCATGGTGCTGCGGAGACAGGGAGGACTGAAACTTTTCCGAAGGTGGGGGCCGCGCCACAGCGCGCCACGCTCACCATCTTTGGTAGGCGAAAATGGTTTCTGGCCTGGCTAATTTCAATATATGTGGGCAATCGATACGTGTGGGTAATGTCGTCACCAGGTGGATTCCCCCCCACCAGCTGGGCCCGGGTGGTGTGAGGAGCCACCCAATGAGCCATGGCCCTCTCCTGGGGAGAAGACGTGGGCGAGGAGGGTCTTTTGGACCAATCCTCCCCTACATTTCCCCCCTTTCGTTACTTAAGTAACGAATTCTTTAACTCATTCAATCTCCTGCACTCTTCTTCATTCATAACTGCCTCATCCCATGCTGGAGTGCCTTTTATGGGCATCCAAGCCCTGCACACCCCTCTTAAGCACTCACCTCTCCTAGCATATTCATCTGGGGTGCAGGTCAGGTATATACATCCGCTGTCTCCTTCCAGGTCTACCCATACCTCCTCATACCATTCTAGTATGCGTGGTTCTCTGATGGTGGTGTGCCATAGTTTGTCTATAATGTCCTTGTCGTGGTATCTAGGCACTAGCTGATACCTAGGTGTATAATCAGTTCCTGTTTGTACCTGTACTTCCTGTGTGGCTTGCATGGTACCCCTGGCGTTGCCCATTGTCACCATCATCATTGCACCATTAGGCACTGCGTTAGCACAACATCGAAGACCCATCTGGCACAGGCAAAAAATAAAGGGGAGAAACACCACAGCTGGCATTAAAAATTTCATAGTTACTCCAAGCCATGAGGGGACCCAGGAGAAGAGATCATTGAACCATGTACTGTCTTCTGCTCCGCCTTCCATCTTCATTTTTTCTCCTAGGTTGTGCACTGCTTCAATCACATGGGATAGGGAGCCATTTTCCGCGTCTTCAGAAGGCATGAAAGTGCAGCAGGCACTTCCGATTTTTCGGCAAACACCTCCGTCCATCGCCGTCAACAGGTCCAGGACATACCTGTTTTGCATAGTCATCAGTCGTAAAGCTCTTAGTTCCACTTTGATTACGTTGAACCCTTCTTCAGTGTCGTTCGCCAGCTGAATCAGTTCCCAGCGTGTTATCTGGAGCCATTTTGCATTTGCTCTTGCTTGGACACTTGAGACCAGTGAGGCAAAGAATGTTTCTGCTGAGCTGAATAATCGATATCTGTCTGGGATTTGAGCCAACAGTTCTGATGATGCTTTTGATATGTAATTTGATGCTCTTTTGTTACGGGTCAACGCCTCTCCCTTGTTTCCGGACGACAGGACATACATTTGTGAGTCTGCAGTCGGCTGGGCTGCACTCTGTTGTCTACGTTCCTGTGTTCTTTTGCTTCCGTCAAGGTGGCTTTCTGGTATCACCATTAGGGCTGAGTGCAGAGTGGCCATTGAGCAGCTGCCACTCCATGACGGGGGAAGGTGCAGGTATGCCTGAGTGCCGCATACCCAGTACATGTCCATCAGGGCCGCTGTCCCTTTTCTCAGATCTGGGATGGTGAGGGTCTTGTTACAGTTCTTATTTGTTCCCATTGTGGTTTTCCCCTCTCCTTTGAAACATAATTCATAGTCTATTTCGCTTTGTAGTTTGAAGGGTTTTTCAATGGCAGTTACCCAGGTTAGTTTTGAAATGTGTTCTTTCCATACTGGTGTGCATGTTTCTTCTATCCACTGCAATTTCTCTGGTGCCACACCTCTCAGTGCGTCCGCCTTGCACATTACTTCTTCATCCTTCCACTTGTTATCCGAAAAAAGTGTCCCTTGTATTACAAAAAATGGTTCTTTTAGACATACCACCCCTGCCGTTTTTGGGTAGCACGTTTTCTCGTTCTGCAGCATTCGAAAAGTAACTTCGTGTGCCTGGAAGGTGTTCTTAATTCTGCACAGCGTGAGATGAAGGAGACATTGGGCATCTATAATTGGCAACTCTTTGGGTAACAATACTTTGGGTGTACCTGAAGCGTGCGGGATGAGGGAGCAGACATAACAGCTCTCGTTTGTTGTTTGTTTAGCTGTGGCACTCATCTCTGCATACCACTTATTTGTTTGGTGGGGGTGTCGTGGGTCTTCCAACTTATCTAGGCCTAACCCATAGTACTCATCATACTTCCTCCTCCCTGCTTCACTCTTTCGTCTTTTGTTCTTATTCCTCATGTACTTCCCAACTTCCTGGGCAAAGGACAAAATAGACCCCCCTTTCTCATTCCCGCCCCCTTTGACCCAATCCTCGTATAATATTTCGTGTGCTGCTAGCATTTTTTCATTTTCGTCTTTCACTTTATCTTGCAGGTTGTTTTTTAAGACGGGGGCTGGTTGACTGGTTGGCGTATTGTACAACCATGATATAGCGGATGGGTTTCGATCATTTAAACTGCGAGCATTAAACCTTTGCATCCCAGGTGGGGACATTGTGTTTTGCATTGCATCCTGTGGCCTCTTCTTTTCAGATATGACAGTGTTGGATGGCGTGGTGTGATAGCCCCATACAAGTTTAGTCCCATCCCATATCAGAAAATCACCTTCCCTCAAATGGACACTTGCAGTTACATTGGTGGCAGTAGTGCTGTTAATCCCAGTGCCGTTAGTCCCTCCCCCCTCGTTCATCTCGATAGAGATGAACGCTATAAACCAATATGTAACCAAGCCAAACATTAGCATAAAAAACATCGTAATGCATATAGATAATCCGCACTCATACGAATATCTGCATATCTCATTTACTCTTTCTCTCATTCTACTAATTCTATCCGTTGCAGGCTGCCTGTTAGATGCCATGGTAGTTCCTGTTTAAGATACAAAAGTGCATTAAGTGCATGGATGTAAACATTTTGTTGGCACTACCAGTGCCAAGTATATCTATTGACGGGGAATGGACGCGGGTAGGGTTTCAGGGAAGGGTATTGACAGACAAGGTAGTAAACAGGTCATTCATTTAGTGACATCAATAATTACATATAAGTTCACATGTAAAAAGAAACTCTCTCAACAAGGAAAAGTATCATCTTTTTAGTCCAAATACATTTATCAGCTACTTTTTCATTCACGTTCATCACTGTCATACGCACAAGCTTATATTCAGACATTCTTCTCCACATCTATGTTTGCTGTTGTCTGTGCCTCCTCCTCTACCTCCTCCTGTACAGTGCTATACGCTCTGCGTACGTCGGTCAAATGCACCCAATACTTCAGGCCCTTCACCTTTACTGCCGTAGGCGTGCAAAACACGACCTCGTATGGGCCATGGAATCGTGGTGCATTCCACCGACGCACAAACCTCTTGACATATATGAATTCGCCTGGCATCAGCTGTAGCTGTGGCTCAGGCTGTGTAACAGGCTCTGTTGAGTTTCCCTCCTCCCTCGTGAAGGGCGGAGAAAGCTGCTTTGATATTGCGTGCGCAGCCCGTGTTAATTTCTTCAAATAATCTGTGAATTCTTCACCCAATACTGCGGCGCTCCTGTGTGCATCTGAGTGTTCGCGCAGTGGGGAGTGTGCTGTGTGCATTCGTCTCCCAGTTACGATCTCGTGCGGGGACAAATGGTGATCTTTACTTGGCTGATTTCTTAGTTCAAATAGCGCAAGGGGCAGACAGTAGATCCAATTCTTCTTCAATGAAAAGCATAGTTTTGATAGCCTGCCCTTCAACAGTCCGTTCATCTTTTCCACTACGCCATTACTTTGGGGATGATAAATCGAACATAATTTATGTTTTATTCCCAATAATGTTGTCACCTCCTTGAAGAGCTCATTCACAAAGTGTGTGCCGTTGTCTGAGCGGATTACGTCACAAATCCCCCAGCGCGGGAACACTTCCCTCACTAGGAATTTCGCAGCGCTCTTGGCATCAGGTCGGGCACACGGACCTGCTTCCACCCACCTTGAAAATGGGCACACAACCACGATCATGTACCGTGCGCCATTACACCTTTCCCCCATGTCTGCATAATCAATATGCAGCTCTCTGAATGGGCCAATGGGTTTTGGGATAGTTCCCTGGAGTGTGCGTAATGTCATTCCTGAATTGTAAATCTGACATGTGGTGCATTCCATTGCTAATCGAGATACGTGCTCCTGGAGATAGGGTACGTACCATTCTTCTTGTATTTCAGCTGCAATGTGCTGTTTGGTATTGTGCGCAGGGAAGTGCAGTTGCTGGAACGCAATCTCTAGTAGCTTCAGTGCCATTACTAACTTTCCTGAGTTATTTTGCCGCCACAATAAGTCTGTTCCCGACTTGCTGCACCCTCGTTTTGTCCACATCAACTTTTCGTCAGCACTAGCCCCATCCTGTAGTTCTAGTATTTGGGATATGGCCATCATATTGTACCCTTCTGGGAGCTCTTCGTTTGTTTTGTGCTGCATCATGTACTCACCTGCTTCATATTTCTGAAAATAGGAGGTCTCCTTGGCGGCAGCGTCCGCTGCCGCGTTTCCCAAAGACACAACGTCTGTGTTGGACGTATGTGCTTGGCACTTAACTATTGCCACTGCAGTAGGTTTTTGTAGGGCCTCAATTAAGTCTTTCAACAAATCTGCATGCTGTACTGGTGTTCCGTCTGCCCGCCGAAATCCCCTCCGCCCCCATCTTGCTAGACCTCCGTGTACTGTTGTTGTCATGTAAGCTGAGTCTGTGTATATGGTTACTGCGCAACCTTTTGCTGCATGCAACGCTTCTATGAGCGCAATCAATTCTGCTGCTTGTGCGGAGTAATGTGATGGGAGGCGGTACTGCACTAGTGTTTCATACTCACCGTCTTCTAATCTCACTACCACCATCCCAACATGCTTTTCTCCTGTGTCCACATCAATCGATGCAGACCCATCCACGAAGTACACTTCCCCCTCGCTCAGAGCGTTCTCACACACCACTGTGTCCCCCTCTCTTTCTCCTGTATAGGTTGCGCAATCGTGGTCTTGCATGTCTTCTAATGTGCAGGTTTCTGAAATGAATGTTGCGGGGTTTACTGTTTTGCATCGTACCACATGGACGTTGGTACTGGACAATATTATTTCATATGCTGTTGCCCGCTGTGTTGTTAGTGTGCTTTTTGACCTCTCAAGTATTGCAAACAATGAATGTTCCACAAACAATGTTACTGGGCAACCCATTACTATTGTGGCACTTTTCTCAATCGCGAACGCGGCTGCAGCGAGCGATTGCTCGCACGCGAAATGGCCTTGCATTACGGCATCCAAAGTACCACTATAGTAAGCCAAAGGCTTGTGTCCTAAGGACGTCTTCTGTGTCAGAACAGCTGTCATCAGTGTTCCCTTGCAGTGTGAAAATAGGTAAAATTCGCGTCCATAATCAGGGTTGGCTAGCACTGGAGCGCTTGAAATTAACCTTTTTAACGATTGAAATGATGTACTCATTTCTTCTGACCATTTGATCTTTCTATTGTCCTGTTGTGCTTCTTTGAGCGCTTGCAGTAGGGGTCTGGTGTATGCTGCATAATCTAATATCCATGCTCGGCAATAGTTGCACATCCCCAAAAATTTCTGCATCTCTTTTACTGTTGTGGGTTCCGCTACTGACCTTATTGCTTCTGCCCTGTCGGGAATTATTCTTTTTCCATCTTTGGATATCAGCTGTCCCAGGTATAAGACCTTTGTCAAGCAATACTGTAATTTCTCCTGATCTACCTTGTACCCCTTATTGGCCAATAGTGTCAGGAGCGTTGTTGAATCCTTTTTACATGCTTCTTCGTCTGGTGCACACACTAACAAATCGTCTACGTACTGAATGATTGTACTCACAACTGATAGGTTTCCCAAGTCTTCATGCAATATGCGGTTGAATATGCTCGGGCTCTCACAGTATCCCTGTGGTAGTCTGCAGTGTTCATACCTCTTCCCCCCTAGTGTGAATGCTGTAAGGTATCTACTCTCTTCGGCAAGGGGTATTGAGAAAAAAGCGTTTTTCAAATCCACTACTGTGAAATGTGATGCCATCTTCGGAATGCTGCATAATATAGATGCAGGGTTTGGGACCAAAGGGAACTCTTTCTGAATTACATCGTTTAGGGGGCGTAAGTCCTGTATCATCCTCCAAGACCCTCCTTTTGCTTTTTTAATATGGTAAATGCATGTGTTACATGGGTAGGTCGAGGGCACTATGATTCCTTGTGCTACTAGTGCATTGATGGTCTCTTTTATCCCTTCTTCAGCCTCACGGGACAATGGATACTGTTTCACTCGGGGTAAAATCGCTCCTTGCTTTAGTTTTATTACCACAGGTTGTACTTCATGCAACAGCCCTACATCATGGGGGCCTGTTGTCCACAAATTATTTGGTACGAGCCTCATGTCATCATCAAAGAATGACGCTGGTGCTCCTACCACTGCCATCAGTTGGACGGGGGTTTCCCTCGCTTGAATCAATATGTCACAGGGCATCGCTATTTCCATTACTATCTCACCATCCCCTTCTGTGTCAGAGAAGAGATCCTCATCTGTTAACCCTCGTAGGGCGATGTTGGCATTTGTACACAGTACTGTGCGCCACTCACATCCTTCCCTATCCACTCCAATCGCAGCAATTCTTTTTGCTGATACCTGTACTGCGTGCAGGTCTAACGGTACCACTGTTCCGGGTGCGGTGTCAGGGCACACTATGGGGCGGAAGAGGAATTCCGCTGGAATCCTCCAGTTCATTCTTCTTAGCTCTGGAATTATGAAGGCCAATGTCTTTAACCCTTCAATAAACATTTCTTTATTTTCTGGTACCCCTCGTACTTCCAGTGTGGTCGTGTAGGCTTGCACTACCAGCATTGCCCGCAAGGGGCATATCCCGGGTGTAGAGCACACTATACCTCTCTCAGTGAATGATATGGTCATGTTAAGTTTGCTTAGGAGATCCCTCCCTAATAAATTTATGGGTGAATGCTCGTAATACAGTAAGGGTGCCTTTACAGTTTTACCCCCCACTGTTACATCCAAAGCTTCTGTGTAAGGAACTTCAATTACAGCCCCAGAGAACCCCTGCGTCTCTAACTTCCTGTTAGATAACGGGAACCGGCCCTCCCTGATACATGATTTTTCCGCTCCCGAATCAACCATGAATATGAACTGCTTGTCTCCTATCTGCGCCCCAACCAATGGTTCCTCTGCGGCATTGTAGGTTGTAGATAGAACTGGACACGCAAGTGTTCTCTGTGGGCTGTCCTATGCGGGATGTCTCATCGCCCCCCCCCTGATTAAAGACACTTCCTGATACCACTGACATGCCGTTGTAGGGTGCTGGTGCAGGGGCTCCGTTTGCTGTTGTTGCGAAAGGGTTGCCTGGCGTGTATTCCATATTGTCATTATTTTGTGGGTGGGCCTGTGTTCTATACTGGGGCCCCTGCTGCTGCTCAATGTTACCTTGTCCTTGGTTTCTCGGCTGTTGCTGTCCCATGGGAAGTCCGTATGGGCTCCCCGGGTGGGGGTGGCCATACTGTCCTCCTTCTTGGAACCCATTGCTGGGCCTGGTTCTGCACTCCCTAGAGTAATGCCCCCATCTTCCGCAGTTCCAGCAACTCCCTTGCGCACCTCTAGGGCTCTGCCATCCATTTCCTCCCATTCCTCCATATCCCGCTCCACCTCCCCTTCGGCCCCTGTACCCACCTCGTCCCCCTCGAGGGATCCACTCTTGCCACTGCGGACCTCCACCTTGTTCCTGCTCGTTCCACTGCCGCTGTCCTGCTCCTGCCCAATTAGTTGCCACTCTTCCTTGTATTGCTGTCAGTCCCTCCTCCTCATCATCTCCCTCCCTGCAGTGGGGGAGTGCGGCTACAGCCGCTGCGACCTTCACCAACTTTGTCTGTACTAGCTTTGCTTCATCTGCCAATCTTTTCTGTGCCACTTCCTTCTCCCGTTCCTTTATTCTTTTACAATGGTGTACTATGATGCTTTGGATCTCGGGCCACCCCTTTGCTTCAATACCAGCTATTTTATCGAGCGCCTTTTGCACTTCTTTGGGAGCCCTCTTTTTATAATAAAATAAAATAAGGATGTTGATTGATACCAGGGCGTACCAGTTTCTGCTCTCCACATCTCTTGGACCCGAAAAATGTAATCCATAGCCTCCTCCCCGTCATTCATTGTACACTGCATTACTGACTGTAAGTCTGGCGTATCCGGGAATGTTTCCCGCAAGGCATCCCACACCCTTGCACGCACCGTGTTAAAGGAGGCTCCATCATGGCGGTCGCAGTCTAGTGTTACTCCCGGGAAACCGGCCTTAACCCATACTCTCTCGGCCTGATCCCCCACCGCTGATACGAGCAAGCTCTTCACGTCTCCTATTGCTAGGGGTACCCCGGCAGTATGTTTCTCAAAGGCGTATATCCACTTGCTTGCCCCTCCTGACAGCGGGGGCAATAACTTTAGTAGATTAGCTTTATCCATCTGAGCCCATGGGATATAGTTGGGCCTCCCTCCTCCCCTATGTATCAATGGGAGCTGTAACCTTCTTTTTGTCGTTCCATCTGGACCCGGTTTGACCGCTGAGGTACCCAGTGCTGCCATTTTCCCCACCCTGTTCCTCAATCGCCCCGTCCACTCATCGTCCAATGTTCTCATCGAACATGTACCTTCCTCCCCGTCGCTTCCCCCTCCCATCGCCATGCTCAACCTGTCGCTTTCTTCTAACTCGTCCCTTATGTCACATAGTAATTCCTCTCTAATCCCCCCAAGCCTGTCTTCGTTATCAACCTCTCCCCCTCGTGTCTCTATTTCTATTATTTGTGTCGGTTCTTCCTCAATTCTGAACAGGATCTCGCCCTTTTTCCACCCCTCTTCGGGCTTTCTGGTCTCACCTGGTGCTCTAGACGTACGCCCTGGTCTAGTTGCATCTAATGCTGTTCGTTCGCATATGTCTTTTATCCTTGAGAGCTCATCTTTTGCTATCGACAGTCTTGATTGTAAATCATCTGTAAGCTTCTCTATGTCTACCCTTTGTGTACTTGCCTGGGCTCGCTCCCTTGTGCTCTCATATGGCGGGGGTGCCGTGGGCCGGTGGGGTGTAGTAGTTGTCGGGGGAGGTACGTAAGTGGGGTCGCTGTACCCTTCTGCGGGCACAGGCTTCTTTAATATCGGGTACAAACTTACTACCTCTATTGGTGGCACCACACTAGATGTCTCGTTAACATCTTTCTGTATCATCAATGGATTGTCGGTGGTGGACGGGAGGTCAGTATTTAATGCTGGCACTTTAGGAGGTGGTATCTCCTCAAATAACCTCCAAAGATCTAATACTTCTCTCCTATTCTGCAACTGCTTCCCTTTGTATTTTAGAAAAATGCATGTGGCCACCGTATCCAGAACACTTATCAAACGACCCTCCCTCGGGCCAAATCTGAGGTAACCCCTCCCCTTTTAACTCGGTCACCCATTGGTCATGATATTTCTTAATCCGCTCCGCGTGGCCTGGTAAATTCTTGCAAATATGCGACAGGGGTGTCTCGGCCCCCATCTTGTGTGTTCCCCTAGCGCTTGTTTCTATCTGTGTGTCCACCCCAATATTGTTTTTGTTTTTTACCTCTCGGTCAATAAGGGCCTCCTCTGTGCTCTGTCCCCTTCCTGCGCAATGCACAACTGGCTGTACACAGTAGCTATTCTCTTCTCTTTGGGGGGGGGGGGGCACATACAAGGGCAAACCACTAGTTATTTTGACAACATTGACTCGGAAACCAAAATAGGCACACACTCACTCCCCCTTATCGTTTTATCTTTTCAACAGAAATCCTATCCGGTCACACTTACCCTGACCATTCCATTTCTGTACATTTATAGCCAGTTTACACACTTATAACATCAACTTGTCGCCTGACACATACAAGGTGCACACACCTCCCAATAACACTCTGTTCACAATTCACGCTGCCCTCCCTTTCCTCCCTAGCCGGCTGTCCCTATCCTTCTTATTCCGATATATAGATGCGCATATGTATATATATATGTATTGGTCTCCTCTTCCCTCGTGTAGTAGGATTCTCTCCCTCTTACTTTCCCCCTTAGCTTTGTGCTCATCTCACATTTATTTTTACCCCTAACCCTAAAGAAAAAGAAAAGAAGTAATAGCGGTCTCTAATATATATTCTCAGTGCCCCCTTTTGCTGAACACTTTTTTTTTTTTCTTATATTCCACTTCTTCATATATTCCCAGTACTAGTCAAGATAGCACTATGCGGCGCCGCCTTCCACCCCCTTTCGGAGCTAGGTTCCCGTCACTTTTATCTCTTATTCACCTCTTAATCCTAATGGCCATATGCAAAGAAAAAGCAAGAAAATTTTAGAATGATCCTTAGTAGATCTGCGTACCCTCTCTTCGTTCCCTGTCCTACACTTCTTTCCCCACTCCCTTTACAGTCGCTCGCACTCAATACTCACGTGCCCGTCTTGAACCGATAGTCTCCGAAACTGGGTCCGTCCAGGCAGTGTCGCCGTCAGCTCAACAGTCAGCCCCGGCTCCGGCGAGCAGTACTCAAAGGGGATTTTGCAACTGGGATCCCGTACCCCCTTTTTTTTGAGTGCGCACTTCTTAGTGTACCGGTCGCCGTTGGCGGCCAGCCTCCCGGAGCCGGCTCACCGTGCGTATCCCTTTTCGACCGGAGATTCTCGTGCCAAAAGGGGACGGTAGCGTTAGATCGGGAAGAAATAATAGTAAATATCACGCTTTCGGGGTCACCACTGAAAGCGAGCGTCCCCAGCCAGCACGATCCTCCCCGCAATGAGAGACAATGAAGGACTCTCCCCGGTAGGGAATAAAGCCAAGACAGAGTGCGGGTGAGCTTAAATGGGAGTTTATCAATCAGAATTGGGCATGCAAAGAACTCTGCAAACTCCGAGAGCGCTCTGTCTGACAATAGCAAAGACAGGCGTATATATTTACAAAAAACGTCATAAGAACCTACATACTATAGGGGGCACAAGTTCAATGGGATTGGGTAGCGATGACTAACTATAGGTGCTGCTGCGATGTGGTTGGCCGTGGCTGGAGACGTCACTTGGTCAGCCTCGTGAGCTGGGCTGGGCCTGGCAGGTTGGCAGAGTTCATCCGGGCGGTGTTGTTGTGCCATCGCAGCCAGTGTCAGAGATGAATGTCTTCCTGACTTATTTGCCCTAGGCCATGCACACCGCAGTCATTCAGTCATTGCAATATTATCTTCTTTAGTAAATCTTCCAAAAGGTTATTCTACAGGTTAATGCAACACAGGAGGAATGCACCTTGTGAGGGGTCTGGCGGTAATACGTCAGGACATGGTTACCAGTGTCCTGTTAACCGGGGCCATAGGTCGAGGTGCTAAGCTTCAGGGCCTGGGACGGGCGGTACAGGTCTTTCTGTCTTGTTAGAAGTTGTTATAGATGTGCCGCTGTGTGTTGTCAAAGTGTTGGGTGTCCTGATTGCACAGGGCCATAGGTCTAAGATGATCCGGTGGGCTATGGGGTTTACGAGGGGGCGCCTTTGGAAGTGTGTGTTCAGGCAGAGGTTTACTGCTGTGCTGTAAATAATGCAGGTGGCGGGCCGTGGCCTTGGGTGCTGCAGAGGGGGTTACAAATCTTTGAAGCGGCTCCAGTCTGGTTGGGGGAGGCGGAGTAGTGCAGCGCGGGCCTCTGTTCTCATGTCTTGGCAGCCTTCGCAGGGTGGGAGGGGGAATGGCCTTGCACGTATTTCACAAAGGTATCTCCCTCGTGTGTTGCCGATTTTAGGTAAAAACGTCACAAACATTTGAACACTCTATAATACTTATTCGAATCTTTTTGAAACATGCATTTAAACTTTGCTGGATGTGTCTCGATTATACCCAGTCTGAGCACCTTATTCATACACTATGTTTTAACAACTACAGTATTTGGTTGTATGCATATACATTTGCAGTAAGTGAGGTAGTATTAGGGTTGGTGGAGTACATAGAAAGTAACCCGCCACGGTACGTGGCGGGGGTGGTACATGAGGGGCTTAGACATACACGTGTGACGAGTGCATTCTCGCACACTCTTCACATGTGCCCTTGGTAAGGTTGCATTCGTTTTCTTGTGTACCCTAGCAGCATAAGTTCAGTTGTGACGCGGGCCCGCGGGGCGTGGGGCTCTCAATGATACTTATAAAGAATAATCCCCCTGAAATGCCTTTATCATTTGCACACCCCGGCAGGGGTGTGGTTTCACGGCTGGTGTCATGTACGATAATTACACAATTTCACAGGTTTCTTTAATAAGAGTGGTTGTATGGAGAGGATACATGTGTTAAAAAGTGGTTTCTTACATTCATATTTGGGTACCTGTTTGCTTTCAGCAGATAACCATTCTACAGATCTTCCCATCGCCCAGGCCTTGCTGACCGGGTCATTGTGCGAGCAGTGATACACTGCGGAAGGTGAACTGTTACAATGTTAATGTATTACGCTAGATCATGCCCGTCTTGCTCGTGGGAACGGGCTTGCAGCAGATCTACCATGGTGCTGCGGAGACAGGGAGGACTGAAACTTTTCCGAAGGTGGGGGCCGCGCCACAGCGCGCCACGCTCACCTCATCTTTGGTAGGCGAAAATGGTTTCTGGCCTGGCTAATTTCAATATATGTGGGCAATCGATACGTGTGGGTAATGTCGTCACCAGGTGGATTCCCCCCCCCCCCCCCCACCACCACCTGGGCCCGGGTGGTGTGAGGAGCCACCCAATGAGCCATGGCCCTCTCCTGGGGAGAAGACGTGGGCGAGGAGGGTCTTTTGGACCAATCCTCCCCTACAGTACCATGGCACAGTTTTTGGCTTGTGGTATTGCTTGTTTTGTGAAACACTACAAAAAATGTGTGATTTCCTAACTGCAAGCGTCAGGGGGCATGTAGCAGAGCATTGTATTTCTCAAAATTCATAGAAGCCATTGCTGTACCAAGCCAACCATGTCCACCACATATATTATTTTTTTTTGGTAATTTTCCTGCTTTTTCCCCAAACTATGGAATTTTCCCCTACCTAGTTGTTGACTGACCTGCGCAAATCACCCTTTCCTAAACTTTGAATTTAGTCAACTTTTCTGAAATGTGTGCCTTTCTGTCCTCCAATTCGGTTTACTTAGCCTTTTCTTCCATTCCGTCCATGCATGTCCAATTGGCAAAAATGGCCAAAATCACCTACCTCTCACAAAACGGCTGATGACCACATCAAAATAATTTTATTGCGTTTCCACTCAACCTCTTATTGAAAGCCAGGAAATTGAGGAATTCAGCACAGCAAACCATTTGTTCCTAGCTCTTACAAGGAAAAAAACCACAGGCTTCTTTGTACATCATTTTATTGGCATTTTTTGAAAAACCCCAACATTTTCGCCCTTTTTGGTTATTTTCTCTCGCCCCCCTTCGGCAACCTAGGATTCCTGGGTGGCGTTACGACCGCCTACATGTGGGAAAACAAGGGGCCAAATTTGGCGGAGCTATCTTATGTAGCAAAAACGTTACAAGGCATTGAATGGCAACATACTGAAAACACCAAAAAAAGGCCTTGGCACTGGGGGGGGTGGTGGGGGAAACCCATTGCAATTAATCTTTCCACCCCAGCACTTCACCACCTCTGAGTGACTATTTGACAAAATGACTTTGATTGAAACAGCGAGTGACCAAGGTGTTTTATGTGTGTGAAGGCGATTGGTGCTACATCAGTCCCTCTTGGACACCTCTCCTCTGCAAACACGTCATCTTCTGTTTTCTCCTTTTATTGATTTATCTGCAAAGCTTATATCTAACTAGTATGTAGCCTCTACTCCGATATTTGATCAATTCAAATAAGGTGGCCCTGGTGTTAGTTGACATCAAGACCTATAGTTGAGAAAAACTGCACAGGGTAGTGTGCAGCTTAAATCGGCATGAGAACTAAAGCTGTATTTGTGGGTTGACCCAAATTTCTCTGTGACCTAATGCATGTCACCACCATGTCAGTGTCTTAACTAATTGAGTGAGTACTGCAGGGGATTAGGTGGCAGTGTGCCTCTGTAGTATGCTTAAATGAGAGCCACGCTTTTGCCTTTGATCAAATAATTGTGAAAGATGTTGTTACCTCAGGAGTGAGACATTGCCTGGAAATTGCTTCCCATCCTGCTCACACTCTCCATTCTAATGACCATTTCAGGCATCTTTTCTTGTGAAGTGCATTGACCTTTGCAGTAATTCATTTTTTATTTTCATCTCGTCGTAAATTCTATAAACCCTTACTGTCTTGATCCACCAAGGTAAGGAAGACATTTTAATGTGCTTCAAGGAGATTCCGTTTTACAGATTGAATTATTGAAAAAAATCCCTCCAATTACATTGGTCCTAACAGGCTCATCTTTGCAAGGTCCCTTCTTCCTTTCAACTCTGCTTTTTCTTCTAGGTGCATTTAACTTTGATCTCTCCATCTCACTCAGATGTTCCCTTGCAATCTATTCTTGATTCCTACCACCTCATTCAAATCACTACTCCACTTTCCCATATTTCTAGCTGTTCATATTTTCTACTATTCCTATTTCTTATTCAGTATCAGCTTTACCTCTCTACTCCTCTGACCATTATTTCCTCACTTATTCTACCTTTTACTCCCTTTGTCCCCTTCTTCTGAAACCTTCCTTTGCACTGATTTTTGTTAATACCAAATCTCATCCTATTTCTTTACTTTCTTCTCTTATCCTTTTCACTGAGACCTTTTGCTTCTGTTTGCTCCACCTCTTTTCTTCTCTTCAAAAGCCTTGCAGATGCTCTTCTCTATCCTTACTCTCCTTTTGTTCTGTCTCATAAACCTTCCGAGCCCTGGTTTAACCCCACCCTCCACTCTGCCTGTCATACTCTGCTTAAGGCTGAGCTGCGTTGGCATAAATCAAAATCCACCTCTGATATAGATAACTTACCCTTTTTTCTTCTGATTCCTTGCATCTCTCTGTTAAACAACTTTACTTTAATAACCTCTTTGCCTCTCCCTCTTATTTCGTAAGCATATCCTTTCACCTACTCCTCCTGACTCTGCTTCTGTCTCTCTGTCTGTCTCTGTCTCTGTCTCTCTCTCTCTCTCCCTCTCCCCCTCTTTCTCTCCCCCTCTTTCTCTCCCTCTCTTTCTCTCCCTCTCTCCTCTCACTGCTCCCTATTTTTGCTGACTACTTTTCCTCAAAAATCTCATCTCTGCTCTTCTATCTTCGTTTCCTGGTATTCCTACCTGTCCTTCCTTCTCCTTTAGTCCCTTATGTCATCTCTCAGATTGTGACATTACTCTCTTGCACCTGAAAGCCCAATCTCCTCTCTCCTTCTTTAATTCCATCAGTCTACCCTACTTCCTTATCTTGTTGCACTGTTTAACTCTTTTTTGTTCCTCTAACGTCCCTTCCTCTTTCAAGCACACTTCTATTTTCCCTAATCTTAAAAAAACTACCCTTAATTCTTCTCTCTCCCGTCCTATTTCACTCCTTCCCTTTCTCTAAACTGCTCGAGCAGATTGTCTTTCATAGCATTCTAACTTTGTCAATAGGAAGTCCCTCCTTCCTATAAAAAGTAATATCTCGATATTTTTGGGCTGAATGGCGATATACAATATTTATCTCAATGTTTGTGGGTTAAATGCTCAGTTGTAAGCCACCAACTGCATGTGAGATGTCACAAACACCTTTATAAGACATTGATGAAAATAAAGGTCAAATACAAGGTTCCTCTTCCTGTTTGAGAGTGCACGCAGCTGTGTAAATATCAAAATGTAAATCCAAAAATTGTACTATATGCAATTGTGTATGTGTGTATGTGTATGTGTATATATATTTCTGATGCTTGTTAATCTGTTTAGATTCACATGCTGTGCATATAGTCAGACATCTAGTGGTAACTGCAGAGTATTGCTCTTGTCTTTCGAGGATCGAAAGGGGACGCCGGCATAGGCGGGTCTGTAATGTAATGTGTAGTGTACCAAGAAATCCTCACGCGTCGAGGTCCCTCAGATTGTTTTTTCCCACCCAGCTAGCTGGATCGCCTTATGCGGAGCTTTATCAAAAATTGCAATTTGTAGAAATCCAGACCTTTGGTCATTTATACGAAATTCGTCCCCTTTTTGACAAATACTGAACCGCTGCCGAATACAGAACAGACTTCGACGGTGGGTGTTGCGGTTGATGCCGTCGATCGCGTGGCCAGACCTTCTGCCCAGCCTACACAGTAGGGAGAGTGGAGTCTGGGGGTTCCTTTCTTTTAAGAATGTCTTTCCTTCTCCCTTCTCTTTGCCCCTTTGGTATTGTTGTTGTTTCTCTTTCCCTGCGCTATGGACAAGACGCCATTTTAAATTTTGCCCTTCCTGTAAGGGAAATTTTCCCTGGAGAGACTAGCACCCTCGGTGCAACAAGTGTCTCCCCCTCAACTACGCTGAAGCGTCCTGTCAGCACTGTAAGCTCCTTCGTCCTAAAGACCATAAGGGAATGTCATGTAAAACCGTGGGCGGCCTATGGAATGTCGCAGGCCGAGGGTAGCTCCCCCGCCACCACAGCCGGCAAAAGCGATGCGGCCCATAGCGACGACCATGGCTTCGACAGACTCCATTGACCTGAGAATGTAGCAGACTCGCTCCAAGATGTCCGTCCCCGGCCCGATAGGCACGACCCAAGTCCTGCTATGTGGAGGCTAGACCCCAGCGACGAGGACGCACCTGTCATGATGCCTACCCCCAGGGACCCAGACCAAGTCCAGCAACCCCGGAAGCAGGCATCAAGTTATTCTAAGCAAGCCCAACAACCCCTGCTAGGGGCTATTTGGGTGCAGTCCTGGCGCCTATGGCACCAGGCTCATATGGAGAGTCAGTCCTGGCGCCATAGACGCCAGGCTCATAGATTAAAATGTACCTGATGCAGACCATGCTGCAAACTCACCTGATGCAGACCATGCTGCAAGAGCTCCAAGCCAAAAGAGGCTTGGAAGGGACTACTTTACCTAGGGCCTATTTTTTTTACTCAGGTGGGGCTGGGGAGGAATACTTACCTGGGACTACTTTGGGAGCTATTTAAACCACACCTGAGGAGCAGCACACGCTTCGCGTTATTCTGCATCCAGCAGCGTAACGCTCACCGTGCCTGCAAGTCTGCATCCAGTCTTTTGCCACGCCCGCCTCGAGTCTGGAGCTCCTAGAAAAAGGGAGAAAGAAGGAGAAAAGGTTAGAACAAGAGCAATACCTTTGATCCTTACCTGAATTCCCGATCCATCGCGCCTTCGAGCTGGAAGAAAGAAGTTATTTTATGCGCGTCACCTCGCCTGCTGCAGCGCCGCGCTGAACTCACCGGCCTTAGCAGCATCTTAACATTCCACCGCATCCTTCTGCATGTTCCCACCGCACTCCGGCACCTAAGGGGAAGACAGAACAGCAAGGTGAGCCAAGGGAATACACAGAGGCAATATTAGTTACCCCCCATAGAGTTAACTGATTTTACCACCGGGGGTACTATACCTCTTCACGGGTCGGCGCAGCTTCCACTGCATCCTGGCCGAACCCCGGCCCCTAAGGGGAAACAAAAGGACAGCAAGGTGAAACAAAGGGACAAACGAGGGGAAACCTCCTCACCACAATAGACTTACCTGATTTTACCACCAGAGGCATTATTCCCCGAGACTTCATACTTTCTCTCAACGCCTGAATAAGGGAGAAAGCAACAGGTTGCATATGGACATTATTTTATCGAACTGTGTTGGATAATACAAACCCTTACCTGAATATTACCGGTTGCCACGAGGAACTCTTCGCTAGGGTCGAGCTGCAACCTGCAAGGAATCGGACAGAGTGAAAGTCAGACATTTGAACTCTTACGAACTACATACTTACGGCGTCTTGCCGGGACTCTGAGTCAATATTGTTCTGGAACTCACCAATTCCTTCGAGCCAGTGAAGCAACTGGTTATCTACGCGCCTCTGCGCTCAATGCAGGATGGAGAGCTCATCTTTTCAAACCATAAGGTGAGACTATAAGAGGGGACATCAAAGGTGATCTGTGGGGAGATCAGCGGGAGGGGGGGGAGGGGGTTTAACGCTCAACTCCACGGGTGGTTAATTCCCTTTCTCCATTTGCAGAAGAATATTCCTACGGGCCAAGCAAACAAAGCTAGGTGGGCCAGTCCAGTCCGTCATCTCGGCACTATGCGTCACATTGGTGGAGACCGCAGCTGTCCAGTTCAGATCAACGCCCCTGTGGGAGCCAGGTGAGCGTAACAGCACCCACATCACATGGGACTAAATGCACAACCCCCGGTACCGTCATGGCCTATCAGTCGAAGCGGTCCAAGGCGCCAACAGGTGTGTTGGGTTCCTTGACAACACCCACCGATTTGCAGGATCGGCAGCCCTCCCCGCAACCACGTCAGTGACATGCGTCCGGGCATTCAGTAACTAAGGGTGCCAGCACCAAATCCCACATCGACGCGCCTTCTAAAAGCGCGCCAGCGCTGAAGAGGTTTCGACGCAACCGCCCTCTCAGCCTAAACACCATCCCGTAATGCCGAGCATCAGCGAAAGCCTTGCAAAGATTATCTCGGCGCATGGTAAACACAAGGATATGTCGAAAGACGCATCCGAACGTCTGGAAGGGTGTGATAGGCCTAAAAGTTTGTCAAAAGAAACACCAGAATGCCCTAAATAGCATCAGGAATTTACAGAGCATCCCTAGTCTTTGTCTAAGACTCTCAGTGAAAAATCTCGAAGTTCTAGACTACAGGATCCTCTAGAGGATTCTCCCCCCCCCCCCCTTAGACACTTCTGGGTCCTCTAAATGGTCTAGGGAGAAACCTGAGGGGTGTATGAACAGGCTAGAAAAATGTGTAGATTTTTCAGAGAGGTTTACCTCAAAAAAGCCTCGTGAAGAGATCCGTTATGTTGTACCCACAGTAACTAAATACCAGAGGACCTCAGACCCTCTCCATGAGGCGGTCTTCGATCTTTCAGACCCTGAAGAGGTTCCTCCTGACCCTTATGCACAGGACCCTTACACACAGGGGGATGATCTTTTCGGTGATTCTCGTGATAGCACC
The DNA here is from genome assembly GCF_040938575.1 of Ambystoma mexicanum. Taxonomy (NCBI): domain Eukaryota; kingdom Metazoa; phylum Chordata; class Amphibia; order Caudata; family Ambystomatidae; genus Ambystoma; species Ambystoma mexicanum. Next base: position 254,087,096 of record NC_090931.1, on the reverse strand, counting down.
CCGAATTGGGGAGATAACCAACCTGTTGGTGAGAACCTATCATGGCTATCCCCGCCTCCAACCCCGGACTAGGATGCCATTTGCCTCGACTCCATCATCTCCCCCTGTGGTGTCAGGTTTCTCCTGTTGACCACCAAATGGCGTTTAATGCCATTCTCAGAAAGACGGCAGAGCACTTCCAGATAGCCACACAAGAGGCTGTTATTGACTCAGATTTTGTGGAGGACATTTTAAAAGAGAAGCCTCCGGCTAGCTAAGCAATTCCCCTTCTCAATTCCATCAAGAGGCGTATATAGCCCCCTCTTTATTAACACCTTCTCAGACTAAGAGCCCAGCCAATCCCCTATGTATCAGAGGTCATGCTTCACCAGACTCTCTGGTGGACATGACTACGAGGAAGAGGGCGGGGGTCCCCTTGTCTACAGGCAAGTTGCCACCAGACAAGGAGTGTAAAAGGTTATATTCTCTGGGGAAAAGAATAACCACTGCTGTGGTTTACTCCACACGCACAGCCAATAATACCACTCTATTGGCTAATTATTCAGATGTCCTGTGGGAACCTACTGCAAGAAGGCCTGCAGGAGGTCGCAGAGCCAGTGCGCACGTACTAGCAGTCGTAGTGGATGGCAAACAAGTTAATCACAACATTCTCAAGAATACCTTGGCCATACCTGGCTGAGAAATTCTGGGTTTGTCCCGAGACTCTGGCATCATTGATTAACAAACCCGTGGAAGATTCCAGTCTGTTTGGAAAAGCGGTGGACAAGGCAGTGGAGACCCTTAAGTCCTTGAACCAAATTTCCCAAAGACCTTTTCAGCAAAGAGGGTGAAGTTCTCTCCAATCCTTTCGCGGGCAATCCTATCAACGTCCCCCCTCCCCTCCCCATAATCAGTATGGCTCAGGGAACAATTGGTCTTCGGGACAAGGTTCTAACACCCCACTACTTACCCTCCCAGAGGACAACGTTGGGGAAAGAGAAGGGGTCACAACGCCACCCCTAGAGGCTCCCCGGCCTATGGTCAAAAATGACTCTCGAGTCTGGGTCCCCTACCATGCCTCCCCGGTCAGGGGATGATTAACATCTTTCCTATATGCATGGGAGTGGGTCACATCAAACCAGTGGGTGCTCAAGACTGTCACCCACGGATACGCCATCCTAGTTGTCCCCGTTCTACAGGTAAATTAGCGTATTTATTCAGTGTACTACTCAAAAAGGATCTAACCATGCGCCCTGTGCTAGACTTGCACCCAGTGAACAAGTTTGTCAAACCCCAAAAGCTTTGTATGGTGACGCTGCAAGAAGTAATTCCTCTTCTCATCAAGTGGATTACATGGCAACATTGGACCTGAAAGATGCATTCTTGCATATTTCAATGTTGCCGGCACACAGCAAGTACCTAATGTTCATGATAGAGGGCAAGCACTATCAGTTCAAGGTCCTTTCCTTCGGCATTGCCTCATCCCCATGGGTATTTACAAAGGTACTGGCAGTGGCAGCAGAACACATGCACAGGCAAGCCATCCCAGTTTATCCTTGCCTCAACCACTGGCTCATAATAGGGGACTCCTACGAAAGATGCCTAGCTAACACTCAAAGGTCGATCGACCTTTTGTTCAGTCTGAGATTCTCCATAAACTAGAAGAAATCCAGCCTCGACCCCAGTCAAGTCAAGCAATTTGTAGGGGCTCTTATTCAGACAGAAGAAAGGCTTGTCTTCCTCTCCAACGAGAGGTTTCAGAACATACTGTTTTAAATCCCTCAGTATGTAGCTGGTCGCGAGGTGATGGTACCGAAGGCCATACGACTGCTAGGTATGATGGCAACCTGCACTTACTTGGTTCCTCAAGTGCGTGTGCGCGTGCACCCCATGCAAGAGTGGCTAAACAGCCAATGGTGACAGTCCAGCGGACTATGGGACGATCTAGTGGTTGTCTCAGTAGCCCTTGGTCTCTCTCTGAAGTGGTGGTCGAGCGAAAACCTCTTGGAAGGGGAAGACCTTCACCACCCCAGCAGTAGAAGCCACTCTCATGACGGGCGCATCCCTCATGGGGTGGGGGGGTCTCCTTCATCAGACAGCGCACAGGGTTTGGCCCCCAGAGATAGCTTCCAACCACATAAACCTATTGGAAATACTAGCAGTGTTCAAAGCACTGAAAGCCTTTCAAACGCAGCTACAGGGGAAGACAATACTGGTCCTCACGGACAGCACTAGAGCCATGTACTTCCTAAACAAGCAGGGAGGCACTCATTCTCCAGGGCTGTCCAAACTATCTCAAAACATTTGGAAGTGGGCTCTGAAACACAAGATGTTTCTATTGTCTGAACACGTTACAGGGGAACTCATTCTTCTGGCAGACGTGCTCAGCTGAGACTTCCCACTGCCCTTAAATTAGGAATGGCAACTACACAAAGACCTTGTCCACAATGTTTTCGCAGAATGGGGGTTTCCAGAGATCCACTTGTTCGCAACTCTGGAAAACTCAGTATGCCCAGATTACACCTCCACGTACCCTCAGAACCAATCCAAGGGGAACGGTCTCTGGATAACATGTCAGTGAGATTTGTTTACATGTTCCCCCACTGCCCCCCAACTCCCCTACTCAACACGATTGTGCACAAGATGCACCATGAACCAGTGACCATGATCTTGGTGGCCCCATTATGGGCACGCCAACTCTGGTTCTCCCATCTGATGGAAATGTCTCTTCCCTCCGATGAAGCTGCCTTGCCCCTACAACATGTTGCCTCGGGCGGGGAGGGGGGGGGAATGCTCCATCCATGCCCGCAAACTCTCAACTTAGAGGCCTGGCTCCTGAGTTTGGGCATCTCCAACCTCCTCAGAGATGCATGGATATACTACGAGTGAAGGAAACCTAACACCAGACACTGATACTCCATTAATTGGAAATGCTTTGTCATATGGTGTAATACCAAGGACCTCAATCCCATTGAATGTTCCTCTACACATATCGTGTTATACCTGACTCACCTGCTGGACTCCGGTCTTGTATTCAATTCCCTGAAGGTTCACCTAGCTGCACTTACAGCCTACATTACGTCCCAGCTGAAAGTGTCTTGGTGGAAGATCCCAGTGATTAAATAAAGCTTTTATGGAAGGGGTTAAGAGAATGTATCCTCCCATTTCCAACCCGGCTCCCGGATGGGACCTTAATGTAGTGTTAACCAGACTTATAGGGTCTCACTTTGAACCTATACACAAAGCAAGCCTACAATCACTCACAAGACAGCCTTTCTAGTGGCAGTCACTTCCATACGAAGAGTTGGTGAACTACAAGCCCTTTCTATTCTAGACCCTTTTGTCACAATTCAGAGATAAGGTAGTTATGCGCACTCACCCAAGGTTTGTGCCTAAAATTCATTTAAATGTTCCATGTAAACCAGTCTATAGAACTGCCTACATTCTTCCAGAACCCTACCAACGTGGCAGAAAAAAAGCCTACACACACTAGATGTGCGCATGGCAGTCATGTACTATCTGGAAAGAACTAAACCACTAAGGAAAACAAACCAGTTTTTCGTTTCATTGACAGCTGGAGAGAAGGGGACCCTGTCTCTAAATCAGCTATCTCTAAATGGATTGTCAACTGCATCACACTCTGCTACAAACTTGCCAAGAGAGAACTGACCTTCAAGCCTAGAGCACACTCTACTCGAGGCACAGGGGTTCCATAGCATTTATTGCAAATGTTCCTCTCGAGTCCATTTGCAAAGCGGCAGCCTGGAGTTCTGTACAAAGCTTTACAAAACACTATTGCCTAGACACTGGCTCTAGGTCTGATTCTCAGGTATTTGTATTTGTTTATTTATATTGCGCAGCCTGCCCACGGGCATCAGGGCGCATGTTTAGAAAGGTAGTTACAAGAAAGTGTTACAGAAGGCAGTTAAAGATTACAAATTATATATACATAAAAAATGTATACATACATTTACAAGGGGGTGTCGGTCAGATACAGTATATACAAGGTAGTCGAGAAGGTGCAGCATGCAGCCAGTGTTACATAGGGGTGGCGGGCACATCGTCTTGCTCGTGGAGCAGTTGTTTTGTTCTGCTTTTGAAGGATTGGAGGGAGGGGACATTCCTGAGCTCCTTAGGTAGGGAGTTCCAGAGCTTCACCGCCAGGACTGGGAAGCTCGAACCTCAGGCAGTTTGAAGCTTGAAACTGTGAATGGTGAGTGTGTGCGCTTGTGCAGGTCTTAAAGGTCTGGAGGCTGTGTGTTGAGTGAAGCGTGCTGACAAGTATGCCGGTGCAGCATTATTCTGTGCTTTGTGGCTAAGAACAAGTGTTTTGAGGGTGATACGCCGTGAAATGGGAAGCCAATGTATGTTGCGTCTTGTGGATGAGATGTGGGCGCGCCTGGGTATGTTAAGAGCAGCCCTGATGGTGTTATTCTGGGTTACCTGAAGTTTATCAATGTTTCTTTGACTCGTTCCGAGGTAAAGGGCGTTGCAGTAGTCCATTTTTGATAAGATGAGGGTTCTGGCGAGGATCAGGCAGTTGTCCATTGTTAAGAAGGGACGGCAAGCTGTGATAAGTTTACACGTATACGCAGATGCTGAGACTACTGAGTTGGTTTGTCTGTTGAGAGAGAGGGTGGAATCTAGGTAAATACTGAGGGTTTTAGTGACATTGGTAATCTTGATAATATTGCTGTCAATGTTGAAGGCCTCATATTTACTGTCAAGTTTTGCGAGTTTGGACTGAGAGCCTAGGATGAGTAACTCAGTTTTCTCATCGTTTAGGCAGAGCCGTTGGTGGGCCATCCACGCCTGGATGACGGTGTAAACTGCATTAAGTGTTTTGATGTCAGTTACATAATCACCAGTGATAGGGATGAGTATCTGGGTGTCGTCCGCATAATTTGTGTAGGTGACACCCAGATGGTCAAGAATATCAAAGTGAGGTTTAGTAAATACGTTATAGAGCGTCGGTGATACGCACGAGCCTTGTGGGACTCCGCAGGGGACGTGAGCTGGGTCAGCGGCGGCAAGTGGTGAGAAGACCCTCGTGGATCTGTTTGCAAGGAATGAGCTGATCCATGAGGTAGCTGCATCAGAATTTTGAGGTGCTGGCAAAGGATTTGGTGATCAACCAAATCGAAGGCCGCAGAGAGATCCAGTAGGAGCACTTGTTTGCCCTTGTCTTTCAGATCCTCAATTTGTGTTTTTAGATCTATCAGAGCTGTCTCAGTGCCGTGTCTTGGGCGGAAGCCAGATTGCCTAAATCCTAATAGGTTGTTGGTATCGAGATAATCTTGAATTTGGAGATACGCAGTACGGTCCAAGATTTTAAGGAGGTAAGGCACCGTGGTGATAGGCCTATAGTTGGTGGGATTGCTAGGGTCTAGGTTAGGTTTTTTGATCAAGGGGATTACCCAAGCATCCTTGAGGTTGTTTGGTACTATGCCAGATTTAAAGGATGAGTTGATGGAGTTGATGAAGGGAGCGAGGTCATGCGCTGCTTCCTTTACGACTGGTGCTGGGCAGGCGTCACCTTGGCAATTGGATGGTTTTAACTTCATAATGATGTTTTCCTCTTCCTTAATGGTGAGAGGTGAGAATCTAAAAGGTTTGAAGGAGTGTTTAGGGGATGGGATGTTGTAGGATTGGGGATTACCTGCTGAGTCCAAGAGATTGCTTTTTTTGGTGTTGATTTTAGCTTGGAGTGTAGTGATTTTGTTTAGTAGTGCTTTTTGTATGTTGGCGCACCATTCAGCGTCAGGGATACATGTGCCAAGGGGGGCAACTGGGGACTCTAATTCCTTGAGGATTTTAAAGAGTTCCTTAGTGTTGGATTGTGCTTGTATGATCCTGTTGTTGTACACTTCTTTTATAGCCGCTACTATGGCTTCCTTGTACGAGAGGGTGATGGATAAAAGGTTAATTTTATTTACTGGCGTAGGAGAACTTCTCCAGAGAGACTCCGCTTTTCGTTTATCTTTGCGAAGTTCTCGTAGGTGTGGGGTGAACCCAGAATTAAGGTAGTTGCACGTTTTTTCTTTGCGCTGTTTGATTGGGGCAATGGAGTCAAGGACTTTTAACATTGCTTGGTTGTAGGTGTCTACAAGGACGGTCGGGTCAGCGCAGGTGGAGGAAACCGAGTTCAATAGAGGGAGGATGAATGGAAGTAGTTTCTCAGTTGTGATGTCCTTCTTGTTGCGAGTGAAGGTAGGTGGCGCGGTACAAGGTTTGTCTATGGGTGGGCAGGAGTTGATGGAGAATGTTATTTTATGATGGTTGGACCATGCGCATGGTGACACTGAGATTATATTTAATGCGCAATTCATGTCTGAAACCCAGTCTAATGTGCGTCCCTTAATATGGGTAGGTTCATTGACATGTTGGGTGAGGCCAAAGTCGGATAGGACACTACTAAATCACAAGCTTTGGTATCGTTCGTATCCAAGTAGCCCAAATTAAGGTCTCCAAGTATAATGAATTGGGATTTAGGCTTAGTGCTAGATGCCAGAGGTGGGACAAGCAGTACTAAGACATCTTTTCACTACTGTTCCTTCTCATATCCCACCTCCAACTACGGGTAATGCTCGCTAGTCTATGCACAGCATGTGATTCTAAGAAGATTAACAAGCATCAGAAGACACAGATTACTTGCCGTAATAGCATTTCTGATGATTGTATCTGCTTAGATTCACATGCGCCCACCCTTCCTCCCTGCTCGAACGGAAGGAAGATAGACCTCTTACTACTTCTCTCTTTCTGTACTCGCTCACAGTAGTCATAAGGCACCCTCACGGCAGAAACAATACAATCGGAGGGACTTCGACGCGTGAGGATTTCTGGGTACACTACACGTCACGCTGGGGATAGTGTTACAGACATGCCTATGCCGATGTCCCCTTTTGATCCTCAAAAGACAAGATGCAATACTCCAAAGTTATCACTAGATGTCGGACTATATGCACATCATCTGAATCTTAGCAGATACAATCATCAGAAATGCTATTATGGTATTCAATCTTGTCTCATCCAATATCGATTTTGAAAATATATCGATATATCTCCATATATCACCCAGTCCTATCATGTTTTAGGCATCCTTTCCCTTCGTGACCCTATTTCATCGACTTTGCACTCCCTTCTGTGACTTTCCTTTCAGCCTAGTCTTTTTTTTGTTTGTTTTTTTTGTATTGTATTCAAATGTCGTCACAGTTTAGCCCCTCCCTACCTTCCCTCTGAACTCATTCTTCTCTCCTTCTAGTGCCCTTTATTCTGAGTCCCTCTTTCTCTTAGCCATTCCCTGGCCCCATTTTGCCTCTTCTGGCTTCCGCTCCTTTTCTTTACTAGTGCCTAAGCAGTGGAATGCTCGCCTGATTTTTCCTAAAGTGCTGTATTCCTTTTACTGGACTTTGAAGAAGGCAGTTCACCTGGCATGTGCACAGCAGCCTTTGACTTAACAAGAATTTGTTAATATTGATGTATTCAAGACAGTGAAAACATCGTAACTTTACAAATCTCGAATTATCTTGTCCATTTCAATTAAATGAATGTTTGTTTGGTCTTTTTGCTTTACTCTGAATCTATTCATCACATCTATGTGTTGGGTAACTGGTAAAACGTGCCTAAAGGTTAATGTTCAGTAGATGGGGTATGTTACAGTTTAAGATTTACTGCTGTTTTTCCATATGCTATTACTTTTTAGGTTTATGATCGCATATTGAAGGAACCTTCTCCAACTGGCCCAGACCCAGCATTCAGCACTGATTTTCAAAGTGCACTAGTACTTCGACCAGGTGCAGAACTAGAGAAAAAGAAAAAGCAGGTGAGGCTTCTAGAAGTACAACCTGACAAATCCTATAAAACTTGTGCCAAGTATTTTTGTTACCATCTAATGTTGTGTTCCAAAAATGTTGTGTCCGAGTACTCTCAGACAACACAATGCTATGTTCTACCTGCACAATCATGCTGAAACCAGTTTCCCCAGTTCATGGCACTAGCAGTGGAGCTATGGGAGTGGGCCATAGCACATAACATTTATGTGCAGGTCTTCTATTTTTCTTTGAAGGAGAATCTGGAAACTATCGGACTTTGGACAGGATCTGATCGACAATGTGAAGAGCCTTGTTTGCCTCACGGTTGGGCATACGTGAGGACTCAATTCGTAGATGGTTTGGGAGGGGTTGGCCCCCAATGCTTGGCACAGGCCCCCCGCCACCTTCTTTCTCTTCATACACAAGGTGCTCTAGAAATTCAGGGAGATGTTCTTGCACAGCGATCCTTGTAGCCAGTAAGTTTCTGGTTTTTGTACCCTAAAGAGTCTGGCTCATTCCTCTCCAGTCAAGCGTTCCCTGAGAATGCATTTGTGTCTGAGGGGGGGGGGTGATTTGGTATCCCTCTCTTCAGTCGTTAGCCTGGTTTCTTAGGCGATAACCCCAAGGCATCTGCCGTTGTATAAAGAGAATGTAGAATTAATCATGGCTGATAATTGGCCTTCTACGAGAGTCCAGTATAAAAGCAAATGGACACGATTTTGTCACTGGCACCGTGACAGGCAGGTATACCTTCTGTCATGCAACCTGGAACCAGTGCTGCCATTCATTTCCGATCTCGCTTCTTCGGGGATCTCTGGTATATCCTGCCGGATCTACCCTTAGGCATTTGCAACCTACAAACATGATATTGGTGGTCCTTTGCCCTCTTTAATGCAGTGCTAAAGCTGCATTTAGAGGTACTCGGGCACCTATTTCCACCTTTTTAGTCCTCATTCTTTCTCAGACCTCAGTGTCGTGCTGTTAGATATTTCAACTGAAATACTGATTCTGCGCCACAGTTGCATCAACCCTAACACAAATAATTGGAATTGAGTACAAGTATTGTAGATTTAAGTTTGCATAGGCCATCCAAGAACTAACATGGATGTATTAGCCGCAGGTGCATGAGAGTAACTGGATTAGTACAATTCAAGTTGGATTGAATTATGAGCAGAAATATGATGTAAAAATTACAGGCCTGTCAGAGTTGTATGTGGAGTTGGGAGAAGAACAAGAAATGTTTTTGCGCAAAGTAAATCTTGAAGAGCAAAAGCTGCTTCTGTACAAACGTGAGCTCACTTGTTCATCTAAATGGAATGTGCAGAGTGAACGGGGAAAATGTATCTAAGGTGTCCACAGCCAGGTTATTGTTGGGAAGTGGGCATTTTGATTGAAAGTCATAATAGAGTGAGAAAGAGAGGGAAGGTTTCAGATGAGCACGTGCTATGGGAAGTGATGATGTAGGACAGAAGGGGTTGAATTCAAGGTAAAGAAAAAAGTACATGTTGGTGTAGCAAGAGGAAAAAAGTTAAATACAGTGTAAGAAAGAGGGTTTTTTATTTTGTAGAGGCTGATTTTGGGCTCTGCTCTAGCTGCTCTTTGGGGACTGTTGTTTCGAGGCTCGTGTTCGTGGAATTTTTGAGTGAATTTGGAGAGCGAGTACTTCGGATTCCCAAATCTTGGCATACTAGTAATGACCCTGAAGACTCAAATACAGTGATTGCGAGGAAGAGAAATCTGAGTGATTACCTAAACTGTGGAGTCGTGAATGGCCAATGGTAAGTAGCTTAGAGGTCGGTGAGAAACTGACCTGGGCCTGTTCCAAGGCTAAGAGCTCAAAGCATCCAGTGACTTAAAATAAAAATGTTTCTATTCATATCGTGCCCTAATTGCTTAAGGTATGATCCTTAATTCTGAGCGACATTGAAAAGTAAAGTGGAGGAGACAGACGAATCCTCCTCCTACAATGCACACTGCCATAGCTCACAAACCATTCAAGTTTGTGCCCTGGAAGGTAACATTTCTGGTGGCCGTCACTTCAGCTCGCAGGATCAGCAAGATGAAGGATTCTTCCGCCATGCAGCCTTTTTCTTACACACCCTTCTTTTTTGCCAAGTGATTTTGGATTTACATGGCTTTCAGGAGATTGCTCTTCTGGTGTTCTTCCCGAGTCAGAACTTTGACCAATCTGGATGCCTTTTGGGCTTGGAAGTTCCGTTGTGACATGACTAGAGAATTCATAGACTCTGATGAGCTCTTTGGCGAGTCTCACGGTCAGTCCTCCAAATTTTTGCCGTAGCTCAGTGCATAGTGTCCTACATTGTGGAGGGATGGCCAGTATTCCACCCTCTTAAGGAAATACATGCTCATGTAGTTTGGTCCAAGCTCGCCTGAGTGGCCTTCTCGAGGCACAGTACTTGCCAGTGTGGCAACTTGTGCCTCACTGTCTGCTTTTACTGTCATTACTGCTTGGACTCCAGCTTCCAGGCTGTTGCCAAGTGTGGCCACGCAGTTGAGCAAAACCTCTTTGGGTAGTGTGATGAATCCAATGGAGTCGTCATGGATTCCCTGCCGACAACCTTCTCCAATGTGGCAAGGGGACGGCAGCAGCTACCTGATCCTGACCCTGAATTCGGTTTCAAGGGGGAGGATGTCATGGAGGAGATTCCGGGGAGATGTCATTACTTCATTGGACGAGACGCAATATCTCCCCCTTTTCCATGAGGCAGAGACTGATACCCAAGACCCTCATGGCATACTGCCAATTATGTGTTCCCCCTGCAGAAGAACACAACTGCTTCATATTTTTCTGGTTCCATACCTAACTATGACACGCAGTCAACACAGCACCTTTTTCTTGCAAAATACCTTTTGGGGAAAACAAGTAAAAATAACTATTCCAATCCAATGTCACCTATGGACTTCAACTCCCAGAAGAGCATGTACCAGTGTGGCAGAGAGCAGAGGCGGCCACTACGTGAGGAGGAGAAATGCCGTACCAACGACAGTGGTGCCGGGGAGCCCGGAGAGAGGTCCTGGGCACTCAGCAAGTCAAGAAGGTGGTGTTCTCCATTCCGGGTCCTGACAGAAAGCAGGCGTGGTACTGCAGTGCCACGAAGGAGGCCAGAAGAGTGGCTACGCCCTCCAGTTTGAGGCAAGAGCAATACACGCAGTATTGGTAATACTGAGAAAATGTAAAACACATAAGTCATGGAGAGCAAGATATCTGACAATTGATATATATATATATTTCTGAGGCTTGTGGAATCTGCTTAGATCACATGCTGTGCATAGGCCGACATCTAGTGGAAGCTGCGGAGTATTACAGTTTGTTTTTCGAAAGTCGAAAATGGGGCGTCGACACAGGCGTGCCAGTAATACTATCCCTAGTGTGACGTCCACTGTACCCAAGATCCCTCACGCGTGTAGGATCCTCAGATTGTTTTTTTCCGCCATACTGGTCGGAAGCATCTTGCGGAGTTCCCTGGCCCTAGCCATACTTTTGCTGTTATTATAATTCTTATTCATTCCCTTCCCCACCCCAACGTCGACCCTCAACCTCGACGACGGCTGGAGAAGTCATCGACCGTCGACTGCTGCACGACGGATCTGGGCCTCGGAAGGCCGCTGGCCTCGGCCCGGGCCTAGTAGGCCGCTGGCCTCGGCCCTTACAAGTAGGGAGAGTGGGGGGTGGTACATACTCTTCACTCTTGATATATAGTTACATTTTATATATTCCTACACTTAGCAGCTCGCTGCCTTAAGGTGCGTATGGAGGGTACCCCTTTTCAATTCTGCCCCAAGTGCAATCGCAAATACCCTTGGGTCGACAGGCACGCCACGTGCAATCTCTGCTTGCCGAGGGATCACCCCGAAGCGAACTGCAGAGCGTGTAGTAGGTTTAAACCTAAGACACTTAAGGACCGTTCGACAAAGCGTTGGGCCCACCACGCCAGGCAGGAGGCCATGGCAGCGGAGGGCGCCTTCAGCGATGGCAGCGACGCCGCACTTTCGGACGGCGAGGGCATTACGGCGTCGAAAGACAGCCGACGAGCGCAGGTCCCCGACCTCGGAAGGTCGTCCGGCAGGGCGGCTATGGGGAAGACCCCCGGCGACGCAAGCGCTACACACCTAACACACACTAAACACACTAAGACCAACCGGACCTCGACGACGTCGACTTCCCGGAAAGAGGCACAAAAAGAACGGTCCGACTCTGTGTCCTCTGGGCGCTCTCGATCAAGATCGCCTCACGACGCAAGGCAATCATCCACTCTTGCCAAGAGTGCCTCGCTACACACATTAACGGAAGTTCGATCGTCGGGAGACGAAGACGACTTCCACCCCCAGGCCGCGCTCCAAGATACCGAGACCGCGGTTAACACCAGTGAGGCCCCACACCCGAAGCACACAGATACCTCTCCAGACCCTCGGCGCCAGGCGTCGAAAGTCTCTGGGGCCTCCAAGGGACAGGGAAAACATTTTTCCACGCACGGGGAGGGGGGGGAAACAGCGGAAAGCACAGCCTTCAACCCCTGTAAAGCCATCCTCTCACCCTAGGCAGACAAGCAAACACAAGTCTACCCTTGAAAAGTCCCATAAATCATCACCTGCTAAAGTAATACCCTGTTCCAGGGAATGGTCCAGTGAAGACATAGACAGGGTTATGTCTAGGATGTCTTCCTTGGCTGATTTTTATGATAAGAACCCAGAACACTTTCTTTCATATAACCCTCAAGGGGCCACACCCTCAGGCTCCTCCGATCCTATCCCGCTAGGTAAAAAGCCCCGGTTCGAAAGACCTGAACCCTTCGAGGTTCAGCCTTACTCCACTCCATATTCTACTCCACTCCCCAGTTACCAGGGACAAGTTTTCCCTGAAGAGGACCAGGAGTTTAACATTATGGAAGAACAAACCGGGACAGATTACTATGCAGAGGATGAGGACCTGGAGGAGGGAGAAGATGAGCAGGAAATTTACAGAGTAGATTCCCCAGTACAAAGCGAAGCCCCAGTTACTGACTCTCCAATTGATAACCAGCCCCTCCTTAACGAGGTTCTCGCTCGAGCAGCGGAACACTTCCACATCGACACCCACGGTGTACAGGAGGAAAGGGACTTCGCGGAGGAGTTTGTAGGAGAGAGAAGACCGGTCGCTCAGACCATCCCTATCCTCAAATCCATCCAACGAAGAATAGATCCTTCCCTGGTGAATCCGAACCTCACCAGAGCTGTCAACCCCAGAATTGAAAAGATTTTCCGGGCAGCCCAGTCTGACCCTCTGTATATAAGGGGACATCTTAAACCAGATTCCCTAGTGGTTACCAACACTAGAAAAAGGGCTGGCACGCCCTTATCTTCATCAGAAGCTCCTCCCGACAAGGAGAGCAAAAAACTTTACGGGTTTGGCAGGAAGGTAGCCTCAACGTCCGCCTACCAAGCAAGGATTGCGAATTCCACCACCCTGTTGGCTAGTTACAATTGCCATCAATGGGAAGAAGTCGCGGCGCTCATTGCCTCTGCTCCAGAACCATTAAAGGGCCAGCTGGCTCGGATCTCGGCAGAGGGGAGAGCCGTGTCTGGTTGCATTTTAAAAGCAACTTTCGACGCCGCTGACAACGCAGGGAGATTGATAGCAGAAGGTACTGTTATCAAGAGACATGCGTGGTTACGGCAGTCGGGATTCAAGACAGAAACCCAGGCTTCTTTAATAGACAAGCCAGTGGAACCCGACCTATTGTTTGGGAAAGCGGTCGAAGACGCACTTAAAAATGCCAAAGATGAATATGAGACTCTCAAATCCCTTGGCCAGCTTACCAACAAACCCCCTAACCAGAGGGGGAACAGTAATTTTCGTCGCCCACGCGGCCAAAATTCACAAAGAGGCAACTATGCCCAGGGACAGGGTACACAATGGAATAACAACCAGCAGTCTACCCAGAGTTACGGCAGGGGTAACAAGAGAGGTCGTGGAAGAGGCAGAGGCAGCCCCAACAAGGGAGGTGGCACGCCTCCACCAAAACAGTGACGCTCAGCTCAGGGTCCCTTGCCACGCAACCCCAGTAGGGGGACGCATTTCCACCTTCACCCAAGCTTGGGAAGGGATCACCTCAGACAGATGGGTGCTGTCAACAGTATCCGCAGGATATTGTATAGAACTACTGCAGCGTCCCCGGAACCATCCTCCACGACAAAGAGTGCACTCCCTAGAGCATCAAAGGATCCTTCTCGAGGAGATCGCCATTCTGCTAGAAAAGGACGCGATAGAACTCGTCCCAGGACACCAGGTAAACAAGGGTATCTATTCAACTTACTTCCTTGTGCCAAAGAAAGATTTGACAATGCGCCCAGTATTGGACTTACGGCCTGCCAACAAGTATGTCAAGCCCCAAAAATTCCGTATGACCACGCTACAAGAGGTAATCCCCCTCCTAAAAAAGGGGGATTACATGGCAACCTTGGATATGAAAGATGCTTATTTTCATATTTCCATGCTCCCAGCGCACAGGAAGCACTTGCGCTTCAAGGTGGACAGCCGCCACTACCAATTCAAGGTACTGCCCTTCGGGATAGCCTCAGCACCAAGGGTATTCACCAAGGTACTGGCGGTAGCGGCTGCACACCTACGCAGGGAAGCAATCCCGGTGTACCCTTATCTGGACGACTGGCTCATAACGGGGGAAACCCCGGGAATTTGCAGGTCAAACATTCAGAGGACTATCGACCTCCTCCACGAATTAGGCTTCTCCATCAACGAGAAAAAGTCAAGTCTGGTGCCAAGCACCTCAAAACAGTTTCTAGGAGCTATCCTAGATACTCAGAAAGGATTGACCTTCCCTTTGGAAGAGAGAATTCGGAATATACTTCTGCAAATTCCGTATTATCAGTCAGGTCAACAGATAACAGTACGCAAAGCTATGCGGTTACTGGGCATGATGGCGTCATGCATTTACCTGGTCCCCCACGCGCGTCTGCGTCCCATGCAGGAATGGTTGGCGAAACAGTGGTCTCAGGCAAGTGGTCATTGGGACGATCTAGTGGTCGTTTCGCCAACACTCGTACAGAGCCTACACTGGTGGACAAGAGAGAATCTCGCAAAGGGGAAACCCTTTTACGATCCCGAAGTACAAGCCGTGGTGACTACAGATGCATGCCTGACTGGGTGGGGAGCTCACCATCTCCACCACACAGCTCAGGGTCTCTGGTCTCACTCAGTAGCCAAGAACCACATCAATCTGCTAGAGCTTCTGGCAGTATTCCGAGCGCTAAAGGCGTTCGAGCCCCATCTACTGAACTTGTCGGTGCAGGTCAGGACGGACAGCACGACAGCCATGTTCTATCTGAACAAGCAAGGGGGGACTCGTTGCCAAATCTGTCCAAGCTTGCCCAGAAAATATGGATATGGGCACTCAGACGGAACATCTTCCTGTCATCGCAACATGTTCCAGGGGAGCTCAATTCCCTAGCGGATACTCTAAGCAGAGACTCCCTCCCAGAAGAACACGAATGGGTCCTTCACAGAGACGTAGTAGAAGATCTCTTCTCTCAGTGGGGTTTCCCCCACTATAGACCTATTCGCCACAAGCGAAAACAAACAATGCCCAGGATTTGCATCCAGGTTCCCCCAGCCAGACTCCCAAGGGAATGCCCTGTGGATGAACTGGTCAGGGATGTTTGCGTACGCTTTTCCACCAACTCCTCTCATCAGGAAGGTGGTGTACAAGATGAACAAGGAATCGATGACGCTCATCCTAGTTGCTCCCATGTGGGCGAGACAACCATGGTTTCCACACCTACGCAGGATGGCGGTGTGCGAACCCATCAGACTCCCAGCCTGGTACAACCTACTGTCCCAGCAACAGGGTCAAACAGTGCATCAGAAACCCAACTCTATGAACCTAGCAGCATGGCTCCTGAAGTCATAGAGTTTGGACATCTCAAATTACCACAGAGGTGTATGGACATTCTAAAAGAGTCCAGGAAACCAAATACAAGGCACTGTTACTTTGATAAGTGGAAAAGATTCGTTATCTGGTGCCAGAATAAACAAATCAACCCGGTTGATTGCACTCCTTCCAACGTTGTAACATACATGCTCCACCTGCTGGATGCAGGGTTGGTTTTTAACTCGCTGAAAGTACACCTGGCAGCCCTCTCGGCTTACACCACATCCCATAACAAGGTCTCGTGGTGGAAAGTACCAGTGGTTAAAGCCTTCATGGAAGGAGTAAAGAGACTTCACCCTCCTATTTCGAACCCACCGCCAGGATGGGACCTCAACGTGGTGCTAGCTAAGCTCATGGGACCCCCATTCGAACCCATGCATAAAAGTAGTCTCAAACACCTGACTTATAAAACGGCCTTCTTAGTAGCCATTACCTCCATAAGAAGGGTCAGTGAAATTCAGGCTCTGTCAGTGCAGGATCCTTTCTTTACTATCCACAAGGACAAACTGGTTTTACGCACACACCCTAGGTTCTCACCTAAATTCATATCCAAATTCCATGTAAACCAGTCCATCGAGCTTCCGGCTTTCTTCCAAAACCCGCAAAGCTCGGCTGAGGTGAAACTACACACCCTAGATGTGCGTAGGGCGGTCCTATACTATGTAAATAAAACCAGACCGCTAAGGAAAACAGATCAACTGTTTGTCTCCGTAGCTACAGGCAGAGAGGGGGATCGCGTCTCTAAGGGCGCTATCTCGAAGTGGATTATCAACTGTATACAGCTGTGTTACTCTCTTTCTGAAAAGACTCTGCCTTTTACGCCAAGGGCCCACTCTACTAGAGGCATTGGTGCCACTCTGGCTTTCATTGCAAATGTTCCCCTCGACACCATTTGCAAAGCGGCTACTTGGAGCTCTATTCACACTTTTACTCAGCATTACTGCATTGACACTCATTCCAAGACAGATACACAAGTGGGACAAGCGGTTCTAAGACATCTGTTTGCTCATGACCCTTCTCACATCCCACCTCCTTCTTCTGGTACTGCTCGCTAATCTATGCACAGCATGTGATCTAAGCAGATTCCACAAGCCTCAGAAGGGATACATTACTCACCGTAATCGTATTTCTGATGCTTGTATCTGCTTAGATTCACATGCGACCCACCCTTCCTCCCCTCCGAGAGAAGGCGCATGATTGCTTGTAGTCTTACCTTTCTGTCTATCTGCTTGGATTATCTGTACTCACGCTTCTCCTCATGCTTCCTCATGTCAAAAAAATACAATCTGAGGATCCTACACGCGTGAGGGATCTTGGGTACAGTGGACGTCACACTAGGGATAGTATTACTGGCACGCCTGTGTCGACGCCCCATTTTCGACTTTCGAAAAACAAACTGTAATACTCCGCAGCTTCCACTAGATGTCGGCCTATGCACAGCATGTGAATCTAAGCAGATACAAGCATCAGAAATACGATTACGGTGAGTAATGTATCCCATATATCATCTCCTGGCAGGGGGAGTACACCAGGCTGTGGGCAATGTGTAAGGAAACCTGGCAGGTGCGTATACCAGGCAATTTGCAAGCCCCCCCAGAAATGTTACAGAAAGACTGTTTGCTGAATCAAAAAAAGGTTATTTTCTGGACCAAGAAAGATTGGTATTCATTTTCCAAACCAAGGAAAGCTTGTTTGATGAGCTAAGGGAAAGATTGATATTTGTTGTCTGAATCAAGGAAATACTGATAAACCGGAATCTTGTGAAACCAAGCAAGGAGCAAAAGGACTGTTAACACAAGTCAATTTTCATTTCACTTAAGAATCCAGGGAAAGGGAGCAACTCTCTGGAACTAAGGGCTTCCACCTCGGAGAACATTTTTGGTTGGAATTATTCTTACTTCAGTTGTGATCACTTTGTGTTACTTTCAAGTTGAAGATATTTTTCCTTGCACATTTTGTTTCTAGTGTGAGGGTCAGGATAGAACGTTTTGGACACAAGGATGGCTTCTCAATTATTGTCATCCTGACGCAGACCTTCTTATTTTTTGGGTTTATAGGTAGGGAAAACTCGTCTTGAGCATAGATTAGAGAGGCATTTTCCCAACCCTTTTTCATTTAATAAATATCTTTGACAAAATTATGACAACTTTGTGTCCGGCTCTCATTTCTGACCCCTCATACTAGACAGTGTCGGGTCCACCTCCACTTCAGTGTAGTGTGGGAATGCTTATTAATCTCTCACAACTGTGGAGGAAGGGTCACAGGACGTCCGCGTAAGTAAGAGTTACTAACTGTAGTCACTACTGTGTTCTTAGTCCATAATCCCCCCACCTTCCTCCATGTGTCTTCGCATCTTCCCCTGCTAAACCAGACATCATTCGGGTACTGCCTAGACAATGGAAAACGACCTGCGGTATGAGGCTGGGTGTGGCACCATGAGGGGGGCATGGCCATGCACGCATATACCCAGTCATTTAAAATTGAGGGATTTTTTTTATTTTTTATTGTTTTGCTATGCACCTAAAAATTCTCCTGTCCCCGCAAGTGGAACCTCTCAGTATGGAGGAAGAGGAACTATGGATGAAGAGTACAATATTCACTATGGTGAGTAACTTTTACTTTCTATACCTACTCATCTTTAATAAATAATATCACAGAGTCTAATTTTGTTTCCTCTTACCCCAACCTCCTTTCCTCAACTTATTCTCCACCTTCTCCTTCATTCCTCCACTTGTGTGAACACATTCAATACCTTCACATTCAATATCCGAGTTTCACTGCTGGTTCAGGACCAACGGACATGACTCTTAGTTCCTCTAAGTTGTTTGAACAATCTCTAATATTCCATCCACTTTAGGTCAACTTTGGTTTATCAGTTGCTGCCGTTTCACCTGAATCCTTGGAAAGGTTTATCGCTTTTCTGAAAGCAAGCTGACTGGTTAATTAGTTGATGAAAGATGAAAGTTCATTCCATGCAACGGCTACAAAAAAAGCCCTGCCTCCTATCCGTGCTCACCGATAAACACAATAAGAAGGTCCGCAATACCAGAGCGCAACAAGCATGTAGGAATGTAGCGCGTGAACTTAACTTGAAGAAACCTGGCTCCCAGGTTGTGCACAGCACGATACACAGAGCCTTAAACCTGATACGTTGGCTTACAGGGAGCCAATGAAGGGACTGTAAAGCCGGGGAAATATGGGCTCCATAAGGGGAGCCAGTGGCCACTCTTGCGGCCAGGTTTTGTAAGCGCTGCAGTCTCTGAATAAGCCCCTTAGGTTGAGCCAGTTATAAAGAGTTAGAATAATCCAGGCGTGATGGTATAAGAGCTGCTACCACCCGCGGACGAAGAGGCTCAGGAATCGGGGGGGGGGGGGGGGGGGGGCGAGTACTTTCTTCAGGACTCTAAGCTGAAAGTGGTCTGTTTGTCAAACGGTAGTGATCTGACTCTCCATAAAGAGAGAAGCTGATAGCGTCACACCCAGATTTTTCACCTTCTTAGTAGGAATGGGAAGGTTGCCAAAGGATATAGACCAAAAAGAGGACACCCAGAGTGAGGGGTTAGGGGGACACCCAACCACCAAGACCCCCGTCTTGTCCATTTAGTTTGAGCAATTGTCGTTCATCCACTTACCAACAGCAGTTGGGCATCTTCGCAGGCATGACGCCATCTCAGCCTGATCTAGATCTAAACGTATCGGGATCTGAGTATCATCAGCATACAAGTAACACCTGACGCTGAAGGAGCGGATGAGACAGACAAGTGCCCAAATATAGATGTTAAAAAGGATTGGAGGCAAGGAGGAACCCTGCGGTACTCCACAGCTTAGAGGGCAGGGAGTAGATGGAAAAGGTGGCAGAGAGAGAGTCTGAATACGATCCGCCAGGAACGAGGTGATTCATGCTAGTACTTGGACAGATATACCCATCTGGACAAGACGAGACAGCAGAATGGGGTGGTCGACCGTGTCGAAGGACGCTGATAGATCTAGCATCAGGGCACCAACCCCACCTGAATCCACCAGTCTGGCCATATCGTCCTGGACGGAGACCAGAACACTCAGTGCCTCTGCCTGGTCTGAAGCCGGACTGCCCTGGGTCAAGAAGAGGATGATTCCAAGAAGGAAGACGATAAAGGTGACACCAGGGATTCCAACAGTTTAGCAAGGAAAGGAAGGAGAGAGATTGGACGAAAGTTGGCAAGGACATCGGGATAAGTGATGGCTTCTTTGGGAGAGGGATCACTCTCGGAGCGTTCAGCTCAGGTGGGATAAGCCCGGACTGACAGGAGTTAATAGCCGCAGTGATTTTACCTAGAAGACTGGAGGAAATCGTTTTCATAATGGCTATATGGATGGCATCAGATGGGGAGGGAGAAAGATTTAATCTTGTAAATAGCTGCCAGAACGGCTTCTTCCGAGAAGATTGGAAAAGCCGACCATTTAGGAGGTTCAGTAGGCAGTCCCATCAAGTCCGGAGAGTCGTCATTACTACCCGACGCAATAGAAGCGGCTTTTGTATGTTTTGGCGATATCACTAATTTTGGTGATGGAAAAAATAGGATAAATCATCACAAAGTTGTTGTGTAGGTCTGATGCTAGAGGTCAGTTGGTCAGAGGATGTGTGGGCTTTCGCAGCATTAAACAGGGCTTTGGTTTTACAAAGAGCCATTTCAATTTTCTCTGAAATATAATTTCTTAGCTATCTTCAACGCTATAGCATAGGCTGTTATCTGGCGCCGGAATAGTATTTTAAGATGGGGATCATAGAATTTGCGCCAACTGCACTCAGCCGGTCTAAGTTTCTGTCTTTCGGCTTTGAGAGAGACCGAATACCAGGGCTCAGAGGGTAGCCTGCGCGGTTGTACAAGTTGAAGTGGGGCAATTTTATCTGCCGCGTCCTGGATAGATTGAGCTAGACTAGATAAGGAAATGCATGGAGATGCGTTGCGTTTAACTGCAACATAAGCGGCCAAACATTTTATGGCTCAGATTTTTCTGCCTCGAGCATGTTTTTGTAAATTAATTTCTGCCAGAATATTAGCACATTTCATCATACCTGTAAGCACGGTGACCACATTTCCCAAACTTTCGTCATTGTTCTTATCTTCCGTATTATGATCTAAAACCAAATATCTGCGACCTTCTCCTCTAGAGATGCTCATAATTCCAACTGATCTACCTCATTTGCTCTTGCAGTATAATGGTTGACTCCTAAAACCGATGCTCTTCCCCATCAGGCTCCCAACATAATTTGCGATTGATATGATTAAAGCGCCCTCTTCAAAATTGTGTTCTAAAATATTTTGGTTACTAACCTGACCTATCGCAAAGAAAACCTTTTCTGGAGTCAACCCAAGAGCAGCAAAAGGTGAGTCCGGAGCAGCATCTGTGATGTTTTTGCAAAGTGCCTGTACCAGGCTATATAATCATGCGTGGCCCTGTTTTGAAGTGCTACACTGATTTAAGTTTGGTATGCTGCACTGTATTGTGTTCTGCCATGCCATGCCATGTTTTAAGCTGTCGAAACATATTTGTAATGTCTTGCTCATCTGGGATTAAAGTCTTCTTTTCCCAAAGCAAAATGCACTTTAATTAAAATCTACCTGAGTGCTACTTTATCACTCCTTTTGAGGGAGGACAGGAGAATATGATGTCGGTTTGCTATGGTACTAGCTGGTTAGGTCATGCTATATTATGTTGAGGTGTCATGTGAAATGACACGACCATGCTATATTAAGTTGGTGTTACCGCCCCCCCATCTGTTAACTAGACCATACACCCCTTTTTTGAGGTAACATTTGCATGATGCCCTCTATTAATAGTACACAGTAACTGCAGCCGAAGGTGTGAAGGCTAGTTAAAGGCTGGATTTTGTAAATGATCTCCCATTAGCGACCCACCTCAGGCAGAGAGGCTTCCTGTCGCACACACCAATATAACCCTTACCTTCCAAGAAGGCCATACTTGGCTTCTGTGCCACAGAAGCCATGGCTGAAATCCCACCCTCGGTTAAATGTGCCCATATTTTCCTTCCAGCTTTCCCATATATAGAATCTTACTATTCCAGGGCCTAGGGGAGTAAGTAGAGGGGCTTTGCATGCTGAGTTTTCTGCATACCTTGGCTCACCATGACAGTGTGGAAGGCTCAGTCTGGCCGTAAGCATTAGGCGCACAAGCCTAGGGTTTTGATAACCATGACCTAAATGAGGAAACAAATTGCGAGTTATTTTTGCAAACTTGGCAAATTCGGAGTTCTGACATAAAACCTGTGCCAAATGTTGTTGGGGCTTAGAGAAGTAAGCCTAAGGGCCTTGCTGCATTTGTTTTCTTGAGCGTGGCTTCATGCAGTGAGTAATTTCCATATATACCCCCGCTTGTGCACAGTACACCACCTGTCCAGCTATCCCCAATCCCCTCCCCAAAATATTGCTTCATTTCCCAATACGTTCTTAATCTGGGTATTTGGTTAACTTCATTCATGTCTGCTTCCACCTTTTCCTTAAACAAGCTTTTGAGAATAAGTTTAGTTGAAGCAACCATTGCTCAGGATGGGCCCAGCAAAACCTGGGCAATGATGGTTGAGCCAAAACGTCATCCACAGCTTTTCTGAACCTATACAGTTTATCGGTAGTCCAGATCTTTGACCGACAGAGGACTGGCTTGGAATTGCATCATTGGTCCAATCTCTGCAAGTCCTATTCCAGAATGACCAGCAAGTTTGGTGCACTAAGGGGCAGCCCCAGAATGTTTTTGACAAATGTATTCTTGATTACTGACCGGGTGCTACAATTAATGTGCCCACAACGTTCATCTCCATAATAGCGCTGTCTGCTTGGCCTGCAACTCCTCAGGGGTCGACATTGGTATTCCTGTAGCAGGAACTAAAAGTAGCTCCTATGTTTTTGGGCTTTTCTTCTGACCAGGAGTTACTCACCTGGACCAGGTGCTACTAAAGTGAAATGTCATAAATGTCTTGCCATAGTTTGTGTAATGGACGAGATAAAAAAAACAATCGGCAAAAGCGCATTAGGAACCCAGATCGAACGTATGTAATAATTTAACTTTGAGAGATGCACTCTTGTCAGAATAGTCGGTCTAAAGTCCTGGAAAATCGTGTAACTTGATCTTTTTTTACAAACTGTGGCACACACACGAAAAAATGAATTCAGCACACGCTCCGCTCCTGATCGCATCTGTGGGTTCCTCAGCCATATTGCTTTACAATTCACTTCTACTTCTTTTCTTGGGACAATGTCCCTCTATGCTGCTACCTCTCACTTGTTCTTTACCTAATCTGTCTGCCATTAAATCCATCAGTGTAATTGTAACCATGTCGATAAATATATCGCTGTTGCTGTGTCTTCACTGCCATGGTAGGCCGGCAGTTACTTGGGTATTCCATACCTCCCTTTTTAGCAATGGGCATGATCCCCGCTTTAGTCGAGGATGGAGGGACTATGTTTGATTCTAATACAGCATTCAACAGCTTAGTAAGATATGGAATACAAATGGTGGGTTTGTGCTATAAAAATCAGCTGGGACCTTATCTGACCCTGGAGCTTTTCCAGTGTTTTTGCACAGGAGAGCTTTACTGACTTCCGCTAGGGGGAATACACCTCCTACACCAACCTCCTTTTTGCTTTTCTCACAAGTACACCTTTAGCATCCCTACAGTCCCCATCATACCATGGTGTCTTGTTTAGGGTGGCTTTCTTGGCTACTCTAGGGCTTGAAGTGAAGAACCCTCGCAATTCCTCAGTTAGATTGACATGGGTCTGTACAATGTCAACACAAATGTGAAGAACTAACAAGGAACAGTCTATTAGTGCAGGTAGTAGACTACGATGGACTACGGGGAGCACTTTATCTACTTCCAGCTTTGCCCATTTTAAAGGAACCGCCTTGCATGGCTCTCAAATAGTACTACATTGGCGTTGCTGCTGTTCCCTGGATTATCCCAAACATTGCATTTCGACTGTCGGTACAAGGGGGATTGTGGTCACTCTCTCAGATATTACTTCGAAATGTAGTGCCCAAGGTTCTAGGTTAACCAAGCTGTGGTCAATGAGGCTGGAACGAATACCACTAACAAAGGTGTTAGTCGCTGGGCTATCTCCCAGTAATCTACTATTCAGATCCATTAAGAAGCTAGCCACCACCACTGCATTCTGATTTATTTTAAACCGTTTTTATTGGCATTTCTATATACGCATTGCAGTACCATAATCAAATGATTCATTTTCATCAATGCAGTTACTCATTCATATAACTTCTTATGCCATTACAAGGGTGCAAACCTTCCATTTAAACACATTATTTAAAGGTGCAGACATTCCGGAGCCTAGTTTAGTAATCCTAATTCTCTTCAGCTTCATGTTCCGTACCAACATTATTCCCAGAGGACAGTCCCATATTCACAGTGGTTTGTCATCTGAGGGATGGAACATGTCCCAGACCAGCGTTTTCCAGTATTCATAGGGGGCGCTAGCGTTCGCCTCAGATTTGTCCACCATGTTGCCCCACACTTGTGTTTCCACCACTGCCCAGCATTCGAATTCCTTGTGTCGGCTAAATTAATCTAAAGTGGGAGTTCCTAGACACTTTCCGGGGGGTGTGCTAATATACGCTCCCATTCTCCAGCATGGGGTCTGGCATGGATTCACATGCTCATGAATATTCCCCGTCGTCAGGCTGGCTGCCTGACGACGGGGAATATTCATGAGCATGTGAATCCATGCCAGACCCATGCTGGAGAACAACAGTTAAAGGTAAGTAACTTGTTCCTTATCAACACGCCAAGTGGGATGCTAGACCATTAAGTTGTTAAAAGACAATACGCGGGTGTGGGCTGTGAGCAACTAATACTTTAGAGACGACATGTGCATTATATGTATCTCTAATCAAATGGTGATGTGCTGTCCTCACTTCGGGATTTTGGATTTTGATGCTGTATTTTACCATTTGCTGAGAGGCAGACACTCCCGTTGCAAGCCCATCCAGTGTAATCAGCGCTATAAAAATGCCCTTGCTCAAGGGCATGCCTAGACAGGCTGTAATTTGTTTGCAAGATTAAACAAATATTATAAAAAATGTAACATTTAGTTATGAGACCATATCCAATCTGTCGACTATTGTCTGAAGCATGAGGTCACTCATGCACAGTGTGGTCGACTGGTTTCGATGATTCTCATGATTTAGATCATCTTCAAGACATGTTGTTTGAGGTGGATTGATTCCTTAAAGAGACTCTGGTCTCTGGAGCGCTTCTGTGACCTGCAGATAAAGGCCCCGAAACAGGGATTCAGAGGTAGATACTAGCCCTCTGAACAGGTTCCCGAAACCGGAAGTGGTGTTGGTTGTGACAGTGTGATCCGACTGTTGCGCTTTTTTATAACCAGGCAGGCAATGTGCTCTGAAGACCCCGGAACCCACCTGTGGGCACCACGTTCATGCACTTAAGAGACAGAGGGACACCGGAGCTGGGGGTGATTGATTGGAGGGGAGTGTGCATCTAAAACTAGAACTAAATAGTACACTCCGCACCCAGTGCGTGAACTGGGCTCTGATATGGTGGTCTTGGGTGATGCTACTACTGTATGGTGGTCTTGGGTGATGCTACTACTGCCAGTGTTTGGCATTCTGCCCATATACAGTGAAAGGCGTAGGAGGTCAGTTTACCTGGCAGCCGGATCAGCCGTGTCACTAAGTTGCTGAGTGCTGGAGCCCCGAAAGGTGGTGAAGTTACAACAGTACTTGTCTCCTAAAACGGGAGAACCGAAGCAATATTACGGGGAGGCCGGAGTGGCTACTGGTGCTTCAGTACAGCCCTATTATGCTGATTGGATTACCTTGTAAGCGAATGCCGTGGGGCTGAAATGAGTAGCTCCTCTTGTTCTCTGCGGCTCGTCTATAAATGGCGCGTATGTAGGGTCTCCTGCAGAGAGGCAGAGAAAACAACAAAGACAGAATAGAGAGTAAGTGGTGGTGCTTACCTGTATCTTCGGGTTCAATGCGAAGTCTAACGCTGCATGTGTCTCAGCTATGGTGCAGCGTATTGTTGTCTCACTATAGCGCACGCGGACAAGCGGATGTGTAGCATTCGGAAGCTGGAGTACATCCCCAAACTCCGGGCCACCATCTTTAGTATAGGCTGTGCCTATATTCTGTGAGAAAGCCAAAGTCATAAGTGGTATGCTACGGACGTGCCTGCAATGCGTGCCGTATTGCCCGGCCGCCAACTTAATTGATGTTAATTAATCTTGCATGTTGCAAGTGTCATATAAGTTGGAATCTGTGCGCATTCGTATCTGCGCAAAAATGTAATTAAATGGAAACAACAAGCAAATGACATGGCACAAAAAATGTGCATTGAGTGTGTGATTGAGACTAGGGCAACAATCGTAGTTTCTAATTTTTTTATGAAACTCTAAAAATAGGTGTTTGGGAGTGGGTCAGTGTGCTGCCTAGCTATGTATGAGGCTCCTTTTGTAGTTTTGGGCCGTCTGAGCTGGCAAAAAGCCTGCAGAGAATGGTAAGTCTGTATCCATGAGGCGAGTACAGGCTCACATGGTTGTTCCTGATATTTGGCTACACTGCTACAGAGAGATGAATGCTTTCAGATGAGCATGGAGTCGTCCATGAGGTTGATAGCATAAATAGGGCTATAACTGTTGGTGGTCCGAGTCAGGAAAGAAATCCTACTCTGTCTAGATTGTTCGTAGGTCTCTAGTTACATGGAGATGTGCCATGCCCTAGGAACTGAACCTGAGCTCTTATCCCTTCATACCTGCTAGTTTGTTCCATTGTATTTGTTCGTTCAGGCCTTTTTGTTGGTTTTAGTCTAAAAATCCAACTTTGTTCTCTTAAGCAACATATCATGTAGGTTGCCTCCATGTTTCGGTAGATATTTGTTTTCTATGATTGTCCATCTGAGCTCATCTGCGCTGTGTCCCGCGTGTAGAAAATGATTCACAAGAGGGGCAGTGATTTTTTTTCGTCCTTATGCAGGATTTGTGCTCAATCATCCTTGTTTTGACCTTCCTTAGTGTCATCCCTACATACCGGAGGTTGCAGGGGCAAGTAATGAGGTAGATAACTACTGGAGTGTTACAGTTGGTGAGCGTCTTTTGAATCTAAGGAGTTTTTAACCCTACGTCAATCTGAGTACTGCGACACGTTTGTGGACATACAATGCAGTTTCCACATGGTGAATGCCCTATTGGGAGGATCGGTGTTCCAAAGTGTGGTTTGAATGGAATTCAGATTCTGTGATTCTTGTAGGCTATTGACCAGTTTGTCACGGATGTTGGTTCTGCGTTTCAGGGCAAAAGATGGCTCCTGTACTGGCTGTTCTCCTGTGTTAAGGATGGGCCAAAGTGTTTTGATTTTTCGCTTGATTTGATTCAGGAGGGGTGACTAACTCATCTGAGCCGCAAGCCCTCAATAGCGGCTCAGTTCCTTGGTGATATACTGCTACGCAGTGTACACTGGTTCCTGTGCGCTGCACCGGTAAACACTCCCACCGCAGACTTGTGTGCGTGGTCACGATCCGCCAGGCTACAACACTGCGTTTTTTTGCACAACATTTATATTGCAATGCTTTGTCTCGTAGCCCCCTCTTGCGTACCTTCACCACAGCCACACAGTGCCACTAGCAGGTAGGTCAGGGTGTCTATCGGTTTGCCCCCCCAACACGGTGTATTAGGAAGAGGGGCGCCCGCCAGCAGAGCGTGCCTCAAACCAGGATATGAGGCCCCTGCTCACTCACCCGAGGCCTAGCGTGGTGCTGTGTTGCTGGTCCAGCTCTCCAAGTGGCGTGCTGTCTCACTGCTTCGTAGTGCAATACTCTCCCCTTACTGTGTGCTCTTTGCTAGGCTCTCGGTATCACATGAAAGGGTGGTCGTGGGAGCAACTCCAGAACGGAACTGTGTTGTCCCAATACACAGAGCGTGTTAACCTGCAGGGTCTAATAGACCTTAGTGCTCAGGGCAGGCAGTTTATGCACCCAACTCCAGAGACCCCAAACCTTTGCACCTCACACGTGTTGCTGCCCAGGGAGGACAAAGGCACCAATCCTCTGGTTTGCAGTCCAGTTCTTTGGCCAGTCATTCGAAATTTTGCACCGCCAACACCACCTTACCCCAAATGGCCAAGTGCAGCCACAGCCAGACAGTACAGCGTTGGATGATTGCTAGGTCAACTTGCTGCGCTCCACCACCAACTGTTGTGGTAAAAAACAGTCCTCTGCATTCTTCTCTCCCTTATATGTTTCCCATGGGTACCTCTAAGCCAATAGGTACTGCAGCCTGCTATTCCAACCTCAGGGGAGGCCGTTAGTCCCACCCACGCAGTTGTCTCTGTGGCAGCCACTGTGTTCCCACATGTCCACATGCTCATCTATGTGTCCTGCTTTGTTTAAAGTTCCAGTGATCGTGCATCCTCTGTGCCCTTGACCCTGTATTAGTGTTCAGAAAGTTTGCCCCGTACCGTCTTGGGACGCTAGTTCCCGTTGCTCCTTACAGCTCCTGCTGGTGAGAGTTTAGGCTCTGGGCTATCCGCTCTCCTTGCTGGTTCAGTCATTGTCTTGGCCCAGCTTCTGAGCTTGTCTGTGCAGTAGCAGATGTTTCCTCACTTGCCGGCGTCTTCAGAAGCACTCCCGCTCGCCGTCCAGACGTGCTTCCAGCATTGAGGGCACAGTCGGCTCCTCTGTCGCTGCGCCTCTCCCTCCGTTCCACCCACAGGCTTTCCACCAGTACTCTGCCTCACCTCGCAGTGTCTGAGTCACACACCGGCACTCGGGGCTGCCAAAGTCCATCCTGCCAGGGACCCGCCAACTGCCAGGACGCCAGCCAGTGCGCTGCAGCTGCCGTAAGATCGATGTTCTTGGCTCCTCTCCCCTCAGTTCCAGGTTGCGGGTCCGGCCGCCATCTTTGTTCCACGGGCCCGCACTTTCGGACACTTGTTTTCCTTCACGTCTCAGATTTTCCTGGGCAGCACTCACGAAAACTGGGAAAACGCTTCCCACACCCGCAGGAGGGGGGGGCTTCAGGTTAACACAGTCTTCACCAGCCTGCTGCAGACAGGATCTATGTCAGGATCTCGGCTCGGCTCCGTGAGCTCAGGACACGTCCCCCTCCACCGCATTCTGATGTGTCCTCTTCGGTTTGGGTGCTACCAGAACCTCCACACCCCAACCCATCTCCTCATCCTCACAGATCTCCCCCTCTGCTCCGTTCCAATGAACTCAAGTGGTTCGAATTGTAGATTAAATCCCCGGCCACCATGACTCTAGGGTTGTGCATCTGCTCCCCCCACCCCTCTCCAATGACCCAACCCTTTCCTTCCAAAGGAAAAGAACCTGTGGGGGGAGAGGGGGGAAGAGGGAGGGGTTGGAGGGGGATGGTGGGAGCTGGAGGGGGATGGTGGGAGCTGCCTATTGTAAAGATTAACCAGTAAGACTTCAGTATCGTCTCTCAACTTAAGATGCAACTCAATTAAATCCCTACAATTATTGTCAAAAGTTACTTATGCAAGCAGCAAAGTCTCTAACCAGATCAAGACTCCCCCACTGGGTCTACCCCCATTGCCCTAAATGCCCGGAATGGCAAATGTAAGGTAGCCCTACAGATAAAATGCGACTGTTGCCCAGGTCTCCTGCAAAAATAAAACTTCATGACATTTGATAAAATGCATTCAATCTTCATCATAAATGTTTCTTTAACCCTGCGATATTCCAGGAATTTGCACCTCCAGTCCTGCATAAGCCTCAATCATTGGCACAAGAGTGTCATTCCCAGGTCTGTGATGCCTAACCTGTCAATTGATGTCCTCAAATTGGCTTGTTAGCCCCAGAGTCTCTGGATTCCCTGCCATCCTCCACTGCTGTTGCCCCCGATGCCTTATCTGCGAGGCCACTGTCCAACTACCCGGATGTATTGGTTAGGGGATCTGAAAACAAAATCTGACCTAGCAGAATTCTCACTATGCTTTAGACCCCATGCATTGGCTGCCGACCTGTACCTCATTACTAGCTGGTTTGTTATGCAACTGTCCTCCAGGTGGCAAACGATTGAGCTTTGCCACCATGACATGCCTTGAACAAACATCTTGGGCTTTACTAGGGTTTTGCCTATACAGTTCTCTTGGGTTGAGACAACGGTCATGTGCCTCAGTATTAAGATTGTAAGGGGAGGAAGGGTCCCCCCCTCCACCCCCCGTACGTTCTGCATGAAAGAAGTCTATTGCTCATTCACATCGCAGGGAGATGTCCCCTTTGTCCTTCCTCTGATGACAGTGGAAGGAAGCCATTGGATGACACATTCAGACTCCATTTTGTGCCACCTCGGACTCCATCTTTGTACTAGGCCACACAATGATCTCTAAAAGGCCCTCTCTCCCATCGTCCAGCGTCGCGCACAGTCTGCTCTGACAATCCGCACCACCTCCTCCCCTGTCTACGCCACACAGGCCGTTTTCTCACGGAAGCCCAGGCGCGAATCGTTGCAAACAGATGCAGTATTCCTTCTCTTCCTCTGAGCTCATTGCCCTGCGTGTGACCGGGGCGAATCTTGAATTGTGTATTTATCCGTCTCCACAAACCTGCTCCTACTGCTTCGACCCCCACCATTAGAAAGGACTGCCTGCACAACCTTTTGCCCCTCTACTCTCCATTCATGTAACAGTTTCTGAGTCCCTTCCCCATGGACCACCCTAGATTGCCCCCCATATACCTAATCCTGTCTGATCATATATTCTCTGTGGACTAACGCCCATCAATCCATTTGTTTCAACCATGAGACAGCAGGGAGAATGAATCACAGATCAAAACCCCCTAGAGAGACACCCAGGTTAAGAATGTGTAAAGACCACTTCACCCCTGCCCCCACATAGGCCTGTGTTAAGAATGTGTATATGTTTGCCCACGATTTATAGGTGACCCCTCATTCTGGTATCAGGTTTATGCCCAACATTACTCTTTGCTTGCCAATAATTATTGTGTTTAGATTAGCTAGAACAGTTACATCTTGTGGACCCAGTCCGACCTTCACCCTGCGGAGATGAGCCCAGCTGACCCACGTGCCTGCAGACCGCCCCAACCACAGCAACCAATTGGAATATGGCACTTTATATTGTTAAATAATGGGCCATAGGGGCCCACCAATGAACGATTGTTAGTTTCACACTGCATGACATGACGTATTTTCACTTTATAATGTACTGTTCATGTATTATCCTTCTTTTTCCTGGTCTCATTCCCTACTGGGGTGTGTCCATTTATTCTGAGTTTGAGATCTGCGTTTTGGGGAATGACCACCTTCAAGAGTCTCACTTACTGATCTTCCATCCAATGCTGGGGGGTTCAGCCTGAGCACCACTTCCAGGCCTTGGTGGGGATGTGATCTCTGCTCCATAATCAACAACCCCTTCACTAATTCCTTCTCCGCCAGTTTCTCCCTGATATAGTCTCTAGACCCGTTATCCAAACAAGGGTAACCTTCACAACCTAGGATGTCACTCCTTATAATAGAAAGACATCCTCTCTTAAATCTAAACCAATGTATCACTTTTTTAATAAGAGCATCTCTTGGTTCCCTACTAGTACTGCACAATTTCGGCACACTCACTAGATTTACATAATTCTTACCAACCACACCTTTGCCAATGTCCCTTGTGGGTTATATGCCCTAACCATTTACTTGGGGCGTAATTCTATTGGCTGGAGCCACTTCTCAAATGATTTCTTGTTTTATTTTCATTAATCACCCTATCCACTTTTTTTGCTACATCAACTACTGATGTCACTTCATCAGCACTCCCAGAGCTTCTGCCCATTAGGCCCGGAGTACGATTCACCTTAGACTTATCCAGACTCTAGAATGCTGTAGGGGGTGCAGAAGTAGACCCGGGACACAAAGGTGGCATGTTTGTTGGCACAAACCTTTATTGAACAGAAAATAAGGAACCACCCTGACTGTCCCTATAACTAAGAGGCGTTTGCCTGCCACAACTAAAACTAAGGATAACGTTAATGTCCATCAAAAACAAATAGTCTGCTATCCTATGTCCCAAACCTATTTCTGTCCCTTACACTTCAAAAGAAACCTATAAAGTAGACTACACCTGGCTTATAAAAGGATGACTCCCTCCTTCGGTATGTTTTAGGCAGTTAATAAATGATGGGGGAAATATCCTTCTTCCCCTAGCTGTTACTAGTCTTTTCTGTAGTGCTCCCTACAGACTGTGAAGTCGTTTGTGTCTCGCTCTCCCCAGACCTTCTCAGGTGGTTTGTTCAAGTTCCAAAATAAGATTGGGAAGGTTTCTCGTTTCTCCAAACCTTTCTCAGATCCTCTTTCAACAGCAATTATTATTCAATTTTCTGCCAAATTATCTATATTCCTTCCTCTGGTCATCTCATAACTTGTGCGACAAGCTCCCTTTTTCTTCCCCCATGGACTTCTCGGGACTTGTGCCAAAGGATCTCTTTCTCTTCCGCTGGTCTTCTCTTCTCGTTCTGAGAGTCCCAGACCCAGTTCTCAGCTTTCTAATGTGTATTGCTTGTGCCCGGTTCACCAACCTGCCAGTTGTCATCTCGAATGTACAACTCTCTTGGTTTCTCAATGTTTGAGTCCTAGGCCCCTTGTTCAGCTTTATAGTGTCTTAGCTAGGCCTGGTTCATTATCCTGCCAGGCCTCTCTTCTTGTCTCTTTGGGGTGCTCTCTAACCCACTGTATTCTCAACTGTCTCTCAATTTGGTCCCACAGGGACGAGGAAGATGATTCTGCACTTCCTCTCAACCACAGCCTGGGGTCTCCCAGTGTAATGGGTCATTTATTAATATGTAATGGGTTATTTATAACATGCTTAATACCCAGAGGTTTCTAAGCGCGGACCTGGGGATCAAACCTGTATTGCTCAGTGCTGTCTTGCTTCCAAGATGAGCATGTTGCCCCTGAGCTATCCTCCCGGGTGCCTTCCTGGTCGCCCTCTGCGTACCTTTCCACTGGTCCACAAGCGTTCCGGTCCTCAGCAACACCGGTAAGCTTCTGCGACTTCCCCTGGGCTCATGCAGTCTTCCTTCAGCTTTCGCAGGCTCCACCATGCTGGCTTCTCCCCGCACTTCGGGTCTCAGCTGGACCACTCGGGTGGCTGTCTTTCTGCCACCAGACACCGGGTTCCCCAGCTTTCAGGTAAGCCGTGGCTTTTCTCTGCTTTCTCGGTCCCCGCCTTCCTACTCCAGGCGTTCGGGTCTCCAGTGTGTCCTCTCTGCGCGCTTTGATCCCCAGTGCGATGCTCCTCTGGGGCATGACTGACTTCGAAGAGAGTCCTTCGTTAGTTTTTATGGCAGATTGACTTTCTAGCTTGAAATAGCTAGCATGTATGTATCCGTTCTGCATAGTACTTTTCCTCATCCTGCTCTTCCTCGGGTCAGTACTTTTGGAGTTCTTCATGCTCACTGTGACGAGGAAGAGTGAGGGAAGAGTATCATCTGCCTGATCTACATAGCTGCTATGTATGAGGAAATTAGTAGAAGAAAGCAGAGACAGAGGGCTGGGGTGCTTGAGCGTGAATCATGTCGGGCAGCATGATGGTGTACATGCCGCGTTCTCCCTTGATAGTCCTCACTTCTCCCAGAGGGACTTGTCAGTGTCCTCAACTCACCTACCTTTTGCCCTAGCCCATTTAAGTTTTTACAAAAGACGATGTTTTCAGCTTTAAGGAGTGCTATCATGGGGTACATCAATCTACAACCTTCACACTGGGGTAGAGGAGCATCAGTGTCACCCTTTGGCTCATCCTGATCAGTAAGAGCCGGCCCTTAGTTTTATTTTGGGCTGGACTTCCATTAATATTTGATGGATCAACTATACTATCATTGACTAATGGATTAAACTTGTTTGAAGTCTGGACCTTTGCTGGCTTGATAGGTCGAGTTAAGTCTATTAAGTTGATACCTAAGGGTGGAGCTACTACCTCTGCCTCATCTACCACGTGTACCCCAGAGTTCTGACTAATAACCTCTACTGGAATGTTGTAGCTCTTTCCACCACACTGGGTTATTGATTTGTGAACCTCATAACTAGGAGGTATTTGCCCAACATTGAGAAGCTCGGGGTGTGGGACCTTACCACCCTTGAGGCTCCTCATAGCATGGTCCCTCATGTCCTGTTCACTCGTATGAGCAACCTGCTTCCTGACCCTTTGTCTACAAGCCTCTAGGGAGGAGGTATGGTCAATGCAATGATCCGTTGTTCCCCAGTAAAGTTAACTGCACAGTTTGACTCCTAGTGTTTCCCGCTGTTACCTATAGTGGGACACAGGATAATGCTCTTCTCCGGGGTTTCAATGTTAGAGGCTGGCAATTTCATTGATCATCAAATTAGCCTCTGAGATCAGACGAGATCGGGTGTATTCAGTGTGGTGTTAGCCTCATCAACCTGCCTAGTAAACTTGGCTGGCTTTTTCATGGCTTTGCTGTTGGAGGGGGATGGAGTGGCCTTTCTCTTGGTCATTTTCAAAATAAAGAAAAAAAACGGTGTTAAGGTATGAAGCCAATTGAAAAAGAAAAAATAGGAAGGATAAAAAAATTGCTCTAATTAAAATCTGCCCGATGCCCTAGTCACCCAAAACTAAACCTAGAAAAACTTCAAAACTACAACAATATAAAAACAAACAGCAGGAATAAAATCGAATAAGATCTCTTAAGGTTGAGCAACAGTTGTATAAAATCCCATATTCAAAGTTACTGTTAAAAAGGTTTGTCATTTAAACATTCATTTTATATCCCTTGCACTCGGGCAAACTCTTATATTATGCTGTGCAGGGCAGAAAAGTGTAAAGCTATCCACAGTGTAACAATGGTCCTTGATTTGCAATTAGACACCTGTAACCAATAGGAGCATGCCGTGATGTTGCTCCGCCTTGCTAGCTGAGGCTTATAGGAACGAATAAAAAATAGTTGTGATATTTCACCCATCCTAGGTAATGCCTAGTGTACAAGGGGTTCCAGGTATAGACCAAGCAAGGGAGCACTGTTTTAAAATAACATTTGGCTGCGTTTTACAGCTACAAAGTGAGGCACGCTCAACTGCTAAGAGGGGAGTCTGAGTCCGTCTCCGTCCCCTCACTCAGCGGCAGCCCTTCGCATGTAATCTCCTTTCCAATCACCAGCACAAAGCCTGTCTCCATGAGAGCTTTGAATGTCACAGTATCGAGGACGAGCAGATCCTCACTAACTCCTACAATGTCCAAAAAGTACCACTCGCCAACACCAAGCCCTGAGATAGGAAACATTGCTGCTTCTCCCAGCACCGACACAGCACCAAATGGCTGCGCCATTGTCCACTATGGGCTGCCACACTTGATTTTATCATTGTCTTGGGCAGCTTTAGAGGTTGTCAGTCTCCAATGGTTTCCTTTCCATCTGTTTTTATGATTTACACCAATCATATTGCCATTGCAGCCATGGGGAAGAGGACCGTGGCAGATGTTATTGTCCTATACCCTCATATGCACTCTCAGCATGGACTCTGCCTCGGAACTCTGGTGTGGGCTGGTGATACCTATAATGGACCTCTTCCTTGGGCTGAAGTTCCCATTCAGCCGTGTGGTTGGCTTCCAGTTGCGTACATTCATTTTTTAATTCCTTTTTTTACAGTATAGGTATTACACCTTTAGAAAAGGCATGATGGACCTGCAAGTCGCTAAAAGGTCATGTATCTCTAGCTAAAAAAAAAACAGAATGACATTATTTTGGTGTTCATCTTTAAAGAAGCTCTTGACCGGAAGATTAATTAGACTGAGGAATGGTTGAGTGATCTTGAGCAGGACAGGACAAATAGGGCAGTCTCCGGGGGACTCTGAGCCCAAACCAGAAAAGTCTGTTTTCTGTATCAAGTTTGGCTTCAGGTTCCAGCTCTGCCTCACCAGACTCCCCAGCTCTCTGTACTGTAGCAGCTGCAATTCCACAGTACTTGTCTGCCCTCAATACATGATGCAGTGCTCAACAATCGGCTTGAGAACAGTCCACAAGCTTCACTAGTAAGCTGCTTCTGATAAACAACCAGTTGCTGCCTCAGACAGTCTCAGAGGATATGGCCCTTGCACATAGAACATGGCCAAATGACACATTGAGGAGTAAGCCTTCCTGCTTGGGTGCTACACCTGTGGCAGGCACTGAAATGCCAGAGCTCCATCAGTGCACCACTGTCACCCATTGACATTGAGATCTAGGACTTCATGAATAGAGATAGACATGTTCCCTGCCAATGGGATCTTCGCAGAACCATATTTTACTGAAAATAATATATCAATGTTGATGGACCACTTGCCATTGAGCACTTAAACTTTTATTATAGGATAGAAACAGGCCTAATGGGCACGGGTAATGATCACCTACGCCTTAAATGCCTTTCTCCACTCCAAGAAGGCTAGGGACGCAACCAAGGCTTGTCTCTCCTCCAACTCCACACCCCACAAAATCAGTTGCCGCCCAGCATGCATTGGAGTAAATCTACTTTATTTGGGGATTCTATTCCACCTAGACTATTGCTCGCAAAAAATGACCTCCACACAGTGGTCACAGGGAAAGGGTTCAAGGAATCCTGGCTCTGCAATTAGTGTATTAGCCCTCCTCACCCTTTGATTTATCTGAGAAGTATCCTTGAACCTGCAATGGAGAAGTTACTGAGGCCCCTGCCCCTCTGCTCCAATCAGTCAATGGCAGAGGCATGACAAAGAATATGTGGCACCAGAGGCCTTCCATCTGTTTCTAAAGAACATCCTGTGCCTGATTCTCTTGTGGTTGCAGAGACTAGTAATACCCCACAAGCTCTTATACTGCTAACAGCTATCTGCGCCTCCAGAGAAGGACAGGAAAATGGATGCTCTAAGCAAGAGATCACAAAGTGTTTCTGTAAGTACTGTAAGGGCGTAGTTTTCGGCTTAATTTCTAGTCGGGTGTGAGGAAGACCTATGGCGATCAATGCAGCACTATGCAGCTTTCTTACCGGAGGCCATTATAGGGGATTTCCTCCAAATGACCAAGAAAATGACTGTTAATATACTAAATGATCAGTGCCTCAAGGGGCATAATGCATTTGGCGGCAGAGAGTTACTGCCATGCACTCATGCCCCATTGGCGTTCCTGGTCTTGCTTGCCGGGTGTGAAGGTTGACGCACGTCAAAAAAGATTGAATCTTTCATTTCAGCTCTGTCAATGAGGAAATTATACATATGAAAACGTAGGCTGGTAATCTGAAAGCAGGGAGTTTTGATAAAAAAAAAAGGGATAGGCTCTCCCTTCAACTTCAGAGTAAAGGTTTCCAGCAACAGTAGCTCATTAAGTCATCCTACCTTTCCAAATATCAATGAGGAAGAGTAAGTGGGCATCAGCTTGCAGCAGGAAAGCCCCCCCCCCCGCCCCACTCATCCAACAAAAGCAGTACATGTTCACAATGCATGCCCACCTCTCAAAACTAAGGTGGTTGGAAGTATCCCCAATTGCTTAGCACACCGGTTTTCTCTTGTGATGGCACTAACAATTGTAAACGATGGCTACAGAATCGGAGTAAAGCATGTACACTACGCATGGATCCGGCTCACCAAAGAGTACTCATTTCTGCTTGACAAAACAGCAGCAGAGAGGGTGCCAGGGCCGAAAACAAAAAGGAATTTACTACACGCATTTCCTCATATGACGGGCACAGACGATATACAGTCTCTCAGTGAAACAAGTGGTTGATGGAGACATTCAGGATATTGGCCCTACACCAGATCTTTCCTCTGCTTCAGAAAGGCAGACTGGCTGTGTGGATCGACCTTCAGGAGGCATTTTTCTCACATCCCGATAGCTTGGGAAAACCAACAATGTTTGTGGATCATGGTGAAAACCAGTACCTTTTTAATACAAGGTACTCTAGTTTGGGCTCAGTTTAGCCGTAAGGGATTTTTCAAGTTCACGGCATTGGTGGCCGCCCACTACACGACGTCCAAGAGAATCTGTCTCCCATATGTAGATGGCTGACTTACCAAGGCCAGTGCATTTGAAAAAGCCAAACAGAATTTTCTTGTGACGTACCTTACTCTCTGAGAACTGAACCTAAAGGTAATCTACTCAAATCTCCTCTAATTCGAAACTGAAGAAAAGTTCTGGACTCGTTCACAGTAAGAGTGCCTCCTTCGCAGGAAAAGCTTTCGTCAGCAAACCCATCAACCCACAGAGGACCCCTCAACTGATTGCAAGGTAAGTATCTTTGCTTCTGGGTTCCATGGTGCCCTGCATTTTTATTGTCATGAATGCAAGGCTGTACATGAGCCATATCCACAAATATGTGGCAGATCAATAGTCTCAGAAGGAAGACTGCTGCAAAGAGTAGCAGTGTCTATTAAACTCTGCAAAATACTTATTGCAGTGGAGGTGCAAAAGGTTGAACATGTTCAAGGGTTCCTTCTATGCGGTCAACAAGTCAGTAGCGATGGTGGCACATGAGAATGTTGTCCACAGAAGGTGTTGGGTCCACAAATGAAAAACACTTCATGCTGTCCACCTAGCCCTGAAGGCTTCTTTTACATCAAATACTCCAATCTCCCTTCTCATACAGACTGGCAACGACACCTGTGGTGTATTATCTGAAGAAGCAGGGAGGACCAATGCCAAGAACTTTGTCTCGAAGCTCAGATAATCTAGTACCAGCTCCTACCCAGGAACATGATGAGAATGGCAGTCAACTGGCAATCCCCTGGAGAGTGGTGACATCCAAGGGTGGAGGTAGGAAGGTGGAGTGTGAGATCAGAGGGACAGTCGTACTGTCGGAGGGGAATAACTTGTGACCTAGTTTAGGGAAGGGTCGGGTGAGACTGTGTTCAAGAAGAACAGGTGGTACTGGGTGGAAGGAGGCAACATCCCAGAACACCCCTAAGGTACTAAGCGGGCTATGTTGGGGACAGCTAGAAGACCCGTAGGGAGACAGATTACCATTGTGTTAGGGAAAACCTCCTTGGTCCCGGTCAGAAGATGAGACGGACAGGTGGCACCATTCCGCAGAATGAACATCTGTTACGGACTCCTGGGCTAGGTAGGAGGGGAAAGGCTGGGGAAGTCGAGCCAAAGGGGGGTGGCCCTCACACCCAAAACTCCAAGCCCTGAGAACCCGTATTAGACCAGTATTCCTAATTTAGGACTTGTAATCACGTTATTGTAGTCTGTTTTTTTTAACTAATTGTAATTTTATACACTGTTGTGATCTTAAATTGTAATTGTGTGCAATTTTTTGTTCTACTGCCGCAGGAATTGTAGTTGGGTACGAACAGTTCATAATATATATTTACTAGACATAAGAAAGGCGCGTGTTGAATCAAAGAAGTCTGTCTTCCCTGCACGCTCCGTAGACAGTACTGGAACTACAATCCCCAGCGAGATTGTAGTTTCAGAGCCCGATTTCTCCTCCAACCCGGCACGAACGCGCTGACACGCACAGGCTAGCACAGTCTGTTGCAGACTGTGTAAGGAGGTGGACGGGAGGATACATTTTAAACGTCACACGCCCCGCTGGTTAGAATGGTGAACAAAGCGACACCCGAAACCATTTCCAAAGCCAAAGGTAAGTGGAAAGAGGGGGAAGGGGAGACAAAATACAATCATAACATCACTGACTTCGGAGCATGCGAGAGATGAGGGTAATAATCCCATTACTCCACCAAAAATACTCAAGGTAGGCTTCTTGAACACGCGCTCCATATGTAAGCATACACATAATATAAATGAGCTAATTATAGAGAAACAACTAGATCTGTTGTGGATTACGGAAACATGGCTAAAAGACCCCATTGGACCGACATGCCAGAATGCAGTACCAGAAGGTTATATAGTGTACAACAAAAATAGAGATAGTGGGGCAGGTGGAGCAGTGACTGTTATAGCGCAAGACAAAATCAAGCTATTCAAAGCCAACCTCACCTGTAATGGATGTGAAACTCTTCATTTGAAATTCACACACACACCTAATGACTGTCTCAACATCATAGTCCTATACAGGCCTCCGTCTCTAGTCTCGGAGTTCTGCAATGAGCTAACACCTCATTTAATCAAACTTAAGTCTTTTAATACATCCACTTTGCTAGTGGGATATTTTAATAGATGGAGAGGGAACTCGGTGGACGAAGACTCAATCTTCCTCGAGAAAACTATGAAAAATGTAGATTCTACAGTGATAAATGAACCCACAGCAACCCTGCAAGGTAATCAATTGGACTGGGTCATCACTCAAAACCTGAAGACCCAGAAGGTAATTACCGAACCTCGCATATGGACCGACCATTTCTTGGTTATGTTTGAGGTACTACTAAATGATGCCACTAAACAAATAATCCTCACATTAAGGAACATGGGCCCAGAGCAATTAAAACCTTGTTTATCCAGGATCCTAGATTATTTTCAGGATCAAGACTGACGTGAGAATGTTACAGAAATACTCAACACACATGCAAGTTCTGGTGGAACAAGTCGCTCCCTTGAAACCTAAACTGGTGAGAAAAAATAACCATCGCAAATGGTTTAATGAAGAGATCAACAAATTAAAAGTGGAAAAACGAGCCATGGAAAGAAAATGGTGACAAAACCCTACCATTGAGAATAAGGATAACTGGAAACACCTAAACAATAAATATAGGGAAGGCGTAAGAGAATTGAAGGCAAACTATTATAATAAGGAGATAGCAACAGCTCCTAATGCCACCAGCAACATTTTTGAGATCATTAAAAGCATAGAAAAACCAAAGTCGATCACACCTCCTTTCATCCCAACAAAGGAAGACTGTGTTGTACAAAATGCATTTGCAGCCAAGATCGAAAAAGCTCGAAATAACATCATTAATTCTAGAGAAGCCTTAGGTAAGGTAATGCACTATACTGACGCTCCTAATCTAGGAGAAATAGACAGTTTTAGCTTTACACCAGTTTCGGAGGAAGAAATGTCTGCAGTATTGGCCAAAATGAAACCAACGTCATGCGCAGAGAACATCCTGCCGATGAAAATAATTTTAGACCATAAAGAAAAATTCTTGCTGGTTCTAACTAAGTTAATAAACGCTTTGTTCAAAGAGGGCTCAGTGCCTAAAGAAATTAAGGAAGTGACAATTACAACTTTGGTCAAAAAGGGCAGTCTCGACCCAAAAGACCCAGGTAATCTCTGCCCTATTACTAACTCCAATTTAATTCTTAAGTTTCTGGATAAGCTGGCGTCAAACCAACTCCAGAAGCACATTGAAGCCCAGGGAACACTCCATGAGTAGCAATCAGATTTCAGGGCTGCTCATAGCTCAGAAACCGCCATGTTAGATTTACAAAATCACATGCTTGAGTTAGTAGATAATGGCACAATGGGGATATTGATGCTGCTCGACCTTAGTGCAGCTTTTGACCTGGTGGATCATCAGTTACTACAAAATGCCCTAGATAAATTAGCAGGTTGCACACCAGTTGCCTTGGCCTGGCTCTCCTCATTTCTTAAGGACCGTAGAGCCAGAGTTCACTGGGGGGAGAAATTCTCAGAAGCTGCTTCTATTATTTTCGGAGTCCCTCAGGGAGCAAGCTTATCACCATTGCTGTTTAATCTTTACATGAGAAGTCTTTGTGACCTGTTGGAAAGAGTCAGTGTTTTCTTTACAAATTACGCCGACAATACTCAACTAATTATTGAACTAGAAGGTGATCTTAAAGTTAGTGCAAAAATAGCAGAGGTCTATAACATTATAGACCTCTGGATGCAACAACACTGGATGTGTTTGAATAACACCAAAACGGAGTTGTTAATTTTTGGAACACGCCAGGCTAGAACCAAATTAGGAGATGAATATAAGGAATTCACCATAAGAGGCAAAAATCCCTGTAATGACGCAAGTCAAAACACTCGGGATGAAGGTAGAGGCCTCAGTGGGCTCAGAGGTACAGGTTAACTACCTATACAAGAACAACTCCTATTATCTGCGTCTACTGAGAGCCATTAGACCATTCCCGAATGAGGAAAATACAGCCACGATTGCCAGGGCAATAATCTTGTAGCAACTAGATTGTGGGAATGCCCTGTTACTTGGAGCTACTAAAAGATTTTGAGAGATGCCAAGTAATGGAAAATGACGCAGTAGGTAAAGTAAAGAGGATAAAAAACAGGGAGCACATAACGACGGGAAGAAAATCTGTACACTGGCTCAGAATTGAAGACAGAGTCAAATTCAAGTTAATGACAATAGTCCATAGGTGTTTATTTGGCGATGCACTTACCTACTTTAAAAACACCCGCCAGAGACACTTATGTCCAGTTGACCAGGGCTTGCTCAATGTGCCGTGCTATAATCGTTTTGCAGGACTCGGCAGATCCTTCCCAGTGCAGGCAGCACAACAGTGGAATAGATTAGGAAATGTCTGCAAACTCACCAGTTCAAGTGAACCACTTATTCTTAGAAATTGTGAGCCTGCCTTCACCGACTTTAGCAGTTTGTCCAAATGTTTTGTCCTTCTGTATCACCGCGCCCTGATGCCTGCGGGCTTCCAGCATTAACCCCAGAGAACACTCAAATTCAGCATCCAGTCTATTGAAGGTTAATAAACACCCCTGGACTTGCATCCGAGTCAGAATGGTTAATTGTGGTGGCCCACATTACATAGTCGACCTCAACTTTGATGTGAGTTTTCAGGAGATTTACATGGTTTAATATACGAACTGGGAAACGTATAGATTGCTTTGTAAAGTTTGTTTAAAAAAAAAATAACATTAATTGCATCTCCTGTAAAAGGAGATGTAAATTGTGTAATGTACGAACTGGCAAACTCATACGCCTCTTTGTATAGTTATGAAAGATAACCATTCATTCTCCAGCATGGGGTCTGGCATGGATTCACATGCTCATGAATATTCCCCGTCGTCAGGCTGGGAATCCTCGTTAAAGAAAAAATCAGTATCAGTTTCGTTTCTGATCTGTCTTTCGTAGTAGTAACCAATCACTGATCTCTGCGTCATACTGACCACAGCCAATGACTGCCCTCTACCTAAGCCCCACCTCTGGCAGCCATCTTCAGATTTTTTTACCGCACGTTCAAGTGTTGGGAGTCCTCGTGCTTAGCTTTCGAGCTTTTACTGCGTGTTTCGCGCTTTTTCCGGTGAATTTTCACATTTTTTCGGTTAATCGAGCCTCAAGCTCCATCGTTTCTACTCCCGTTAATGGCTACCCGTTGCAGGATTTTCCTACGCCCCTCAAGGGTGAAGATTTCGTCGAATCAACTTCTTGGAGGATTCCAGAAGATTCGCGGCCTACTTCGAGATGGCCCAGGATGCGAGTTCGTCGCCCGGACCCTAGCTGTTTCGCAGCTGCCCTGGATGCGGGCTGCAGAATGTGTTTAAGGAAGACGAACATTCGCGATGCCTCTACTGTCTTCATGGGGACAAGACTCATGTAGAGAAGGACTGCCAGTTCTGCAAGAACTTGTCGGAGCGGACCATGAGGGTCCGTCGATCCCGTCTCGCCAGCTGGTTGGAGAAGGGCTCAACGGGTGAGAAGAAGAAGAAAGGGTCCGAGCGGGCTTCTAAGTCCTGTGCGGGCGCCCTGGCGACGGGGGCCCAACACCAGGCCAAGCGCCGCGAGTCCGCTGGCTCCGGGAGCGCCGAAAGGTCGGGCTCTTCGGTCGCCAGGCAGGGCACTCCTTCCCCGGCACAGTCAACCACGAGCCAGCGCTCTGGTTCGGGGAAGAGGAAGTCCGAGACCCCGGGTAAGCTTCGGGAGAATCCCCGTCCGATCTCGGAAGAGGGGGAGCGAGGCGTCGCCCCTCCCCCGAAGGAGAAGACCCGGGACGCACCTAAGGTGGTGAAGGCCCCTACCCAGCAGGCAAAGGCCTCTATCGAGGCAATCGCGGCGACTCTGGCCAAGCCGGCAGAGACCCCGCCAGCGGAGACTGCCTCCGGGACTAGAGTTTCCCTGCCGCCAAGGAGGGAATCCACTTTTCAGCCCATCGTCGTGACCGCCATGATGGAAGAAGCGAGGGGGGGCACGGTAGCCTCCTCGAGCTCGGAGTCAGCCTTGGAGGAGGAACTGACCGAGGCCGTGAGGAATCTAAGTCCAATTCGAGAAGGTTCGATCCCGTAAGGAAGATCCTCGGGAGATAACCGAGGAAGACGACGATGGCGAGGAAGAGCAGCCTTCCCTTCCGGCGCGGCCGGAACCTAGGCCTCAGGATGGCTCGGCGGCCATTTTGTCTGCGATCCAGTCCTTATGCTCTGAGATAAGGACGAGGTTCCCACGGCCCAGGCCGGAGGACCTGCAGCCTGGCCCGTCGGGAAGTCCTCAGAACAAACGACGGAGGACCCAACCCTCTCCTCCGCTCGCCCCGTAAGGCCTACAGTTCCCTCCTCATCCTCCCACGAGTCGGGAGATGACGGTGGTTTGGGCTCGACGACGGGTTCTGAGGGCGACGGAAC
The DNA here is from genome assembly GCF_040938575.1 of Ambystoma mexicanum. Classification (NCBI taxonomy): domain Eukaryota; kingdom Metazoa; phylum Chordata; class Amphibia; order Caudata; family Ambystomatidae; genus Ambystoma; species Ambystoma mexicanum. The sequence continues at coordinate 254,042,897 of NC_090931.1, read as the reverse complement.
GGGTCTCCCGTCACACGGGCCTCGCCGCCCGACGAGATTGGCTCATTCCACGCCATGATCGCCAGGGCGTCCGAATTGTTCCAGCTTGCCCGGAGGAGCAGAAAAAGGAAGGTTTCCTCTATCAGCGCCGGGAGGCCAAGAGAAGACTGTCATTGCGGTGCCTCTAATCGATGACATCTGGGAGGAGGGCCTGTCGGTTCTCAAAAACCCCTCCACGGCACCAGCCAAACGGGACCGGTACGAGAAGAAGTACCAGGTCCCCGAAACCGCTCCCCTGTGCCTCAGGGCCCAGCCAATGCCAGACTTGGTCGTCTTGGCGGCGGTGAAGAAGAAAGCGGCGGGGTCAGGAGCCTCACCGTCAAATTCCCCGCCGGACGGCGAGGGAAAGAAGTTGGACGCCATGGGGCGGCGGGTCATTTCGTCGACGGCGATCAAAGCGGCCAACGCCCTGGCGATCGTGGCCCGTTAAGACGGGGAGCTCTGGTTTAAGCTGGCCCCCATATTGGACTTCCTGCCGGACGACAGGAGGTCCGAGGCCCTAGAAATACTGCAAGAGGGCGAGGTGGCGTCGGACCACGCCGGAACGGTGGCAACCGATATTGCCGATACCGGGTCCCGCCAGCTGGCCAATGGTGTTTGCCTACGACGACGGGATTGGCTCCGGGCGAGCGACTTCCGCGACGTCCAGACCAGGGTGTTGGACATGCCGTTTGACGGCAGCAACTTGTTCGGGAAGGCGGTGGACGAATCCCTCCAAGCCATAAAAACGGACACGGAGACGGCCCGTGCCCTAGGAGCCCTTCAGCAACGACGGCCCTTTCGGTGCTACGGAGGCAGACAGGGTGCCTCCAAGGGATCCAGCGGTGGCTCGTCCTACCGCCAGGCGGCAGGCTCCTCGTCTCAGGAGGCCTACAGGGGTCGCAGCAAGCAGGGAGCGCCTCACCGCCGTCGGCAAGGTGGCCAGGGCGGCCAGGCCACCACCTCCAAGCAGGACTGAACCGGCCGTGGTCTCGGGCCCCCACCGAAGCACTCCGGTGGGAGGCCGGCTGACGAATTTCATCGGCGTGTGGAAGTCCATCTCCACCGACCGTTGGGTGCTGGATACCCTGGCAAGAGGACACTCTATCAAATTCCTGAAGAAGTGCCCTCACGTTCCACCTGTGGCCAGGAAGGAAAATCCCATCCCGCAACTGCTGTTGGAAGTACGGGCGATGCTCAGGAAAGGCGGCATCGAGCTTGTCCCGAAGAGGCTCCGGGGTGTACTCGAGGTACTTCCTCGTCAGGAAGAAGACGGGCGGCTGGCGCCCCATCCTGGACCTTCGTCGTTTGAACAAATACATCAGATCACAAAAGTTCAGGATGGTCACCCTCCAGCACGTACTGGGACAGCTGGAGGAAGGCGACTTTCTATCGTCGTTGGACCTGGAGGATGCATACTTCCACGTTCCCATCCTCAAAAGTCACCGAAAGTTCCTCAGGTTCGTCGTCCAGGGACGCCACTACCAATTCAGAGCACTGCCGTTTGGATTGAAGTCTGCCCCCAGGGTCTTTACCAAGTGCCTAGCACCAGTGGCGGCGCGGCTGCGCTGGCAGGGGATTCACGTCTACCCCTACCTGGACGACTGGCTCATCCGCTCAAGGACGAGGGAACTCGCCGTCGAACACACTGCGAGGACCGTCCAGCTACTCGCAGACCTGGGATTCGCCATAAACTACCCAAAGTCCCACCTGGTGCCGTCGCAGGTGGCCCTGTTTCTGGGAGCGAAGCTCGATACAGTGAGGCGCCGGGCAGCCCCGACGGAAGAACGGACGAAGACCATTCTAGGCAAAGTGCAGCGCCTGCTAGCCACGGACGTGGCCAGCGTGAGGTCCATCAAGTCCCTCCTGGGGATGATGTCCTCCTGCATCTACCTGGTGCGCCTCTGCAGACTACGGATGCGCCCTCTTCAATAATTTCTCGACGCCCGTTGGATGCAGGCGACGGGCACCTTCGAAGACAGGGTCGCCCTCAACGAGGTGTTCCGGCGGGCGATTCAGTGGTGGGGTGTTCGAGCGCACCTCACGGCGGGCAAGGGATGCCGGCGTACCAGGAGACGGTGACGACGGACGCCTCCCTGGAAGGTTGGGGCGCCCACACCAGAGATCTCCACGCAAGAGGCCTCTGGCTCCCGGAGGAGAGGCTCCTGCACATAAACGTCCTGGAACTCCGAGCCGTGTTCTGGGCTCTCAAATCGTTCCTCCCGTCGCTCAAGGGCAAGGTGGTGCGGATATTCACGGACAACACCACGACAATGTTTTACATACGGAAGCAGGGAGGCACCAGATCCCCAGCCCTATCCAAGGAGGCACAGGATCTGTGGCACTGGGCGGTCGCCCAGGGGATGTTCCTGGTTCCCTTCCACCTGGCAGGAGAAAGCAACACCATCGCCGACTCGCTCAGCAGGGAGCTGCGCGCGTGTCACGAGTGGGAACTGCGCCAGGATCAGGTGGATCAACTCTTCTGACGATGGGGCAAACCCCAAATCGACCTGTTCGCAACAGCGACGAACTCGAAGTGCAAGAGGTTTGCCAGCAGGTTTCCCCAGCCGAGAAGCATGGGCGATGCGTTCTCGTTCCCCTGGGACGGCCTATACCTGTATGCGTTCCCTCCGTTGCCGTTGTTGCTTCGACTCATCAGCCAGCTCAAGAGGTCCCGGTGCAGGATGATCCTCGTCGCACCGGCGTGGCCGAGGCAGATCTGGTTGCTGGACCTTCTGGACTTGTCAACGTTCCCTCCCATCAAGCTGTCGGCGGACGCGGACCTTCTCTCCAGAGAAGGAGGCGCCATCTTCCAGCACGACCCGGCGTCGCTGAACCTGCAGGCTTGGCTCCTGCAGCGCTAGAGTTTGGAGGCTATGATATACCGGCCGATTGCAGAGAGGTTCTTGCAAAGGCCAGGGCGTCCTCGACTCTCAAATGCTACGGTCATAAGTGGAAGAGGTTCTCTATCTGGTGCCGAGCACAGAAGATCAACCCCCTACGGATTACGGCCCCTCAAGTGCTGCCGTACCTGTGGTCCCATCGACTGGTAAAAGAGTTTATGAAAGGACTGTTCCGGTCGTTCCCGCCGGTGAAGGCCCTGGCCCCGGCGTGGGAACTTGACGTGGTGCTGACCAGGCTCATGGGGCCCCCATTCGAGCCGATGCACTCCGCACCGATGAAGTTTGTGTCGTGGAAGACTGCATTCCTGGTGGCCATTACCTCCGCACGACGAGTGGGAGAAATCCAGGCCCTATCCTGCAAAGCACCGTACTTGACTTTCCATGCCTCGAGGGTGGTGCTTAGGACGCACCCCTCCTTTATGCCCAAGGTGCCGTCAGACTTCCATCTTAACTAGCCCTTGGTGTTACCTGTTTTCTTCCAGTCTCCTTCGTCGCCGGCCGAGAGGACTTTGCACTCGCTGGATGTGGCTAGAGCGCTGAAGTTCTACGGAGTTTCCGGAGGACATCACAGCTGTTCGTGAACTTTGGACCTGTGAATCAAGGGAAGGCTCTCTCGAAGTCTTCTATTTCCAGATGGCTCTCCGGCTGCATCATGCACTGCCACCAGTTGGCTAACCGACCGCTGCCAGGCCGTCCGGGAGCCCATTCGACCAGAGCGATCGCTGCTACTACGGCGTTCTTATCTGGTGTGCCCCTGCTGGACATCTGGACATCTGCAGGGCTGCTACGTGGAGGTCGACGCACACCTTCACGAGATTCTACTGCGTCGATCGGGATTCCAGGGAGGAGTCCAGGGTCGGCCAAGCAGTGCTGCGCAACCTGTTCGCCTAAGGTGAGGAGGTAAGAGATGCTTAATGTTTTTTTGTATTGCTTAATGTTGAGCCTTTTGCCACCTCCCGTGGTTGTGCATGTGTGTACTGCTATTTATTCTTATATTCATGAGCATGTGAATCCATGCCAGACCCCATGCTGGAGAAGGAACAAGTTACTTGCCTGTAACTGTTGTTCTCCAGCATGGGTCTGGCATGGATTCACATGCGAACCCTCCCGCCTACCCCTCTGCGGCTCTTCACTTGGTCATACTGCCTCTTCACGTGCTACCAAATCTGAAGATGGCTGCCAGAGGCGGGGCTTAGGTAGAGGGCAGTCATTGGCTGTGGTCAGTATGACGCAGAGATCAGCGATTGGTTACTACTACGAAAGACAGATCAGAAACTAAACTGATACTGATTTTTTCTTTACCGAGGATTCCCAGCCTGACGACGGGGAATATTCATGAGCATGTGAATCCATGCCAGACCCATGCTGGAGAACAACAGTTACAGGTAAGTAACTTGTTCCTTACATCTCCTGAAAACTAACTTCCAAATCAGCCCTCATTGAATTGAGTCATTTATAACACGCACCCGACTAACTCAATCGTATCTGGGTGCAGCTGGAACAGAAAATGGATCCACTAAGGGAATCGGCCATCTCATACAGAAATTCTACCAAATTCCACAGCACTGGTACTACATTACCAGGTTTCCCAAACCTAACAAAATAAATAGCTTTTCAGAGCTTTTCAAAAGGTGGTAAGTGTTTTTAATGCTCACATTTTTATTGGGAGCTTGTTCACAACTTTGAACCATTGGGGCTAAACTAGATTACTGCAATGTTCTTTTAGCAGGCATCTCAGTAAAAAATCTAAATGGACTTCAAATAGTCCAAAACAACGCACTCAGAGCAGCACTCCATATCCCCAAAAGAGACCATTTCACGCAGGCTAGGCAAGCTGTTTACTGGCTCCCCGTAAAGGATGGGATAACTTTCAAGACCTGCACCTTTAATGCATAAATGCCTAAGCCTCTAACCCTCCATACCTATCTGAAAAGATGGCCAGAGATACCTCTTCACGCCCCAAAAGAACCCGCTACGCCAACCTACTGTGCATCCCACCCATAAAAAAGGCTGAAGCGGGGGGGATTGGCTTCCCACACATGGCACCTAAACTATGGAATGCCTTACCCAATGCACTCAGAGCTGAGACCTCCCTCTCTGCATTCCGCAAAGTGATGAAAACTACACTATTCAACTAACGCAGCCTTTCTCACACCATGCCACCTACCCCCCTCTCCACCCCATCTTCATGCATTCCTCATGTTAAACTTTTATTATGTAGTATGTATTATGTTGTCTAACAGCGCCACAATGCCCACAGGCTGCTGTGCGGTCTACAAATGTAAATAAATAAAAATACCCCAAATCTTCGGTCGCCCCTAAAGACCTATTTGGAAGGAGGGACCTGCAACAACCGCTTATCTCGAAAGTAATTGACGTAATGGTGTATACAGTTTAATTTTATCCACATAGCTAGGGGCTGACTGATGCATTTAAATACAATACACAGAATGTTTAAATCAGTCTTCTCCTTCACTGCAAGCCAATGCAGTGACCGACCAAGTCTGAGATTGGAGAGGATTTAGAAACCCCACCAGCTGTAAATTGGGCTCTTTGCAATCCCTGGATTTGAGTGACTGGAACAGGGTTCCCACCAATGCTGCATGGTCCTTTGCTAGTAAAAAAGGAAGAATCTGTCTTAGCAAGTGCAAGGACCCGAAGACTGAAAGAACTTTAACACTCACCTGCGTTTTGCTCCCCTGGTGGTCCTCCCAAATACAACCCAAGTGTTTTTAACAAAGCCAGATATGAGCTCAAAAGGCAAGGAGGTGGAGAGCGCCTACAATTCTATTACAAGACCGGAGGCGAGCATAGTGCTTTCTTTTTTTGCTGGCTCGACAGTTAAGTGTTCTATTTGTTTAGCAGGGCGGTTCACGTCATATTATGAAGTACTTCATTATTGCTGATGTCATTGATTGATATTTTATTTCTTTCGCGCATGTATACAAATGTTTCAGAGCGCGACAAGGCACGGGAGGAGAACAGGGGAGAACACAACAGCGATCTTACTAGGCCCAGTGACATTGAGAACGCGCAAGTGCATGGGAGAGGGGGAGAAGTGGAAAGTGCGAAGCAGAGGAGAAACAGATAAATAACAATAAATAAATAATAAAGGCAACAAACAGTGGTAATGCAGCCAGCAATTTGCAAGTGCTAGGTTTAAGGCAGCAGATAGGGTAGGTCCGATAAGTGCAGGAAGAAAAAGGGGGGGCTGTATGGGTACAGATACAGACCCCAATGCAAGGGGTGGCCCGGAGGTAGTGCGGGAGGGTGGCAGGATGAGCAAGTACCTGGGCCCAAAAGACAGAGGGTGGCCAGGTGCATGGTGCCAAGAGAGAACAGATCAGCAGGGGAGAGGGGGAGCGAAGGCAGAAGAAAAGAAGATGGTCTTGAGGTGCTTCCGGAACGGGAGATGGTTCTCCTCAAGTTTTAGAGTGGCAGGGAGGCTGTTCCAGAGGGAGGCCCCAGCCGAAGACAGAGATCTACCCCCAGCTCATTTCTTAGAAAAACGACTGACCCTGAGTGAGTTGGAGGTAGAGGAGCGAAGAGCTCGAGAGGGGAGGTATTTGCGGAGGGATAGCTGAAGGTATTTTGGACCCAGGCCCCAGAAAGCCTTGTGGACAATGCAGAGGGTTTTGAATTTAATCCTTGCATCCACTGGGAGCCAGTGGAGAGATTTCAGAGCTGGAGAGATACGATCCCAGGGCTTGAGGCCAAGGACAATTCTCGCAGTCCTGTTCTGGATTAGTTGCAGAGGGTGGAGAGTAGAGGCAGGTAGATTTAGAAGGAGGCTGTTACAATAGTCCAAGCTAGAGCGAACCAGAGCTTGAGATACCTTGAGCTTCTGGGGGAACGAGAGGAAAGGCAGAGTACCTCTGAGGAGGTGCAGTTGGAAATTTGACTTTTTAGAGACCTCAGAGATGTGGGCGGAGAAGGAAAGGTGGAGTCAAAGATGACCCCGAGGTTCTTCGCCTCGTAGGTGGGGGTAGGAGGAGGGCCAAGGGAGGCTGGCCAGAGAGTGAGGGGAAAGGATGGTGAAGGTGTGCCGATGAGGAGGATCTCCGTCTTGCTGGCTTTCAGACAAAGATCATTGGCGGCACACCAATCTTGAATGGCAGTTAGGCAATCAGAGATGAGAGAGGGAGAGGAGGTGGCAGAGGGCAGCCTGAAAATGAGTTGAGTGTCATCAGCGTAGCACTGGAAATTTGAGCAGAAAATGGCAATGCAGTGGGCGAGAGTTGCCAGGTATTGGTTGAAAAGCCAGGGAGAGAGGTTAGACCCCTGGGGGGGGGGGAACACCACAGGTAGAGAAGAAGATAGATGAAAGCGAATTAGCGCGTAGTGTGTGTATTATCACTGCGAGCGCAGCGTATTAATCCGAACGCGGCCGTGTGCGTTGCGCATCGGTGCCCGCTTTCAGTGTGACAGGGCGCATTAGAGGGAACGGGCATCCCGCGAGTGATCTAGTTCGCCTGGGGGAGCCCGTTCCCTCAGTGACGGCAGAGGCGCGAAAATGCACGTATGATCGCTCCCGCTGATGTGAAAGCGGGCCCATTGAACCTCCCGCGCATGCGCGGAAGGATGCCTCTGCTCGAGTAACGTTCTTTACTCGAACGTTACGTGTTTCGAGTCGCGGAAAGACGATCAGACACCCGGAGCATTCTGATCTTATGAAACGAGCGATTGGAGAGGCAAAAGCATTAAAAAATAAAAAATTTTAAAAAATAAATACTTTTAAATTAAAAAAAAAAACGCTTGTGAGCTGCACGAACTTGGAAACTCATATGCCTCTTTGTACAGTTTGTATGAAGATGCACATTTATTTTGCAAATGCGTCAAATATAGACCTAAAATCGTTAATATATCAAAATTGGCCAAATCGATTTTTAAATTCGAAAAACGATGCATCCAATTTTTAGATATCTGGGCCCATTTTTTTTTTCTCTAACTCGATCAAAGTAACATTTTATTAAAATGTGAAGCTCTCCATGAACATTTCTGAAACTGCTTGCAGAGGCTGCTGCCTCGAAATTGTCATGCAAGTTTTCAAACCTTAAGGTCATTTTCTGAAATTCCATAGACGATTCGTCTTAACCTTAACTGTGCCATGCATTAATGCGATGGCATAAAACCTATTTATTTACTCAGTGGTCTGAGATCCCACTCATAGGCAGAGCTATTCATAGTTCAGGAATGTTAAAGACGATGCCTATTATGGAGAACAGGAAGGAATAGCAACTGCGGGTTGATCGTTTTCAAAAGTATTCTCTGCCTGCTCTCCGCCATTGCAGTTTCTGTAATTCATTGCTTTGAATAGATAGCATATGTACTGTTTGATGTAAACTATGTTCAACTTTTTGGTTTGTTTTGCTCTACCAATGAAGAATAAATGTATTAATCTCTTCCTTCTTAAAACATTTTGTTAGCGTGAAAACCAATACTTGATGTACAGACGCCTTTTCATGAGCATTGAGCGAGATCAAGTAAAGGAAATGCGCAGACAAAAAGAGAATGAAAAGAGAATTGCAAAGTAAGTTCTATACTTCAAAATATGGTTGGACATTCTGGGGCTAATATGTAAGAAGGGAAACCTTTAGCTCCTTCTCATTTAACAGAGATCAGTGTAAGTACTGATGAAAATTTGCAGACCTGAAAGAATTAGATTTTTCTGTAGACTGTGTAATCGCATAGCACTGGGGTCAGAATTGTTTGAAGTCAGAATGCACGTTTTAGGGAGCGGTTTGTGTGTTCGGAATGATTTTCGGATTCCAATCCTCGGAGTGAATAGCACAAACATAACAATCCATGTAAGGCAAAAAGCTATGGCACTTCTGGTGTGGCTTGCAATCAACCTAGCTTGTTGTGTTTTTACTTTAAGAAAAGAGCACCATGTCATGTGATGGCTGTAAGGAGTGCAACCACGTGGGCGTGGTCGATTGTAAAAAAAAGTGATCGCTGTATATGACTGGATAACCATGTGTGTTCCTGTGGGGCTTTGCGAGTGTCTCCAGAGGTACATCCTGGATGGTTGGGTCTCTGTCCAAAATGTAATAAGTGAAACTCTCCCAGCCCCTCCATGCTGCCCCCAATTACTTGTTAAGAGAATTTTCTGTGTCTCTACTCAGTCTGTTTATCAACAATGGTGGCATATGGGCCCACATTATCGCCTTCAGTAAAGTGCTGAAGTGGCGTATTTAACGCCTTTTATATTTTTAGGTTAAGATTAAAATGATTAGGGAGCAAAAGTAATTCCTGATCCAAATGGGTGTATTTATAGAGGAGTACAAATATACTTTAACTCTAAAAGTGATGATATTTTTGTAATCCATACTTCTTTGCCCTCTATAATTCATGCACAATAAAGATGCATTTTTACCTTCTGTTTGGATCAAGCAGTAACATTAATATGACAATGCTCTGCTGACAAACGTTTGGTGGTCTGAGCATGAATACGACATTAGACTACAAAATCGGAAACCTCCTGTTGCAGCACGTTTCATTGAGGCCTGGCATAACGTGGCGCGGTTGCAATGCATCATTTTAGAACCGATATCTAAGGTATCTAAGACAGGAGGAGATTCATTAAAGAAATTACGACAAAGAAAGAACTTCTGGATCAATGCTCTGGACTCCGTCATCTAGGGGCATGAATATTGATTGGCACCTTTCGAGTTTTATCTATCCTTATCCTTAGGGTACATATTTACGGTAGGGATGCTGTGTGAATGTTGCTGGGCTTATCAATTGTACACTTGTGAAGAGGGCCGGTTAGACTGGAATAATTGCAACATTACCATCCTCAAATGGGGTCTGATTATTATAAAACCTGTAGATTTGGAATGTATCTATTTTACGTTACATATTTTCATATGCGGTTGCATAGTTGCAGATAACTTGTGATTTAATGATTGGTGATGTACCTATTGTAGATTGTTCGCAGGTGTCACTGTGAGGCAATTTTCATTGTAAGGAAGTATTCTGAGATGGCCACTGTCTATTTACATTCGTAGACCATTGTGCAACGTCCTTGAATCATTTACTAGTACTGTTTCATACTATGACAGTATAGGAATGTTAAATTCGATCGGCTTTATTTTTTATAAGACGTCTGCATGTGAATTGAATAGGTGGATGTTCGTGCCATCTCATAATAACATGATGATTAAGTTATGTGATCGCTAGCGGACAAAACTTCACAATTTTAATCATGATACCGTAACTGACTATTGCATAGAATGTGAGCGGGCATAATTACCGAGGGGTGAACCTGATTTAGAGACGATATGTTCTGCTTCGTTTTAGAGTGAAGCTATTTTTTAAGCACCATTATGATTATCAATGTCCCCATGGGTGAAAGATGATGGAATGGCTCGAATTTCAAAGCGGAGGGAAGATGGGGCATTCCACTTGCAGACATCAATGAACAAATTGACAGTTCGGTATTGCGTGGTATACTACATCGATATGGAAATGTTGCAAATGATTGGTAAAGTCAAGTACAATATTGTAACATAGTAGGGTACAGATTATGAACAGGCATAGCTACCACGTGATGCTGTTGAATCGTGGAGAATGTGTTTAACACTAATTCAATATGTATTGTTTCATTCTAAGATGGCAGCCACATTTTGCGCACTGCTGAGTAGAGTTCTGTTCCTGGGGGCGCTTTTGCAGTTGGTGGCTTCATAAGTACTGGCACGCAGCACGGAGCAACCTGTTCTGTGCTCTGTGGCCCTTGTAAAGGAGATTGAAGTGTGGGGTTGGTTTGAACCCGGGGTCTATTGTGATTGAAGGTTTTGAAATCTCTTACGGTGACCTGTCATTCTGTTTAGATCTATTTTAAAGTCTACCGGGACATAGCAGTGTGTGAAAATGTTAATGTGAGGGCGAGGTTAGTAGACCACAACGGTTGATGAGTGTGTAGATGTCTTTCATATGGGAATGGTGACCAGATACAATGTTATGGTGTTGCGTTCTTTTTTTGGCATATTGGGACCACAGTGAGGTTATTCGAATTGGGAGATACTTTTGAATCTGTGTGCGTCCTATTCATTATTTGAGTGATCTATTATTGAACTAGAACATGTTTCTGTAAGCAAATTGGGAGTAACAGCAGTGCTCATCTATAATCATCTATCCGAAGCGCATTAGGACTCAATGGGAATTCTACTGAAGATCCAATTATATGTGATTCCAACACAAGCTGTTGGATTTTTTTTTTTTAGCCCCATATGATTATTTGCCACTCGCCTGTTTGGGACTTTAAAGCGTTGACTTGTAATTAATGTTGGGTGTTAATTAATGTTGGGTGTTATCCTTTGGAGCACCTGACACAAACAATGTTATCTGAAATTGCACATATTGTGTATACAGGAGACCTTATTATCATTATTTTCTAATTCAATGCAAATCTACATTTGAATGAAGTGGTGTTTTGTTCTTTCAGGGATTTTTTCCTTGTGTGTCTTGCTTTGTATTCAATACTTGATTTCCTTCAAATTTAGAAGGGGTGTGTATGCCCCAATTGGAGTGCATTTGGTATGCACTATGTAGTACCTGGGTCTAGTTTTCATGGTTATATTTAAGTGCCCTATGAGCCTAGGACACTACCCATTTGCACCTGAAGTATATTTGAATATTTACTGACTGATTAAAATGTAAGATACTGGCAGTGCATCCCACCACCCCTTTTTTAATGCTGTGCCTTTGCCACTGTTCCAACTAATCAGTAGGGATCATTCTAAAGTGTCTTTCATTAGAAAATGCAAACAGGAAGGCCTGTTAAGATGAAGCTCACCATTTTCTGGGCCCGGTAGTGTATTTTTTTTTTTTTTTGGTGTAGCAGAGTCAGGACCGAGTAAAGACAGAGTTGGTGACACTGTGTGGGTCAGTGGTTATGTTACGTTGGGCGCAGCGCTTCAGATGCAGCTAGTATTCATTGTTGTATTATATAGACTGTTAGTGAAAACTTCAGGATCGTTATACCAATAATTAAAGAAGATTTAAATTTGCATGTTTCTGTAGCGTGGAGCCGGGAGAGAAGACGACAGATACACAGGCGGTTTTCGTTTTGAAGCTCACGAGCTTTGCGCAGATTTGAGACACTCTACGTTGTAAGAAGTGGCAGTGCACTAGAGAGACATTTAATACAGCAGGAAGCTGCAGTGCACCAGAGAAGCACTGATCCAGCTAGGGGCGGTGTCCTAAATTAAGCTCGTCACTTTCACTACGATTTGTTAGCTTCAGAGACTTCAGCATTACGCAGAGATTTTCTATAATTGAGTTTCACGCAGAGCAACGGCTCTGCGTAACTCGGGCAGTGGTGTTACTCCAGTTCATCAGATTCAGGAAGGGAGATTCGCGTTTCCCAGCATGTAACGTGCTTTAAAGAACAGGACAAATTGTGGTCTGGGGAGCAGTGCAACCAGAATCGAAAGTCCTTTTTTTTTTTTTTCTCTCAAGAGAGCTGGTGTATGAAAAGATTAAGAGATGTTGTTTCAGGAGTTTGCTGGTTCATATTTAATAAGGTCACACTAAAAGTATCCTGGACATTGGCAGGGATTTTAAATGTAAATAATTTCAATTCAGTAAAACCTCAATCCTAGTTGAGTTAAAATGTACCTTTTTAAAAATACAATAATGTTTTAATTGGGGATAGTTAGGAAATGGCAGACATTTACAGGGTAATTCATAGAATTTAGCGCACAAGTGGCGCACGCGGCTGGCTCACAGTGTGCGCGTGTGAATCTCTGCGCCAGCCGCGTGTGCTAAAATCCATTTCCGCGCACAGCGTATTCATGGATTTCAGCATCCAAAACTAGCCGTGGCACAGCGACCCTGCAGCAGCGCCAGTTACGCCCCCAAGAACGCCCTCGCGCAAGGAAAAGCCATCAAAATCCCCAATCCAGTGCAAAGGGCTGCGCTAACCCTGTACCAGTTTACAGGGCCGCCACACAGCAAACGCCGAGCAGGGAACGTGTATTTCTGGGGTTCGCGTGAAGTTTCACACGCGATGGGCCCTGGGCGAGCGGGGTACGTGTATTACTGGGGTTCGCGGGACGTTTCACATGTGATTGGATCCTGGTACGTGTATTTCGGGGGTGCGTGTGACGTTTCACACGCGATTGGCCCTGTGCGAGTGGGGTACGTGTATAACTGGGGTTCGCGGGAAGTTTCACATTTGAGCAGGTTACATGTATTTCTGGGGTTCGCGTGAAGTTTCACACGCGATAGGCCCTGTGCGAGTGGGGTACGTGTATTACTGGGGTTCGCGGGAAGTTTCACACGTGATTGGATCCGGGTAGTTATATTTCAGGGGTGCGCGGGAAGTTTCACACGCGATTGGCCCTGTGCAATGGGGTACGTGTATTCCGGGAGTGCGCGGGAAGTTTCACATGCGATTTTGCTGTCAGAGCGGGGTACGTGAATTTCGGGGGTGCGCAGGGAGTCCTACACGTGAATTGGCAGTGTGGGTCCTCCCAGGTGTTCCCTCCACGACCCCTGCAGGCAGCCCACACCCCTGGTCATGTCCCGCAGGCAGCCCATCCACCATGGGCATGCCCCCTAGCCAAGCCACATGTCAGCTTGCACCACTGATCACCAACTCATGTCCCCTTGCACCCCTACCCCCCCCAGCAGTCAGGGGCACCTGCCAGCAGGCCCCCACTCATGTTCCCTTGCACCCCCACCCCCCAGCAGTCAGGGGCACCTGCCAGCAGGCCCCCACTCATGTCCCCCTGCACCCCCACCCCCCAGCTGTCAGGGGCACCTGCCAGCAGGCCCCCACTCATGTCCCACAGCACCCCCACCCCTCAGCAGTCAGGGGCACCTGCCAGCAGGCCCCCACTCATGTCCCCCAGCACCCCCACCCCCCAGCAGTCGGGAGCACCTGCCAGCAGGCCCCCACTCATGTCCCCTTGCACCCCCACCCCCCAGCAGTCAGGGGCACCTGCCAGCAGGCCCCCACTCATGTCCCACTCATGTCCCCCTGCACCCCCACCCCCCAGCAGTCAGGGGCACCTGCCAGCAGGCATCCACTCATGTCCCCTTGCACCCCCACCCCCCAGTAGTCAGGGGCACCCGCCAGAATGCCCCCACTCATGTCTCCCAGCACCCCCACCCCCAGCCGTCAGGGGCACCTGCCAGGTGGCCCCCACTCATGTCCCCCAGGACCACCATCCCCCAGCAGTCAGGAGCACCTGCCAGCAGGCCCCCACTCATGTCCCCCTGCACCCCCACCCCCCAGCAGTCAGGGGCACCTGCCAGCAGGCCCCCACTCATGTCCCCCTGCCCCCACGTCATGATGATCCTCAATCATGGGCCTTATGGCCAGCCTCCACAGCCCAAAGACCCAGCCAAGTATTGCATCCACCCACATAGAAATGCCAATTACATGATACAAGCCCAATGGCAAGTATGTAAATGAACACATGTCCGTCACACACACAATGGGTGCAAGTGAATGTGAAAACCCATATCATGACATGCATGAAACCAATGAGATAATACCACACATGGAAGTATGATGAAGAAAAAATGTATTAAACACAACATGAATGTAATTAAAAAACAACACACAATGGGAATAAGAAAAGAAACGCTGCATGTCCGTAAAATAATAAACAAGAAATCATAATCCAAAGAAATCCAAAAGAAATGGTGTCCAAAGTCTCAGTACAACAAAGCAAACCCAAGGGAAAAAAGAAAGTGAAATCCAGTGCTCCATGGTGAAAATAAAAAAAAGAGATTAATCCACTCGTGAACTATGTACAAATCAACAATCCAGGGTCCATGAGCCCAACTAAGGAAATGAAACCTACAAAAAAGACTACCTAATAAAAAACTATATACAAAAACGTGGTGCATTGTCCAAGCGCTCCAAAATAAACAAAACAGAAAGGAAACCGAACACTAACTATATACAATGGCGGCGGGCAAGTCCTGCGGCTCACTCTGTGGTGTCCCAGGCCAGGGCATCATCGAACTCCATGTTGATGTCCCGGAGGCGAGCCTCTGCCCTGACCCAAAGGTCTCGCAGGGAGGCACTCGTGGCCTGTTCCAACTCCCTGCGAGTTGCCTCGAGGCACTCTGCCCGCCTCAACGCCGACGCATGGAGAACTCCACCCTGATCATGGTGAACCGCGCCTCTCCCGCCCGCCGCCGCTCCTCATCTATCCGCTGGCCCAACCGCTGCCACACGGAAGACACTCCCATTCCTGGGTCCTCCTGCCCTCTGGCCGATGCCTGCCCCTCCGATGTTGATGGGCCCGAGCCATCATTGCTCCCACCAAGAGCCTGCTCCTGCTGCTGCTGTCCATGTGCCCTGTCTGATGGTGCCTGCACATCTTCCATCAGCTGGTCTCCAGTTGTGGTGTCCACCCCTGCAGGACCGCCGACTCCAGACTGTGGCAGGGATGTGAGCTCCACCAAGCTGGCTGTGTTGGTCGGGCCAGGTCCACAGGGGGCCCTGGTGGAATCTGGGCCGGAAGACGGTGTGGAGAACGACTGGCGCATAGTCTCCACAGAGGAGGAGAGGTCCGCCAGAGTGCGTGACACATGTAGGAACCCACTGATCAGGGCCCCTCCCAGCAGTGCCACGTCACAACGCTGCTCTTCGTGATGGCGTGCGTTCTCCACCCATGAAGAATGCACGTCATCACGAATGACACACGTGCGCAACACAACACCAACCAGGACGGAGCCCATACGGTCGTGGGACCCCTCGTCCGCAGGTAGTGGAGAGTCAGATGACATGGCACTCTCCCCTACCTGCGGACGGGCCTGGGAAGGGGCATCCCTGCTGGTGCATGGTGGTGCAGTCACAGGGTCAAGGACAGCGACATGCACAGGCCCCTCCGCGGTGACCTGTGCTGCCTCCTGACCCTGGCCCTGGACTGCACCATTCGTACTACCCCCACCAGGCCCCATGTCCGGCTCAGTAGCGGGCTCCTCCTCCTCTGTGGAGACCACCAACCTGGATGTCTCCGCACCGTCTTCCGCCATTGGAAGCCCCTGTGGGGGCTCACCCGGCCCTTCCGCTACAGCCGTAGTGGCAGACGCGGCACTAGCCCCCTCGCTCCCGGATGATGGAACTTCCTGGGAGGGTGGCTGGGCCTTGCGTCGCCGCCCGGTGCAGGCATCCCCGCCGCTTGGCTCCACAGCGCCGTCTCCGCCCTCTTCTTCACTTGACGCTGCGTAGAGGGAGATATAGAACACAAGCATCAGGGTACATAATTTCCCTACACAGGAATCAAAAAACACATGAGTGGCACTGTCAAATGTAACTTCCATCCTGTCCCTCCACAACACATGGTTGAATGCACGCAAAACACATGCAGAAACAGTCCCGCCGCCTGCAATCAACATCAGCATCCATGTACAAGGGACTCTGTTAACCAAGATGTTGCCTTCACAGTCACATGCATACATGGCGTTTCAAAGACACACAGACACTTCTCAGACACACACACATGTGCACCATACATGTTCATGACATCAGCACCCATCCCTCACCCCCCCTCCATGTTCAAGAACAGAGACTGCCATGCTTTCATGTGTGCATTACGCATACAGCTCTCCATGTAGCATTGTAACTCATGCACCAACCATGTGGTTCACACATTAGTGGCCACACATGCAGGACCATGATGTCCCTGCACACACACATCCATACGTGGCCTATATCATACATACAGGCAAGTATCACACTACCAGCACACTGCAACATGCCCTGTCTCACACACCAATGCTTGGCCACTTACCGCTCAACTCCAGACAGGTCTGCCTCTGCAGGATCTGGGCGTGGAGGCCTGGGCCTACGCGTTCCAGGACCCTCATCTGGATGTTACTCATGCATGCCCGGCCCCCTTCCGCGAGGTGCCGGGTCTTTATGAGGGTCCTGGACCTGAAGTCCTCCAGCGCTTCTTGACGTGCTTGATGTCGCAGGTTGCCACCCCCTCCGCGTTGATGGCAACCACTACGTCGTCCCAGATCTTCTTCCGTCCTTCCTTGTTGGCGCGTGATGTTCCAAAGAGGGCATCATAATGCCCCAGGACATGCTCCACCAGGACACCAACTTCCTTCTGACTGAAGCTGGTGGCCCTCTGCCCTTCTGGATGGTGTTTGTCCCGACATGGCGACCCCCGAGGCAGGCGTGGGTGGGCAACTGGGTCCTGGGGCTGGGCTGTGGAGCGATGGTATCCCAGTCGGGAGTCTTCTCTTCCAGCAGGGGTGGACACAGCAACTGGACCCCTGCAGATGGTTGATCTGCAGACACCAAATGGCAGGGCACGTGGGCAGCAGGCAGGCAGGCAGCAGCAGATGGCAGGTGGGAGCGTGCTCAGGGCTCTGGGGGGGCTGGAAAATGGCCTTCAGGGCAGGAGCGTGGTCTTCCGTGTGTTTTCGCATGGCCAGCTTGATAGAGTGATTTGGCATGTGAAAAAAGTGCATGTCAGCGTGTAATTCGAGGAAAGGTCCTTAGCGCGTCAGCACACGTACGTGATTTCATTGGACCAAAGGCCCTTGGCGCGTAAGCGCGTCAGCACACGTACGCGATTTCATTGGACCAAAGGCCCTTAGCGCGTAAGTTACATTATGCGCGCGGGCGTTTCCCTCATAGCACGTGATGACAGAGCACACGTGGAAAAACTGCACGTCCGAGTGTCATTGCGTGTAATTGGAGGAAAGAGCCCGCGTACACGCGTATGTGAAGTGTACGTGTGGGCCAGTTTAAAAGCTACGTGTAGGACGCCATTTCCTTGTACGTGCTTTTCGTGGAGAGCGAGTGGGTGAAATCTGTACTTCTTGTCGGTTCACACGCGATTACTTCACAGCGTTTCTAATTCGTACTCCCTGTTACCTCTGACAGCTTTAATTTTTCTTATTTTTTTGGGCCGGTTTCCTCAAACAGTGTTCACTTCTCCTTTTGTCCTGTCTCCTCAGACAGCGCGATGTCACATGGATGTGTGACAGTGCCAATATACTGGCATATAGCTGTAGTTTTGTACTTTACCGTGGCTATGCTACATGACGTGTGTGCTGGCATGTGTCATGTATGTGTATTGGACATGGCACTCACAGCCTGATGTGTGATGCCAGTGCTACCCAATATGCTGCAAATGTGTTGCTTTTCCGTCTTGCTCTCCCCAGTGTCCGCCCTTTTGACTCCACTTCCAACTCTTTGACAGTGCATGCATGGCAGGGTTATAGTCATGTGGGACATGTGTAAATCATGTACTGGATCTGAGCTTGTCATGGCCTATGTGTGTGCTATGGTGCTCATGCCTGTTTCCATTTGTTGTCTTTCATGTTTTTGCAGGTGATGACGCACTTGATGCTGTTGAGGTTGAGGAGATGGTGCAGACCCAGGAGGACTCTCAGGCACCAGTGGGGGACGTGGTGTGGTGGTGGGTGAGAACCCAATCTTACTGCAGACCATACTCTCCAGGGGTGCCTCTGGGTGCACCTACCCAGACCTCTATCCGGGTGCTGAATCGGATGATGAGACTTATGTGCCGTCGCAGGTAAGTGTTTCTGGCAGGGATTCTGTTCTGTCCAACCCACCAGCACCAGGGGTAGAACCCTCTATGGGGATGTCAGTGTTGGTAGATCCGCCTTTGGCGGTTACGGATGCAGGGTCACACTCTAAAGCATCTGATCCTGTTCCTGGGCCAGCAGATCAGAGGGGGAATGCAGTCCTGCAGCCTCAGGCAGTGCCAGGACAGCAAGGTGCACATCGCCTTGCCCCAAACAGGTGTGGTGCCCGTCGATGCGGCAGCCGTACACCATCAGGCAATACCGTATGGGAGAACTCCATGTACGGTATGGCAACCCAACAGGCAGCATCAGTTGAAATGATAGCTCAGGCAATGGAGAGGGTGACCACTTCCATTATCCCCCCTGAAAGGCAGATGGAGCGCTACAGCAGGCAACAGACTCCATTTGCCAATCATACAGGGAAGACATGTTGGCGTCCAACAGGGACCGACGGGCGCATTGGAGACTCTGCGCCAATCCATCTCAATAGAGTCCCAGGCCCACAGGGAAGCCCTGAGGGAAGAACTCCATAACCTCAGGGAGACTCTTCTTGACCTTGAGGCTTCCACTAATTTGAGGACAGAACAGCAGCTGGAGTGGCTCACACGTTCGCTCTCAGTTGAGATGCAGGCAACACGTGAGGAGATCTGGGTATCACGGGAGGCCAATCGTGCAGAAATGCATGCAACCCCGTGAGGTGGTGCATGGGGATCTCCGCACTTTAATCCTCCAGAATCAGACCTTCAACACCTGCATGCTTGCTGCCATGGAGGACCATACCAGGGCTTTGAGTGGGCTGCTTCCCATAGCACCACCACCACCTCCTGATGCAGCAGCAGAGGGTGATGAGAGTGACGGCAGCAATTCTCCCACAATAGCGTAGCCGTGCAGGCCATGAGCCCATGGAGTTGTTTTGTTTTCCCAACATTCACACAGGTGGCTGTTGGTGCGCACCCTGTCCTCAGACCTCCTGGGTGGCCGGCCCCCACATGGCCATTTTTAATTTCTTTTTTCTTTTTTTATTATTTTTTTACAGTGTGTTGCCTTGTGTGGCTCCCGTGGGCATCCACTGTATTCCGGCTGGGCACATGCAGGCTTGTTCTGAGTTTGGGTATGATGCTTGGGTTCGTGAGACACACACCCCTCCTGCTTCCCGTTTCCATGGGCTTGCAAAGAGTGTGACCAAGTGACAGTGAATTACACAGTGACGTTGGGCTCCCATGAGCTGTGTGGGCAGTCTGTAGTCACTACTGTGTAGACATTCCTAGTGGATATTGTTGTTTTGTACACTGCATGGTGTATTGATATGTGCTTGTGCTTCCTTGTCTCCCTCCAAATTTGCAGGTTCATTCCTCATGTCTTCACAAGGCCGTCTACTTTGGAGATGGAGTTCATGTTCTATGCAGTACACTGACAAATTTGGAAGGCTGCAACACTACCGTTGGAAGGGGTCGATGTGGTGGCATATTCAGGTTGTAAGACTATGACTAATTTAACTTAGTACTGTCATGTTTTTCCTATGTTTGAGGTTGTGTTGCTGCATTGTATTGTTGGTAAGTATTTGGTCATGTGTGTTGTTAGTTCTACATTACTGGGAGCATATTGTGTGTGGCCAGTTTCCATTAGGGACAGTGTACTTTGTGACACTTGTGTCAGGTTTTGGGGATTGCTTTGTTTGCTTTCACATAGCATGACATGCCATGGTGTGTTGGGTGGGGGAGCTGGGGAGGGGTTGGGTGACATGGCGCTGTCGTCATGTTGTATTTTGCAAGGGGGTAATGAATTTAGCAGCATAGAAGTGTCTTTTGATGACACAGTATTGTTGGCGTTTGTGTAGGTAGGGATTCACACAATGTAACACTTCCATGTGACCAATCTCAGGCTGGTATGGTTGTGACAGTTGACTGTCCCGTATGTCATCATCATTGTCAGCTGGTATGTGCCAGGGCTGTGTGATATATGATATGATAGTTTATTTATATAGCGCCTATACGCAATGTGTTTCAAAGCACTTCAAGGAGGGAGGGGACATAGGAAAAATACAGTTACATTCAGCAAAGGTCCTTGAAACAATACAGAATGTGAAAATAACTATCATAATAGGCCTGTCGACATTTCTGATAGTGCAAGTGCATGGAACAAGTAAGGCAAGAGGTGATGGAAAGGAAGGAAAACAGAGCAAGCAGTAACATTACTAAGTCTGACGACAATTTACGCAGTGCAGGTGGTAACAAGAGGCGGGGTGGGAGGGGGCAAGTGTATGGAGGGGGAAGGAGAACAAGACACGCTACTGAGCAAAAAGTCAGTGACAAATTGAAAAGTAGGGGATGGGGGAGGGGGAGAACAAAAGGGGGGACAGACAAGCTGCTATCAAGAGTCACGGAACAGATGATAGGAGTAAGTGCTAGGAGGCGGAAGTCTAAGAGGGGGAAGAAAAAGAGGGGAGAGTAGGAGGGAAGTAGAAGAGGAAGGAAATGAGGAGGGTGGGTGGAGCGCAGAGAAAGAGGGGGGGCAAGCAGGGTGAGGGCACACAGATACTCACGGGGGGCAAACAGAATCTCAGGGGGGCAAACAGACAATCAGGGGGGGCAGAGGGGGGGCACACAGATACTCACAGGGGGCAGGGGGGCACACAGATACTCACGGGGGGCAAGGGGGCTCACAGATAGTCACGGGGGGGCAGGGGGGCACACAGATACGGGGGGCAGGAGGGAGGCACACAGATACTCACGGGGGGGAGAGGGGGCACACAGATACTCACGGGGGGTAGACAAACACTCACATGGGGCCGGCGATCCGGCGTACCGCGGTGGACAGCGGTAGACAGGGCCTTAGGATCGGGCCTTTGGGGGAGGGCCAGCCAAGCCTGCCGGCCTCCTCATTGGCCAAGATGTAGAGGGCCATGGCCAATCCTGGGCCCCATGCACACACCAGCCCTAGCTCTCCGGTGCATAGCAGGCACACACAGCCATCTTGAAATGGCAAGTAAGCAAGAAAACGAAATAGCGCACACCCAAACGGTGACAAAGCGGAGCGTTAACAGGCTCCAAAAGTAGCACAAAGTCAAATGTTGCTGAGCATCAGGTCAATTACTACAATTGTGTACCTTCATTTCGTTTTTCTGCACAGGACGTGTGCCACTCGCCGAGGACCAGGGGATGCATGCCTGCAGCATGGAGGTGCACCCAGTGCACTGCGAGGCATCAGATGGTAGGAGGGAGAAAGGAGCAGCAGCCGCTCCGGCGGTCGTTGCAAGTGAAAGAGAGTAGAGATGGGGGAACACATTGCATGGGGCCAGGATCGGGCCTTTGGGGGAGGGCCGGCCAAGCCTGCCGGCCTCCTCATTGGCCAAGATGTAGAGGGCCATGGCCAATCCTGGGCCCCAAGCACACACCAGCCCTAGCACTCCGGTGCATAGCAGGCGCACACAGCCATCTTGAAATGGCAAGTAAGCAAGAAAACGAAATAGCGCACACCCAAACGGTGACAAAGCGGAGCGTTAACAGGCTCCAACAGGTGCACTCCACAGGGGTGTGATTTTAGGTGAAGTAATTAGCCACCAGCTGCGTACGGGCTGCCTCACCCTGTGCCCTTTCCCCTCCCTTGCGCAGCGGGCGTGCATGTGGTTGGGGATGTGGGGGCACCACCATGTCCACCGGCAGGCCCCGCCGTGTTGCAACGTTGTGCAGGACACATGCTGCCACTATGATCCTGCACACTATTGGGGGAGCGTATAACCGCTGCCCACCAGAACGGTCAAGGGAGCGAAAGCATGACTTGAGCACTCCGAATGTGTGCTCCACTATGCCCCGCGTGGCAATGTGGGCTGTGTTGCATTTTACCTCGGGTGGCGTGGTGGGGGTTCCGAATTGGTGTCGTCATTTGGGTGCTCAGAGTGTAGGCACTGTCCCCTGGGGAGGTGCTGATGGGTATCATTAGTGGGGTTGTGCCATTACTCAGTATCTGACATGCATGCATGCATGTGCTGTGGCATTTATACTCGCCAAGCAGCCATGTATCGCCATGCCGCCCAGCTTCTAGGTCCCGGTTTAGGGTTGACATTCTGTAAATAAAACTGTCGTGGGTGGACCCTGGATAGTTGGCATATACTGAGGTGATGATTCCCTTGGCATCACATACTACCTGCACGTTGATGGAATGCCAGTGCTTGCGGTTTCTATAGATGTGCTCTGATGCCCTAGCGGGACGTAGAGCCACATGGGTGCAATCAATGGCACCTAAGACTTTGGGGAATTGTGCCACCTCGTAGAAATCCTGGACGGCAGCCTGCCTTTCTGCAGGTGTTCTGGGCAGGTATATGTGCCTGCGGACTGATGGGCGTGCAGTCATGATGGCCAAGACCTGGTGTAGGCAGCGTGACTGCGTGGCATGTGACACCCCCCCCACTATAGCACTTGTGCGCTGAAATGATCCAGTGGCTGTTAGATGGTGGTTCCCCGGCTCGAACTGCCGGAGGACCGTCTTTATTCATAACGGCGCATACGCGAGCCTCGATGTCATGATCTCTGCTTCCAAAAGGTCAGGGTTTTCCCAACTCCCTTGGAAGCAGATCCATAACCCAGGTTCCGAGTGCCAACCAGTCCCAATTGGGACCTTTTGGACCCAGTCCTGGCGCCAGTGGCACCAGGCTCATAAATATGCCCAGTCCCAGCGCTGGAAGCGCCGGGCTCATGATGCTTGGGTGGACTTACCTTCAGCAGACCATGCTGCTTACTTGCCTGCCAGTTGAGCCTCTGATCCTCTTCTGTTTGGAACTACTTTTCCTGTTGGGTGGGGCTGGAGCCACTCCCTAGATTCAGAACACTGGAACTCTTCTGGAAGGCAGGAACTCTTTTCTTACCAGGAACTCTTTTCTTACTTAGGCGTGGCTGTGGAAGGAGACACCTAAGCACTACAGGAGGCTATTTAAACCACACCCGGTGGATGAATCTTGCTTTGCGTTATTCTGCAACCTCTGCAGCAGAACGCTCATCGTGTCTTCTGCATCCGGTCCTGGGCCTAAGGAAAAAGGCTTACCATCCTGAATCCAGTCTTCAGCAACACCTATAAAGACAAGAAAGAACAGGTTAGCATTCCGGCATCTGAAAGGCAAAGGCTTACCATCCTGAATCCAGTCTTCAGCAACACCTATAAAGACAAGAAAGAACAGGTTAGCATTCCGGCATCTGAAAGACAAAAGTTTACCAACTCTTCCCACGCTCCGGAGGCCTTCGGCGCTGCATCCCGCATCTGAAAGACAAAACAAGGTGCGTTTAAAGACATTGGGGAACTTTAATACTCACGTGCCATTACTCCTTTCCACATCTAATCCAGTGGGTATTCCGGCACCCTGCAGCCGCTCCGAACTCGTACCTGCAAAATAAAAAGACAGTTAGAGCGCATAGTGAAGCAGGCAACAAGCGCTTACTTACGTGCTTCCAGGCGCTTCTATTCATCACACGGGCTCCATCTTCAACTCACTTCAGCCCGTCATCCGCCATCGCCGGAACCATGCAAAACAAGAGACATCATTACTAAAGACTTTAAAGACATTTGAATGACTCGAAACTTACCGTTTGTGCAGTAAACGACGGACAGCAGTCCTCTGAAGTCAAGAGGCCTGCGCTACCTATCCAGTGAAGAAACTGGTTACAGCACCCTGCCTCGAGGCAGATGGAGAGCTTGGCATTCACTTACCTAAGGTGAGAGCGTTAACCTTTGGGGGTCTACAGGAGAGGAGAAGAGGAAAGAGATAGGGACACCCCAATAACCCCAGTTCATTAACCCCATATTTTCTATCTGCAGACATCTTACTCTACACGTCAGGCATACAGTGCACAGAGGTCCAGCCCAAAGAGCCAACCGGGTGCTACACATCACCTTTGAAGATACAGTAGTCGCCCAGTCAAGACCGGCGCCTCTGCGAGAATCAGGTGAGCGTTACACTCGATCCCGCTCGTGCATGCATAACACTTGCGTAGTCACTACGCAACATCCCTCCTTTTTCCCCCCTTTTCCCCCCAAACAAGAAACCATAACAACTTATGTAACTACCATCAGTACTTCAAACTTTAACGGCCAGTCTCGTACCGGTTACGAGGCAGAGTCCATAATAAAGTCTTGGAACCTCTGCCGCGGCTTGCGCCCCGCCCGGGTACCCGCGTGCCTCGGCTGGTGGCACCTCTGGTGTCCCTGGAGTCTCAGGCGGTCCGTCGTCCCTCGGTGCCGATCCGGCATGCTGTTCGGGCTCCCGCGTGGTGCTCTCTTGCGGGTCAGGCGCCGCCTCTATGCGCTTGAACAAAACATTCCTTGTGACTGTTCCCTGTGCATTGGCCGCAGTGACCATGGACCCTTTGACATGGGTTACCCCCAGTGGCTGTGCCTCATAGGGCAACGACAGTTTTCCTTCCGGCCTCCTGTTTCGCACCAGCACGGTGTCCCCCACTGCGATCGCCTTCTCCTGCAATCCTCGCCGAGCCGTCTCACTCTTGTTCCGGGCAGCTCTTTCTGCTCGCACCCGGTTGTTGTTGATCTCCCCCGGACCCTGACCTTCCACTTCGGGCAACAGTCCTCGGGCAACCCGTTTAAAAAAGGGCATCTGCCGGCGCAACCCCAGTAGATTGATGTGGGGTCGTGCGATACTCCCGCAAAAAGTCAAACAGGTTGCGTCGTAGATCTTCCCCTCCATTCATCGATATGCAGAAGATCTTGTTGAGCGTCCGCATGAATCGTTCCACCTCCCCTTTGGCCCTGAGCCAGAGCGGGGTGACTTTCCGGTGCTTTATCCCCCTTTCCTCACAGTAGCGAGCAAACTGCTGCCCTTGGAATGGTGACCCATTATCCGCACAGATCTCCAGAGGGAAACCATGAGTGGCAAACATTTTCTCCATGGCCAGGATGGTGTGGTCACTTGCCGTGGACTCAACCAGCTCCACCTCGGGATAACGGGACCACTGGTCCGTCACCGCCAGAAAGTACATTCCACAGCCCGTGGACCCGAAGTCTGCATGCACAGTCCCCCACGGGTGTTCACTCCTCTCCATGGCTTGGATAGGCGGCCCTCTCTGCACCGGACTCGCCGCCCCCGAGAGTGCGTGGGATGACTATCTGGTGCCCCCTCAGCAGGAGGCCATCCTCGGCCACCGACAGCTCATGACGTGTCTTCCAGAGCGCCCTCAAGTCCTTTTGAGCATCGTCGGCCCTTCTGGCATTGTTCATGAACACCTCGCGCCATTCCCCACTTCACACGGCGTCCTTGATCCTTAAGAACACCATGTCAGCATTCGACTCGTCCGCAATTTCCTGGTGCGCCAGGGCGACGGGCAGTGCTGCCTCCACCACCAGGTGCACTGCCTCAACACAGTCCGCCACCTCGTCCGAGTCCCTGGGCCGGCCAGCCCCTGGGGTGTCGGGACAGCTAATCCGCTGGATTGTGGGTGCCAGGGCGATACATCAGCTTGACCCCGTACTCCATTAGCAAGAGCATCCACCTCTCGATGCGTGGTGGTGGTGGTTTGGACGACGCTCCTGACATGACCGGGATCAGGGGTTTATGATCCGTCACCACCACTACGGGCTTCCCCAGAATGTAAATGGGAAAGTGATTGGTGTTTTGGGATATGTGTCGGTACAACTTCTCCTGTTGGCGACCAAGATGGGTTTGATTTGGCCTCTCAGCCGTGTCGCATCCTATGTGGCACTCGTTGGAGGAACCAATCCCCTACCTCCTTGGTTACTAATATGAATAGATAATCTGCCACTCAAGAATTGCGCCACACTTGTTCAATATTTTCAAAAGAACATTTCTTTTTATTCCTTATTTGCCCTTTGAATTCTTGTTAACACGTGTTTCGGCTACTCAAGAGCCTTTCTCAAAACAAAACAGGGCTTGATTAGGTACATGTCATATTCTATTAGCACAATTATTATGTAATGTTCAAAACATTTTTGTATTCAAAAAGGTTTAGGTAAGAAAAAAGGTAAAGACGAAAAGAAAGATAGGAAAAAGGGGGTTATGCAATATTAAGTCACATGTATTTTGAAAAATAAATAATGAATAATACATAATTCACAAATGCAATACATCGCAATACAAATAATTAAATCAAAATGTGCATCCAAATCATAATAAATACAAAACAATATAAGTGATAAAAGTACAGTAAAAGATAAAAAATAATAATGGATAATAAGTAAAATAACAAACAGAGAAACAGAAAAAATATATTGTTTAAAATAATTCCTCATACATAAATCCACATTTTATATTTAGGGTTACTGTATTACAGTCTACAGTATCGTTCCCTCTAATGGGTTGCAATAAATCTACATTCGACACACAGTAATAAATTCATATTTGAGCGCAATACATAGAACAGTAACAATCTCTTACCCGTTAATTCCATAAGTCCCGGCGACGAAAATCTTCCAACACCTCTGGGTTGCCTGTGAAAGGTTGAGTTTAACCGAAACCTTTGGAGAATTAATAGATTCAATTTCTGTGTGCGAATAACAATTGGATTGGAAATATTTCTTTCTGCATTATTTTCACTATAGGGATTTACCCGGGACTTATGGAATTAACGGGTAAGAGATCGTTACTGTTCTATGTATTGCGCTCAAATATGAATTTATTACTGTGTGTCGAATGTAGATTTATTGCAACCCATTAGAGGGAACGATACTGTAGACTGTAATACATGATAGAATCATTATAGAAATAATACAAATGAGAATTTGTGTTTAATATTGAAACCCTAAATATAAAATGTGGATTTATGTATGAGGAATTATTTTAAACAATATATTTTTTCTGTTTCTCTGTTTGTTATTTTACTTATTATCCATTATTTTTTATCTTTTACTGTACTTTTATCACTTATATTGTTTTGTATTTATTATGATTTGGATGCACATTTTGATTTAATTATTTGTATTGCGATGTATTGCATTTGTGAATTATTTATTATTCATTATTTATTTTTCAAAATACATGTGACTTAATATTGCATAACCCCCTTTTTCCTATCTCTTTCTTTTCGTCTTTACCTTTTTTCTTACCTAAACCTTTTTGAATACAAAAATGTTTTGAACATTACATAATAATTGTGCTAATAGAATATGACATGTACCTAATCAAGCCCTGTTTTGTTTTGAGAAAGGCTCTTGAGTAGCCGAAACACGTGTTAACAAGAATTCAAAGGGCAAATAAGGAATAAAAAGAAATGTTCTTTTGAAAATATTGAACAAGTGTGGCGCAATTCTTGAGTGGCAGATTATCTATTCGTAAATGGGAAAGTGTTTGCAGCCCCATAGGATAGCCAAGGCCTCGTGCTCAATCTGTGAATAGCACCTCTCTGTCTCGGTGAGAGCCTTGCTGGCGTATGCAATGGGTCTCATGGTCCCTTGGGGGTCCGCCTGCATGAGAACCGCCCCCAGTCCAACCGGGCTGGCGTCCACCACGATCTCCGACCCCCGGTCCGGATTGAAGTAGGCCATCGTCTCCTGGCCCGACAGGGCGTTCTTGATGGCGGCGAACGCCCTCTGTTCCTTCCCGGTCCAGTTCCAGGCCACGTCATTTCTAGTCAGTGCCCGCAAGGGCTCCGACAGGGATGCCAAGTCGCGAATGAATCGTCCACAATAGTTGACCATCCCCAGTAAGCTCCTTACTTCCACGGGTGACCCCGGCGGGGCGGCCTCCTGGATGTCCTTCACCTTCTCCGGATCTGGGGAGATGCCCCCCGCGTGGAACACCAAGCCGAAGAATTCCAGCCGGTCTTTCAAAAACTCACTTTTGTTTGTGGAGAGTCAGGCTGAGGCCACAGAGCCTTTACAGGGTGTTTTCCAGGCGCTTTAGGTGTTCCGCCTCTGATCTCACGAACACCAGGATGTCGTCCGACATATTGATCACCCCTTTGAGTCCCGACAGTGCTCCCCTGATGGCATTCTGGAAGACTTCCGCTGCCGACGAGACCCCAAAGCTGAGCCTCCTGAACTGATACATCCCCTCGTGAGTCGTAAAGGTAGTAATGTATCTTGACTCGGGGTGAAGCTCCAGCTGATGGTAGCCAGATCTCAAGTCCAGTTTAGAGAACACTCTCGCTCCCTGCAGCTCGCCGACAATGTCGTCCAGGGCGGGCGTGAGGTGTCGTTCCCTTTTGATCGCCAGGTTATGTAGCCTCATGTCCATGCAGATGCGGACCGCCCCAGGTTGTTTCGGCTTCGGGGCCAACACTATTGGCGAGACCCAAGGGGTGGGCCCTTCCACTCTCTCGATGTCCAGATCGACCATCGTCTGTAGTTCCTTCTCCACCTGCGCCCTCAGATGGAACGGGATGCGGCGATGCTTGAGCGCTGTCGGCCTCACCGGCCCGTCTATGTGAAGTCGTATGGGGTCGGCCTTTAGCTTCCCGATGCCTTGGAAGATCATGTCATAGCGCTGCAGCAGGCGTTCCAGGTCAGTGTGATATACGGCAAACATGAAGTGCACCAAGTTGAGCGCCTGCGAGGCAGCGCAGATTTATAAGGAGTGCGAGCTCACGCTGGTGACGAAGCACCTCGCTTTTATCTTACTCTGCCCGTGGGAAACCGGCGCCACGAACACCTCCTGAATGGGGAGTGGCGAGTCACCTCCAAATGCATATATCCGCGCTGTGGATTGTGCCAACTCAGGTGGGCCCGGGAGTGCTTCAAAGTGGTTCATTGCTAACACACAAACCGGCGCCCCTGTGTCTGAGAACTGGGGTGGGGACTTCTCCGATGTTTACCGTACATGTCGGTTGCCGGCTTCCTGGGCCCTTGGCGATGCTTGAGATGAAGAAGACTTCTTCCTCTTCCTCCTCCTCCTCTGCAATGTTCAGGTCCTGCATGCCTTGCTCAACTGCCGACACGCCCCTCACCCTCCAAGTGTTGCTCCCGCCAACTATCGCTGGTCCTCTTGAGGCTGCTACCAGTGCAGTAGCCCTGCACACCCTCGCATAATGTCCTGGTGTGTCACAACGGCCGCAGACCCTCGACTTTGCCGGGCACTCCCCCACGTGTGGCAAGTCATATCCGCAGTAGGGGCAAGACAGAGCAGCCCCAGGCACTGGAGGGCCATCTCCCTTCTTTGGTGTCCATCTCGCCCTCCCTAGGGCAGAGCGTCCAATGGCAAACGCCTCTTTGCCCTTGCTAGAGTGCGTGGCTGCATCCATTTTCGCCCCCCTGACCTCTGCCAGTTCGTACCCTCTTCCCTGTGTCCAGGATTTGCTGCAGAGTTAGACCAGGCTCTCTCAGTACTTGCCTTCTTAATTTCCCAGAACTGTACCCTTGCAGCAGTTGGTTACGGACCATCTCCTCTTCATTCACCCACCTCCAGGAGGTTGCCAGGTGTCTCAGCCGCGCACAGAACTGGTCCAACGACTCCTCATCATGTTGCCGTTCCGCACCCATGACGAATCTATCAAAGTCCACGTTGGCCATGGGCAGGAAGTGATCTCTTAGGGCTTGCTTCACCGCATCATTCGTGACCACCGGGATGTTGAGTCATAAATTCTGTGCACCTCTGTGCCTGCAGAATACACCATGATGGCAATTTTGGCGCCGTCATCCTCTTCCCCAGAGGCCCTGAGAAACATTTCCAGTTTCTTGACCCACAGGAGCCATTTCGGCCCCAGCTTGGAGGGTGGTCCCGTGGTGTCAAATTCCGGCATGGGGGCTCGTGTGCTGTGCATTGTGTGTGATGGGCGCAAGGGCACCCTCATTCTCTCCTTCACCCATGCTGGCGAGCAAGCCACGTACTCATGATCACACTTGATGGCGAAGGCGTGATCTCGGCACCAAAGCCACCTTTCTTCCCCTATATCAAAACCACAGCCCTAGGGCAGTGGGAGGGTCCAAAAATTGTAAACGCTGCACTGGAGATCGCAACCGGCGCACGAGCACCCTCTCGGGCCGCAACCGCTGCAATCTCCGATAGCACAAAATGGCCGCCGGCCGCACGTGTGAGTCCGAGACGACACGGAGCATCAACTCACACTCCGATGCAGTCGAGCGGGTACGGGATGCTCCGGAGCCACCTCGTCGCCAGTGTTAGATGGTGGGGGCTTCCCAGGGTCCCCACCTGCACTTGCACGCACACAGACCAGGAACCACGCAGGACGTGTGCTCTGCTCGGGTCCCCGACTCGAACTGCCGGAGGGCCGTCTTTATTCAAAACGGCGCATGCGCGAGCCTCGATCCCGCTCGCGCATGCGTAACACTTGCGTAGTCACTACGCAACAGTGGCCAAGAAGTGCAGTAGATTGAGGACCTTCTCCAGGGGGCTGATTGCTTGGGAGCACAGGGTGGGTGATGTGAGGTCATCCTCCCACTCACTGACCAGGTCGAGTATTATGTGAGGTGGAAACCTGTACCTCTCATACACCTGGTCATCAGGCATCCCAAAAAGGCTGGTTCTAGGTGTAAAAATTCTGGGCCTGACTATCCTCCTCCTCCTCCTCCTCTTGCGGTATCCCACGACCACTACTGCTAGGAACGGTATATTCATTCTGGCGTCTGAGCTTGTTTGTTGTTTGCGCGCACTTTTATGCTGCGCGGGTCCACGTACGCCTGCTTCCTGCTGGCGTACGTGTTTCCGGATTAGCGCGTCTTTTTTGACGCATGCGTTAGTCCCGTTCGATTCCATGAATACGTGTTGTAGGTGAGCATGTGGGCGTTCCGCGCACTTTCCTCCTGTACTTCCCCCGTGACGCCCACAATTTCACACGTTGTTCCCCATTCTGCGTGTCACGCGCCGTGTTACGCCTACTTTTGTTGTGTGCGCCGCGCTATGTGCGCTTTCGCTGTGCCCTTAGCGCACGCTGTTTGAAGGCGTGTGCGCCAGCGTGCGCCAAGCAGGATTTTGGCGCACATCCATGGATTTCCACGCGCAACGACTTCCATGAATCACTGTGCACAGGTTTCGCTGTGATTTTCGCACTGGCACTGCGATTCGCACGCTTTTGCATGCTTGCGCTGAAATTTTCGGCACACATTAATTCCATGAATCGTCACCTTAATGGCGAAAGTTCTGCATCCTCAAAGCATCAGAACTCGAGGTACTTTCTGGGAGAAGACTGCAATTGAGAACATTTGAAGGTCCATTTGAGAATAATCATTGAGGATTTCACAGAAGACATCATCTGGATAAATGCTTGCAGTATGCATTCTCCTCTAAGCAATCTGTTCATGAGCACAGATCTCCACACAACTGTGTCGGGGGTCGCCTCATAAAACTCACCAAAATGTTACAAAAGTAGTCAAAGGAGTCCACGCCGGTGCAAGAAGTAGCACAGTTTTATTCAGGGCCCTAGACTCAAATGGGAGAGCAAATTCAAACAGCGCCTTTTCATGCAGTTCTGTTCCGCAATGAAAGAAATTCCCCTGAGGTTGGAACATTTATACAATGCAAACTAATTATTATTCGTGATCGTACGACATGACAAACCTCTCCCCACACAAAGCTGATTGGACTTTGCACTTTGAACCCTTATAGAAAAACATATATTGCGATCAATAATTGGGTCCACAAACCTTCCCCCACCGCCTTTTAATTACAGCTTGTGACATCATAATCCACCCCCAACTCCCACAGCACAAAGTTAAGTCATTGAAACATTTGAGATGACCAACGAAACTTTAAAACTGCCCTGGTCGCCTCATCCTGATTGTCATGAGAATTGCTTTCCACCATGACACCACCAGAGGCTTCACCCACGAACGTACTGCTACATAAATGTTGCATATCGGGGACACTCACCCTTTTCCCAGGAAAAATGTTATACGGGGTAATTTGAAAATGCTGTGGTTCTTTTCGGCTCCATTAGATAATCGTATTTCATGAATGATTTTGAATCCTAAAATGGTCCTGTATTACTTATTTGTTGGCGGAACCTATGAGATCTAATCTGTGACCTCGAAAAATAACAACCACTGTGTACGTCTCTCAACACAGGCCTGGGATTGCAGATTTAGCACTAAATCACCAGCCACAGCGGCCTTTGCCACTCATAAAATGTTAGCACACGTTTTCTGCTAAAGCAAGCTTTTAAGGCCTATTTACCACATTTTGTTCTATCACTAACTTTGATTATACTTACCTGTGCCCCAGTATTTATGGATTCGTTTTATTAAGCATTCATTTACACATATATCAGAAATAGCCCCCCCTCCTCTTTTAGAGTGCTACTCTTGCAGCTTATAAATGCATTCATTAATACCCTGCTGGACTTGCATTTTTATTACACAACTAAGAAGACTGAAAATCTTTTATTTTCTTTAAAATGCACTTCCCCTTTTCCCCTTGGGTGTGTCGAACTTCGCTATTTAACTATCAGCTGTGAACAAGACGTTCTTGTGATTCTGTGGGGTTCAGAAGCTCCTGCAGATCATTCCATTTAGGACCTTATAAGGAACATAGACCAAGCAGGGTTGAGTGTGAAACGTAGGTATTTAAGCACAAAGTGAAGCAATGGAGTCGAGGCAAACCAAGATTTTGGGAGGGGGTAAAGTAAACTGACATGTATCTTGCTCATTTAGCACAGTTCTTGTACAGCATTGGTATTCAGTTAATCAAGTCTGTGTGCATTCATAGGACTGTTTCACAGGTCGCAGAGTAGAGGGGCCCGCCTGCTCAGAAAGCACTTACACATGCTAACAGGAAACCATTTAATGCCAGTGCTTTACCACTTTGTCATTTTTCTAAGAGCCTCCTCAAGCTCAGTCATATGGACCTCTCGAGTCTAAACTTACTTAATCCTCAACACTTAAGTGTGGTAAGACCATCCTAGGTCGAGGTCCACCAAGAACGGGGTCCATCTCTGGTCTATACAGGCCTTCTTAAAATGGCAAACCTGGCTAATGCTATGCGCATGTACCTTGCTTGTTATCCACCTTTATTTTTACAGTGTAGTACAAGCCACGTTCAGCCAAGTAATACAGGGACACTTTGGGGGTCATTACGAGCATGCTGATCCGGAAATAAGCTGCCAGCAACACTGTGTACCTCCACCTTTTCTGGACCGGCATACTCCAGTCTGCTGGTAGGGGCAGTGAACTACCGGCAGCCCTGACCTGCCGGTAGTTCAGGACCCTCCCAGTATTGAATTCACTGAAACACTGGCACTGTTAACAGCGGTGCCAGTGATTCAGTGGTTCCCATCCCATGGAGTCCTGTGGGAACTTATTGTTACTCTGCCATCCGTAATACCGGGATATCGGGTGGCGTAAACGATAAGCCAAGTTTGTCGGTCTGCTGCCGGTACTTTCAGCGGTTTACCAGGAAACTCGTAATGACCCCCCCATTGTGTCCTTTTAACCCCTTAAGTACCAAGGACGAGCTCTCTCGTCCTTGACATTACGTCTGTGTTGCCAAGGACGAGATAGCTCGTCCTTTTTGGCATATCATTTTGTGTGATCCCTGCAAAGCAAAGCCGGGATCACACAAGTAAAATCTAACCCCTGGCTATGTGAGGAGGAGGTTCCTGCTCATGGCCTCGGGGGTTGGATTTCGATTTCCTTCAGTTTCACCTCAGCAAGCGTAATGTGTTCTGACATGAAACTGAAAGTAATTTTCTGCTGCGGTGAAAAGTTTCCTTCGTTTTCTCCCTCGATCTGAGACATTATTGTGCTGTTCAGATCGAGGGAGGTGTTGTTGGAAAGCGGAGACTCTCCGCTTTCCAACACCTTTTTTTAAGCATTGCTGGGCGCAGTACGAGCGCAGATGGCTCGATCCGTGCCCAGCAATGCCACTAGAACACCAGGGATCTGTTTCTGAAGTCGAGGGACTCTCTCGAGGCTCTGCCTCAGAGGAAGCTGTTGACGCCATCGGCGCCCAGGCTGTCGAAGGACACGTTCGGGGCTCTGCCTTCGAGGCCTGTGTCGACGCCGTCGAAGTTGTCAGCGCAACACCGATTCCGTCGACGCCTTTTGAGGCTGCTTTGTCGGAGGTACCCCGTGGCACGTTGGAACCCCCCTGAAAGGCTCTGGCCAAGGCAAAGAATGTCTTTGTCCCTTTTTCTGTGCCCTCTTTCCAACCTCTGGATTATATTTCTGAGGGGGATGAGGGATCCGAAGGTGGTTTGGTGCCTGAGGAGGTGCCCGACGAGATTTTGTCTGGTCACAGCCAGATTGAAGACCTGCGTCAGTCACTGCACGACGCCAGTGGTCTGGAAACCTCTCCGGAGGTGGAGTTCTGTTGGCCTGAGCCTGGCACCCATACCGAATCCTCGTACCGGCGCCTTATGTCGAGGGTCACGGAATACTTGGGGTGGTCTTGCGCCACCTGTGGATTTTCTGCAGGATGACCTGATGGACATCCTCAACCAAGGTCCTCCAACTGACCCAGTACTGGCATTCCTTATGGCTTTGCAAAGAAGGGTGGCTGCAGCTTGGACTGCTCCGTAGAGTCTCCCGGCAGTGAGCAAGTCTTTGCCGCGAAAATACCGCCCAGCCAGTAGTGACCCCTGCTACTTGACCATGCACCCCACTCTGGAAAGTTTGGTAGTGCAGGCGGCCACGGCCCCAGCAAAGCTGGCGTCGTACCCTACAATCCCTCCTGATAGGGACGACAAGCGTTTTGATGGCTCGGCGAAGAAAGTGTTTTCTTCAGGGGATATGGCTTTACAGGCAGCCAACTCTGTGTGTGCCTTGTCACGTTTCACGCACACTCTGTGGAACTGTATTTCCTTGGCGGCTGAACATATTAACAAAGGGGAGGAACGGGACGGTTTTCTTGCTATTGTACAGGATGGCAAGGATGCCATGTGTGAGGACGTTCAATCGGGTTTGGACATGGCAGATTGTGTCAGCCGGTCCATGGCGGTGAGCACCGTAATACGCAGGTTTGCGTGGTTGCGGAAGTCTGGGTTTGCTCCTGATGTGCAGGCCTGGCTCCTCAGCATGCCCTTTGATGGTAAACATCTTTTTGGCAGCAAGGCTGACGAGAGCCTTGAGAGGTTGCAAACCTCCAAAGCTGCAGCGAAGTCGTTGAGTGCTGCAGTTCGCCAACTTCCGCCTTTTCATCCTACGGGACAGCAATGGAGGGGAGGTTCTTTTCGATATTACTCATCCTTTAGTAAATCGAGAGGAGCTGCAAGTCAAAGGGGCCACCGTAGGAGTGCCAGAGGTGGAAAACAGGGTACTCGAGGTGCCAAGGCTGCTCGGGCAGTTGCCTCTTTACCCTCAGGCACTGCCGCAGCCGCTTCACCTCAGTCATGAGGCCATGTCCCATGGTTCGCCGGTTGGGGGAAGGCTGGCGCAGCATCTTGTAGAGTGGCGTGCCATTACTTCAGATGTGTGGGTTCTGGAGATCATAGCCCACGGCTACTGTCTTCCCTTCCGGCAGAGGCCTCGCGACAATCCACCAGGGAATCTCTTTGAAGAGTTTGGATCTGTTCCTTGCGCATGAAATTCAATCCTTGCTGGAGAAAGGCGCCATAGAACTGGTGCCTGTAGTGGAGAAGAACAGGGGATGGTATTCCCCTTATTTTTTGATTTTGAAGAAAGACTGGGGATCGAGACCCATCATGGATTGTGCGGTTTGAACATGCTCCTCAGGAAGGACAAGTTCAAGATGGTTACTCTTTCTCAAGTCCTCCAGGCCCTTCAACTTCAGGCCTGGTTGGTGCTTCTCAACCTCAAGGACGCTTATTTTCATGTGCCGATCCATCCAAAGCACAAGAAGTGCCTGAGGTTCGCGGTTGGCGACTCGCACTTTCAGTTTCGGGTCCTGCCGTTCGGATTGACCTCCGCCCCGACAGTCTTCACCAAGCTCATGGTGGTGGTGGCAGCGTATCTCAGGAAAGGGGGGATTCACGTCTACCCCTACCTGGATGATTGGTTGATCAGGGCACGCTCTCCTGAGCAAGTCCTGGATCATCTGTCTGTCACCTGCCTCTCCCTTCACAAGCTGGGCTTCTCTCTCAACTTAAAGAAGTCCCATTTGACGCCAACACAGCGGCTCCAGTACATCGGAGCAGTGCTCGACACATCCCTGGGGCAGTGTTTTCCTCCCCAGGTGAGGGCTCATCACATTCAGCAGATGGTGCACAAGTTTCAACATGCCCAGAGTCTCCCGCTGTTCGAGTTCTTGAGGTTGCTCGGCCTCATGGCATCCTGCATTCTTCTGGTGCCGGAGGCCAGGTTGCGGATGAGATCTCTGCAGTGGGCCCTCAAGTTGCAGTGGTCGCAGTCCTCCCGCAGGATGTCGGACCCCATTCAGGTGCCTCCCTCGGTAGCCCAGGACCTTCTGTGGTGGGCCGTTGAAGGCAATCTGATGAAGGGGGCTCCATTTTGGCTACCCTGGCTGGAGGTGACTATCGTGATGGACGCCTCCCTCACAGGATGGGGAGCTCATGCCAACGAGTTGACAGTCGGAGGTCGTTGGTCTCCATCGAGTCCAGACTCCATATCAATCTGTTGGAGCTGAGGGCCGCCTGGCTTGCCCTGACGGCTTTTCTGCCGACTGTGCGAGGAAAGAATGTCCTGATTCTGTTGGACAACACAGTGGCCATGCACTACCTCAACAAAAAGGGGAGGGGGGGGGTCAGGGTCACTTACTCTGTGCAGGGAGGTGATGCAGCTCTGGTTATGGGCCATCCAGCAGGAAGCTTCGATCTAGGCAGTTCATCTGGCCGGAGACGAAAACGAGACGGCGGACGCTCTGAGCAGGCAGAGCGCAATCTCTCACGAGTGGGAGCTTGCTCAGGAGATTCTCCTGGAGTTCTTCGCCCTTTGGGGGACCCCTCAGGTGGATCTCTTCGCCTCCAGCGTCAACCGGAAGTGTGAAAGGTTCTGCTTGCGGGAATTTCCTCCAAAAGGAGCATTAGGAGACGCGTTCGTGGTGGAGTGGTCCTTCCCACTGCCGTATGCGTTTCCTCCAGTCCCCGTCATCCCGCAAATGCTGCGGAGGTTACGGAGGTTCGGTTCCCGGATGATCCTCATTGCTCCGGCTTGGGCTCGGAGGACGTGGTACCCGGACCTTCTCGACTTGTCCATCTGCCCCCCACGTCGTCTTCCCTACCGAGACGACCTGCTCTCACGGGAGGGGGTGTCAGGTTCTCCATCCAGTGGTCCGATCCCTCAACCTTCACGCTTGGCTTCTGAAAGGTTGAGGTTTAAGGATTGGGACCTCCCTGAAGACGGGATGGATGTGTTGCTTTCGGCCAGACGGCCGGCAACAAAGTCACTGTACCGTTGCCGTTGGAGAAAGTTCTGCGACTGGTGCAGGGTTAAGAATGTGGATCCTTTTTCATGTGACATTCCTGTGGTTCTGTCTTTTTTGCTTTCGTTGGCCCACAGGGGGCCTGCAAGTGGGTACTGTTAAAGGTTACCTGGCGGCGCTGTCTATATTTAAGCGCTCGTCTGAGGAGTGTTCTTATTTCAAAATTCCTTTAATTTCTCAGTTTCTCATAGGACTTACTAATGTGTTTCCGCCGTCACCTTTCCAGGTGCCTGGTTGGGATTTGAACCTTGTTCTGAAATTCCTTATGGGTGCTCTGTTTGAGCCTTTACATTCTTGTCCTTTGAGGCTGTTAACCCTTAAAACTGTGTTTTTAGTTGCGGTCACTTCCGCTCGCAGAGTGAGTGAGTTGCAGGCACTTTCAGTTAAGCCACCCTTCACTGTGTTTCATAAGGACAGGGTTGTCCTTAGAGTTCGCCCTTCCTGTCTTCCGAAGGTGGTGTCGGAATTTCATTTAAACCAGAAGGTGGTTCTTCCGGCATTTTATCCTCCTCCATATCCTGGTAAGGAAGAGGAGAGGCTCCATAGGTTGGACCCTAGGAGAGCTTCAAGTTTCTACATTTCTCGCATGTCCCGGGTCAGAGTGGACGATCAGCTCTTTATTGGTTACGCTGGAAGGCGTTTGGGACAAGCTGTTACTAAGCAGACTTTGTCTAGATGTATTATCGTGGCAATTTCTGAATGTTACCGCTTGGCGGGTAAGGACCCTCCGGTAGGCTCACAGGCCCATTCTACTAGGGGTATGGCTGCCTCTACTGCCCTGCAGAGGGGTGTTCCTATTCGTAACATCTGTGAAGCAGCCACATGGGCTTCGGTCCATACTTTTGTACGACACTACTCCCTAGATTCTATCCATGGGCAGGATCTGGTCTTTGGTAAGGCGGTCCTTTACTCTGCAATTTGATTGGGCATTCTAAATTTCTATATTCTAAATACTTTTTGCCTCCTCCATACGTTGGTACTGCTTTGGGAGTCTGTCATAGATATGGAATACGTCGGAGGACCCAATCCCCTCGAAGAACAAGTTGTTCTCTTACCTGGTAACGTTCTTTCGATGGCATGGTCCGACAACGTATTCCATATCGCTCCCTCCCTACCTGCCCCACTACAGAATTTCTTATGCGATTGCAGCTTACGTTTCCGCAAGGCTTTCTGTGGTCATACTGGCAGTGGTTTGGTGCCACACGTTCTGGGGAAAAAAACTACAACTGAGGCTACGGCATCGTGCATCCTACTTATAACATCCGGTGACGTCGGCTCGACGGAGGCCCTCGAGGACAGCGTATCGACGTAATCGACGCAGACGCCGAAAGATTTTCCTAAGCAGCACAGCTCTGGTGATTACTGTCATAGATATGGAATACGTCGTCGGACCATCCCATCGAAAGAACGTTACCAGGTAAGAGAGTAACTTGTTCATCTACTTGTGACCATTTATGTCCTCCTACAATCTACTTAAATCCGGCTTTGTTCTTCCTTTGCGCTGCTGTCGGATCTTTTTTGACGTTCACGCTCAGCTCATTTTCATTTATATAAATCATAAATCAGTTTAGCCTTCGCTGCAAACCTATTGGGAGTCTGGTCAATGACAACCAAATCATCAGCGTATAGGATCCATGGGATATAGCAATCATGTAATTTCGGAGGGAAAGCCGTTATAGAATTCTTGTACTCCCCCAGGTCTGGTTAGGTTATGTGCAGGTTAAAAAATGCTGGTGCCAGAGGACATCCTTGCTTTAATTCTCTGCATGTGTTAATTCTTTAGAGAGGGTACCTTGCTTTGTCTTTCTCACCTGTATTGAGGTCCCAGAGTATAATCTTTCGATTGCCTCCACTAGATCTCAAGGGCATACCCAGCTTTGACGATTTTCCCCATAGCCTCTCCCTATTCACACTGTCGAATGCTTGTTCCAAGTCCATAAAGGCCAAATAATTACTTGTTTTTAATTGCATTTAGTTTCAGCAGATTCAAGAGGCAGAGGTTTAGGTTAGTGCCTACCGCCTTGACAAATCCTGTTTTTCGGCGGTCCAGTTGGCCAGCCGTAATAGCCCAAGTATTCAATTCATGAAATATTGGCGCAAACATTTTTCCTAAAATGTCAAGAAGGGCGATGGGATGGTAGTACCTGGGGTCTTCTCTATATCCCTTCTTGAACATTTTGACAATTCTTTCCATTTTCCATAGGCTGGGTACTTCTCTGGTCGTCATAACCTGGTTAAAGAGCAGGAGAATAAAGTTGGCTCAGGGGCCTATGACTTCTTTTAACATGTAATTGGTAAGCCCATATTGCCTGGGGCCCGTGAGGAGTTCCATTTTCTAATCAACCCTTCAATTTTCTCTTTATCAAAGTCAAAAGCCCATTTTTTATTTTGAATGTTATGTCACGCTGAAAGCGCTACCTATAAAGCCAAAACTATTCTCATTAAAATAAGAGCTTTAACATGAGAGCTTAAAATAGGGGCTTTGAATGCAGGTTTGTAATGTTTTTCGATGCAGGTTGACATGAAGATGGATATATGCAGTTTGGCTATGTGTCCCACCCATTTAACGTCCATTGCTAAGTGAAAACTATAGTATTTGCCTCCCATTCCCACCAATTTTCCCTCCAACCACACCTCTTTTTGGACTGTTTGACTGATTTTCTATTGTGTGGTGAGTTGGTCAGCCATTTTTCCTTCCAAAATGGGGGCTGCCATATGTTAATGTTGTTTGAATTGATTGATGCTTTTACAAATATTTACTACATCTTTTCAGTTATGTCATACAGATTTTAATGTATTTTGTATTAAAAATAAACAAGTTACTCTTAGTTAGATTTGATTTTAAAATGTCTCCGGAATGGCCATTTACAGATTAGTGGGTTGTGCTCTAGTGTGTCACTGTTTATTACCCGGCACACGCCAACTACGCAAATCCTTCCCTACAATGGATGTTGCGCACAATAAAGCGCTTTTTATTTTTTAAATACTAGGGATTCTTTTGAGTAGGCCTCCAACCCGTCTTGCACCCAACCTCCACAAACACCCCGTGTCACAATGGACTTGGAACCAGGCGGGTGTGTAGCAATAAGATATTTATTAATTTATTATTTAATGAAAAAGAAAAATCAAACAATTTCACAGCCACCAATGTTGTGGTAACACAAAATGCAATAATCTCTACAAAACCATCATGTTAAGATGTACTATTACCGTGAATTCCAGTTTTTTTTAATGGCAGAACAGAAAAAGAACAATTTACCACAAATTGATAGCACCAACAGTTAAGCACACCCCTGCAACACTCCCCCACCAGCCCCCCACATCAATTAAACTTCATTCCTTTGAATGGAAGGCACTGGCAAGGAGTAGGAATATAGGGGGAAATCGGATTTGAGGTGAAGCCCACCACCACAAGATGGGAAGCCAGCAAAGAAAGGGAAAACACGTTTTTGGAGTAAAATCGCACAATGGGGTTTTGATGATTACTCACAACTGCTAGGGGACAGAACAGAAAATTCATATTGCTTACACTTATGAGATGGGCAAAGATTTAGAGAATACTAATCAGCACACCAGTGCAAAATAGACATGAAGTAGGAAAATTGGTTCTTGGGAGAAAGTAAATGCAAAGGGAAAATACAGTGACAAATGGAAATTTGTTTATACTGAGGCTTACATTGACAGGCAGCTCAGGGAACGGGGTTTAGCTTACAATAGGAAAATCAGTTTTCAATGAACAGGACAGAGGCTCATAACAGGTAGACTTCTAGGCAAAAGGGATTGCTCACAATGGTAACAACAGTTTGGGTTCAATAGGACAGATGCAAATAGGAATTTGTTTGGTAATGCACACAATACACTGACAAATTCGGTTTTTAGTTACAAGGAGAATAATTCTTTTGAGGCAACAATTTAATGACAATAACAATGAAATGAAAACACCAGAAACAAGATGGTAGATTTTGAATTGTAACAATCTTGAACCGTGAATTTAAATGCAGGAATGTATTGATTTACTTGGAAAAACACTAAGGATTTACACAGACAACTGAAGTTTTTCAAAGGAGATATGCAAACATACACAGGCAAACAAGAGCTTCGTCTATGGGGAGATGACTGAATTACACTGGCAATTTGGGGTTTTCAATGGGGATATTGGATGCACTGCTACAAAAATGAAGGGCTTGTGTCATTTAGGGCTGAGGTATTGCTACTTACATAGC
This sequence comes from Ambystoma mexicanum, assembly GCF_040938575.1. Classification (NCBI taxonomy): domain Eukaryota; kingdom Metazoa; phylum Chordata; class Amphibia; order Caudata; family Ambystomatidae; genus Ambystoma; species Ambystoma mexicanum. The sequence continues at coordinate 254,000,979 of NC_090931.1, read as the reverse complement.
AAGCCTTGGTTTAAGATTCAGGAAAGCCAGCTGCATCTCAGGACCCTCTTGAAACAAAGGACAAGGGTCTGGTCACTGCACTCTCAAAGATGGTAAGGTTCAGCAGCCTTCTCTCCGTCCTCCTTTTCTGTCACCCCGATTGTTGTGTGTCCTGAGTCCTAGTACAGTCCCCCTTATATAGCAGAAATGACATCACTAATTTTACAATCTAGGGGGAGTGCCCTGTAATTATCCGTTCTGCTCGGATTGGACAGTTACCATCCCTCTCTCTGCCCCCTGTCATGCTTGGTTCAGGGGAGGAGCGCTCCATCTGTCTGTTTGCATTTATTACCATCCTTTGTTCTCATTACATCTTTTTGACAAAAGCTAGTTATGCATCATAACTTCATAATTATACTAGCCACTGCCATATGAAACATATATGCGGTTTTAGTTGATCATGGGGAATTAGATAAGCTGATCGCCAAATCCGTATGATGTAGCATGGCCATGTGGCAAATTTTTGTAATTTTCATAAAATGTACAACCGTTAATAGTTAAGTGCTCAAGCATGTTCATAATTTCATTTTCCACCTTTTCACCAACTCTCACATTTGTAATATGTTCAGATCAGCCAGAAAACTAATCTAAATGGCCATTACAGTCCCCAAAGTCCCAGATAAATGCAATTTATATCCCCAAAACCACCTGGAAATTACATGAAAAATGGCATAAAACAAAATTAATCCTCATTCTGATTGCTGCGCAAAATAGTAACAACAAAAAATCTTTTAATATCAATTCGGAGTCTCTGTTCAACATGTGGGAGGACCGCTTCATCTCCCGCAGCAGCCACCTGTCTTCCCCTGGCTCAGCCTGTGACAAGAGATTTTTGAGTCCCTTTGAAATTAGTGTGGGCTCTTTGAAGTCGCTGCTACAATGACTCGCACCTTCTTGTCCTGCTTCAGCCACATGTTGCCTTCTTTGAACTCCCAGCCAGTCTGCAGAATAGGGAATTCTGACGCCTCCAGCAGCATCACATTTTATTGCGGGGTGGTTATAGTAGAGGTGTGATATCCAACTGGAAGAGGGGCTCGTCATTGTGAAGTTCCTGCCTCAGCCAGAACAGGTGTTTCCTGAGTTAAGTGTCTCTTCAAATGTGACTAGAGTTTTTTGGATGAAGCCTAATATACATTTGCTTTGGTCACCCCCCACCATTTTCTGTGTGAGCAGTGATATCTTTTTCCATTGTTGCTTTTTAAAGCTGTTCTTATTTGCAAGTACATGTGCAGGTCGTTTTTGCTTTTAATGTTTAAAAATCCTGCCCTGGGCTCACAAGACCCAAGCTACATCGGCTCTGCAAGAACCCCATTCCTACTGAAGTCCACTTCCCCCTCGTCCTTTCAGTGTTGCGAATATTTAGTATCTTTCACTGGAATGTGCCCTGCAAGAGCATGAGCTAACACCAGGCTTCGTACTGCGTCCATTCATCTCCACTAAACTGCCAATAGGCCTCATCATCACCCGCCAGGTCGGAGCCAGCACCACACCATTGACTCGATGACTCAACCCCCCCCCCGCACCTCTCCCCCACACCTTTGCATTTCTTGACATGCACGCGGCCCCCAGATCTCAACCCTTATCAAGTGTCCGCAGGAGATCGAAGTATGTGCGGTTGTATTACTTTTAAGTAAAAACATATCCCCCCATGTTACACAAGGTACCAAGTGGAATAAATGAACGATCAAACCCCAGAGTGGAGACCTTGAGTGTGGTAACAGTATCAATGAAATTCTGGCGGTGTGGGTCAGCATGACTATATTTTATCCATCTTCCTTGGCACCACTTCCTGTGCCGACCAGGTGCCTGCCACAATGAGTTAATATTCAGGCTTAGGATGTTTAGCTTAGATAGAAACAGTCTTAATATGTGACCTGACCTTCACTGCGAGGATGAGCCCAGCTGACCCACGTGGATCCTGATCGACGGGAGAAACCAACCACTTACTGCCCAGCATCCCCTATGGAACAGGCTCATGTGTAGGGTGCCACCAATGACACCCATTGTGTACCCTATGGATGCCGTATTTTGGGTTCTTAAGCCCATGTTTGTAACTGTTAGAGCGCTCTTGAGCAGCAGAGTCCTTTGCTGCTATTTGGATTCCGTACAATTAAACCTTGTTATCTTTGCAATGCTGTCTCCTGGCCTATTTCCCTAGCGGATTGTCTTTACTCTAGAGTGAGCGCATACAGGGACTTGCCTTCATTTGGTCACCCCTACCATGTGATTTGTTTGCTCCCATGCTTGCAGAGATATCCAGGTGGCCTCTCTGGAAGGGGCTGTGCCCTCCTACGGTGACCAGTCCCCTAAACGCGTACGCAGATGATGCCCTTGCAGGTGCAGTCAGATTTCCCACCTGCTCGTTAGGGGTACGGGCCCATGGGGGAGGCTCAGGCCTGTTGTGGATTCCTGGTGAACGGATGCTTTCAGTAGAACTTGAACACGCAAGAATAACATTGTCCTGGTGGGGATGTAGAGCAGTGTGAAACGGGGGAATACTCTGTGAATGAAAGTGAAAGCATAGTTTGGTTCGATGACTGTGAAAGTGTGTTGTTGGCCGCTTTTATTCATTTTTATTTAGCTTCAGATATATTGAGGATAAGGAAAAAAGAATATGGGACACTTCCTGAGTGTGGGGAGAATGTGGCACCAAGGTGCACTGTCTCGACTAGTGTGGGAAATGAATACAAAAGGAAATTTAGGAGTTCCATATAATTAGAGAGCTCAGGAAAAGTAGTGGTTATTGTTTTAGCTTGTTATTTTAGTTTGTTTTGTTAGTAGTTGTTTTTTTTTTTTTTGTGCGCAGGTGGCCAATGAGGGACATGTGTGGATGAATGAGAGGGGCGTGAAGAGAGTGAAAGAAAATGTTCTGTGGGGGTGGGGGGGAGAGAAGAAATGAATGTTGTTTTGCTACAAATATCTTGACCGCATTGACTGACTGCACAAGTACGACGATTTGAAGTGACAATCGGCAAATTGCATTTCCAGCTTTATTTGGGTAACGACTGTGTAAGCACACTTTTGACACGACATTGACAGAGTATCGGCATGGGGAACTGACACAGCCCTAGATCATATATGTAAAGCCTTAACCCTGTACTGTGACAGTATCAAGAAATACCACAATCAATGGGTGACCGAGACTAAAGTAGAAGTAATGCCCCACCCCTGGCCCGGGGGGGGGGGGGGATCCTTCGATAGGTGTGCCTTAGACCATGTCCACATACTTGACGGCAAGGTATAAAGGGAGGCCATTACAGAATAGAAGAGATATTGGACCTTTGGTGAATCTTTAGGGATGGAACGGTGCCAGACAATGGGGGGAAACACCAGTACAGGAGAAAGTGAGAACATAGAGAGAAAAAGGGAATTTACCTGTTAGCTACATGACCAGCCGAAGCGTACACAAATCCGACCTGTGTGTTTGAGGAATGGTTTAGCTGGCCCCAGCACAGCCCTCCCCCATCGTATATTGCACCCCCAGACGTGTCCACTCAGGTGTGAGTGTGAGAGACCTTGAAGTGGCATTGGCCACTACAAGGACAATTAGGTAGGTTAAGGGCAGGTTGTGAAACGGCAAGAGCAACAGAAGTTCTGATGTTGCCCCCAGGAACATCTCCCATGCCGCCTGGGGATGAGTGGAAGTCTGGTGACTTCCTGTTCAGGATCGACAGTGCACCCATAAAATCAGTACATGTAGAACGGGAGGGGGAGGCAGATAGCCTGGGATATAAGAACATGGGGTCCCGGAGAGGGGACAAAGAGTATTGGAGTGATTTTGAGGATACCGAAGGAGCGGAGGGAGGGGCTGAGCAAGCACCGACAACTACACCAAGGGTAGAAATCCTTTGGGATGGGAGGTTAAGGAAACAATTTGGGAGGATAGCCTTGGCAAAGAAAAAGGGGAGTATTGTAAAAATTGGAAAAGGAAGAACGAAATTACAAATGCCCTTAATTCATAAAGGTGGAGGACAACCTCATTATTTCCCTTGGACACAGATGGACAAAACAATCTCCTCAAGGCCCTCCCCCAAAACTCATTGCGGGGGCGGGAAAATGGATTTATGCTTTGAAAAAACACACTGCAGGGCTGCCCCTCGCTATAGGGGACATCAAATGTTTGTTGATGACAGCAGTGGGAAATGGGGTGGGAGCAGTGTGGGTGAAGTGGGGTACCCAGGAGTAATCCTAAGTAACAATGCCCATGATGGGGCAGTGTTTAATAATAAAAAGAGGGCTGCCTAAGGAGGTGCAGAAGGCGCTTGATAAGATAGCTCGGGTGGAAGCAAAGGGTTGGCCTGAAATTCAAAGTATCATAGTGCATCATGGTAGAAGGATCAGAGAGCGTGAAAAGAAACTATGGTAGAAGGATCAGAGAGTGTGAAAAGAAACTATTCAGAAAAGGCAGGCAGAGGAAGTGAAACTAGTTGAAAATAAACTACTGAAAGTAGCAGCGGTATCAGCAGCTGCGCCCCCCAGAGCAGAGGGGAGAGGAAGGGTGTGCCTCCATTGACACACAAGCAAGGATGGCAGCGGTATGGCTAGACAATTGGCAGCGACAGTGGGGAGGAAAACCAGCACTTTTCGGAACCCCAGTGGCAAGGATGGCTGGGACGCAGTGGGTTCCGAGGGCAGAAAGGAGGGGGATTCAGTGGACAAGGACCCAAGGGGTGGCGGGCAAGGGCAGTGTTGGTCATGTTGGAGGTGGTGGCCCTTTTCGAGAGAATGTCGCAGCAAACGGGAAGGCAACTACAGTTACAATCAACAAACCTATGGACTTCCCCCACCCAAGGAGCCCACAAGGGCCAAATACACCAGGCATACTCAGTTGCCTTTCCAAATCTCCAGTCCGTACCACCCACCATAGCAACAGCAGACAATGCAGCAACACCAGCCCTACCCTAACCAACAACCCACAGGAGACACACCCTTTTGCAACAACACACAACGGAGCAGCAGCCACTTTTCAAGGGGCCGCAGTGGTTGGAGGAAACCCCTTTTCATTCTCAGGGACAGACACCTATCCAGACTAGGACAGCCCACAAAGAGCACTTGGGTGTCCAGTACTGTCAATGACCTTACATCCAGAAGATAGGAAATAGGTGGGGGCAGAGATAGGAAATAAGCAATTCTTCTTCATGGTGGACTCAGGAGTGGAGAAGTCATGCATAAGTGAGGGTGACTTCCTGCTATCAGGAAAACCTCTTGACACGCAGGGATTCTCTGGGACTGTAGTAACGGTTCCATACACAAGATTAAGACATCAAGATAGGAGGGAAGGTTGTACGAGCACCCCTCCTCTACTCTGAAAGCTCCCCTGTTAACTCACTGGGAAGGGACCGGCTTAACTGAATATGACCATACCATTCACAGACAGAGGGATTGTTTGCGCCACCCTGGGCATGTACTCCCTCAGAGCAATGCTAGTGATGCATGCTGTGGCTAGTGAGATGGTAGTGAGGGGAATACATGTGAACCCAGACATGTTTATTTCGTTAGAGTAATTGCCCGAGCGGTTCCCCAGATTAACAGGAAGGAGTAATTGCCTGAGCGGTTCCCCAGATTAACAGGAAGGAATGGAGAGTACCGGCAGATTTTATTTTCTGACCCGTAGCACTCCCCGAAGCGGTTTCTGGTACAATCTTGTCATTAGACCTAGAGGGTTTACAAGTATCCGCCAAGAGGATTGTAGTACTGGGAACTGACACCCATGGTGTCAATGGCGCATAGTGCTGTGATTTGACCCCAATATACCTCTGTGAGAACTGACAGACGAGGACCTTTTTGAGGATAACAATGATGGGGAGATATCCCTTGAGGTTTGTGTACCATGTGACATAATGGTGCAGTACAGAAAAGTGTAAAGTCCCCTCTTGGGTATTTTTAGCAGGCCGCCCACCTTCTTTGAAAGGGATTTGCTGTACATTCCACCACACTTATGGACCACAAAGCCCCATGATGTAGGTATGTTGAAAGAAGTGACACCAGTAAAGATAACACTTAAACCAAGAGCAATACTCCCGAGGGTCAAACCATACCCCCTGTACAGAGAAGCAGAGGAGGGAATTCAGGAAACTTTGCAGGCTCTGCTACAGCAAGGGATTATAGTGCCCTCTACTTCACCATGCAACATGGCTATCTATCCGATCAAAAAAGCAACGGGGGCAGAGTGAGGATGATCCCGCATTTGCGCCCCCCCTTAATAGCATTGTACAGAAATAGTTTCCTCTTGTCCCTGACCCGGCCTCCGTTTTGTGCAGCATCCCCAAGCAGGCCACCCATTTCACTGTGGTAGACGTGAAGAATGCCTTCTCAGTGCCCCTTGATCCAGAATCGCAGTATTTTATGGTATTCACCCTTGGAGGAAAGCGCTACGAACACCGTCGCTTGCCCCAGGGGTTCTGTGGAAGCCCAAGTATTTGCAGTGGGATACTGGATGAGGATTTAGGGAACATTCAGGTGCCCAGCACGATCATTCAATACATAGATGACCTAGTAGTCTTTAGCGCCAGTGAACAGAGCTGTTGGAGGGACTCTATTGCTGCTATCAATGAAAGGGTACAAGATGGATAAGAGAAAGCTCCAATACTGTTTACTAGAGGTGCTCTACCTGGGGCAACTCATCTCCAAAGATGGCAAGTGAATAATCCCTGACAGAGCAGCTGCAGTGTGTGCCACCCCCAAGCCAATAACCGTCAGAAATGCAAACATTCTTGGGGCTCTGCAACTATTGTAGGGCATGGATTTTAGACTACGCGACATACACCACGCTGCTCCTGCAAGGCCTCAAGGAGGCACAGAAAGAGGGAAACCCAATTCGGTGGACAACAGAGATGGTAACCAGCTTTAATGAGCTAAAATAACTGTTTTAACAGCTCCACTCTGGCAACCCCTGACTACACACAGGAATTGTATCTCTTTTCCCACTCAAACACCACCCTCATGACAGCAGTGCTCGCACAAACGACTCCACGGGCCACAAATCTCCTGGCCTATTTTAGCAGCACACTTGATTCTGTCATGCAGGGACAGTTTGCATGCGAACAAGCCCTTGCTTCCACGGCTTTCGCCATTGGAAAGATTCCTACCATTGTTATGGGGTGCTCAGTGACATTGTACGTTTAGCACTCACTGTTTGCGATATTAGATTGATCAAAATCCACCCTCCCCACACAGAGGGCATCTGCATACGAAATAATCTTGTCTAGCCCCCATGCCCATGTGGTGCGTTGTAGGAACATAAAATCCTGCCACATTCCTCATAGAGCCATGCACTGCTGAGAGACACATGCAACAACACGATTGTGCAACATATGAAGGAGAAGGTGACAACCTCTCCAAAGCCAAAGATTGCGCCTTAACAGAAGGAGAAATATTTTTTGTTGATGGGTCAGCATCCATTGACCAGGACACAGGTGAAAAACGTGTTGGCAGCAGTGGTGCGACTAGAAGAGGGGGAATACAATGCACTTATAATGAAAAGATTAGATTACCCAGGCACTATTCTGCAAAGGCAGCAGAACTTGTTGCACTCATAGAAGCCCTGCAGGCTTCAAAAGGATGCTGTTTGAACATTTATTCAGACTCTGCCCATTTCGCCACAATGGCGCATGCAGGTCTGTCCCGATGGAGAATGAGGGAGTTCATAAGGGCGGATGGCTACCCAGTTCAGCACACAGAGCTATTGAACACAGTGGCCCTCATTACATGTCCGTAATGGTGCTGGTGTTTCCGTGCATCTCTGTGGCCGGGTCAGACCTGACGGGTTGTACGGCACCCGGCCGTAGAACTGTTAGTTTGCCGGTCTGGAAAACGATGCCGGTACAGTTTTACCAGCACTGTTAATTCCAGACCGGCAAACTTGTAATGAGGGCCATTGATTTCGACCCCTATCAGAGCCTTCTGTAGTGGCAGTTGTCAAATGCATTGCACACACCCAAAACACAGACGAAATATCATTGGGAAACGGGCTGCCAGTGCAGCAGTTGAGGTGGCCTACCTCCCATACCCATGGTAGCTGAAGATGTCATTGCCCCATCTTCTGCGGCCGAATCAGCAAATGCATACACAGCCCTCCCCATAACACAACTTATCGAACTACAGTGTAGGGCACCTGCAGGAGAGCAGGATCTATGGCTCAAGAGAGAGTGCATCCAATCTGCCACAGATCTCCTATGGAGACAGCAGGCAACAGGAAAAGTAGCGATGCCTGTCGAGTTACTCTACACAGCATTTGAACAGTCACATTATCCATCTCATGGTTCTAAACAACACATTGCTGTTGACACAGATGGTGCTCCAATGTACAACGTGTCAGGTGTTCAGTACTGGGATGACGCTGAGGACTCTAAGGGGTACGTTACTCCGCCATATGGTCTCCTTCCGTGAGTTGCACATTGACTATGCAGACATGGGAGAGAGGTGCAATGGGGCACGATATATGATTGTGGTGCTGTATCCATTTTCTCAGTGGCTTGAAGCTGGCCCCTGTGCCCACCCTGACACAAAGTGCGCTGCAAAGTTTCTCATCGGAAAGGTTTTTCCCAGATGGATAGTGTGTGATGTCTTACGATCAGACACTGGAACACATTTTTTCATTGACTTATTAAAGGAGGTAACTACCCTATTGGGGATCAAACCCAAAATGTGCTCCATTTACCACCCACAAGCAAACGGAGTGGTCGAGAAAATAAACAGACTGCTTAAAAGCAGACTTTTATGGGCAGGAGCCCCCTCCTCACTGCAGCAACCACGGAAACAGCTGTTAAGCTGTGCGGCATCACCCGATGCACGCAACAAGGCCTGCCTGACCTTGTCTCGCTTCCCTGCCTGGCCCCCACATGCCGGGCGCTTCGCGGCGCGAGAACGAGGCTGAGCCTCGCATTTGAATCAGCTTTCCCGCCGGCAGGCGGATCCGACGGCGGCGCACACGAAGGCCATACAAAGGCCTGTTCCTGCGCCTGTTACGCGCATGGAAGCGCGGCGTGGCCACCCCCCCTGCACAATTTTACTACTCTCCAACCGATAGACTACCACTCGGACAATGAAAACGTACTGTAAGTACATGCAAGCACTAGAGACACTACTGTATGTTTGTAATCTTAACCGCTTCTACTGAAATGTGCTCCCGGTCTCTAATACTGGTCGCCTACAGACCACATTAGACTGCTGTATTGTGCCCTTTGGTCGCCTACAGACCACATTAGACTGTTGTATTGTGCCCTTTGGTCGCCTACAGACCACATTAGACTGCTGTATTGTGCCCTTTGGTCGCCTACAGACCACATTAGACTGCTGTATCGTGCCCTTTGGTTGCCTACAGACCACATTTGACTGCTGTATTGCGCCCTTTGGTCGCCTACAGACCACATTAGACTGCTGTATTGTGCCCCAGGGTCACCTACAGACCACTTTGAGGAGCTAGCGCTGTGCCTTATGGTCGCAGCTCGCCCTGACACTAATCCAATATGCAAACCTGGTTGCCCCTCATCATGTTCCCGTTCTGCATTCTCCCCAACCACACACCCTGCTTGGGTCACTACTACTGGCCCCATACCAACGGTCTCAGCAAGCCGACATGCCCCCGGCATCACCCTATCCCATGTCCTACACCGTTCCTTCCCTCTACTCCCCCATTCCCAAACAGCGCAAGTCTTACCCCTAGGACCTATCTGAATACCATCGAGCATCATGCTATCAGCCCTGATCCAATCTCACACGTATTGCCCACTGCAGAGTCACCTCACCACAGCCATACTGAAAAATTCGCTAACCCCGTGACGGGTGTAGCAAGACACTTCCGATTAAGGGCTCGTACTTTCAACCACCCCAACCCAGTCAAATATGAACACACACCTCCCAAACAAATTAGGCCCAGAGTACTTCCCCCTCATCAAAACCATACTCCTAGCCAGAAACCCAACACTACTTCCAAACCAGCCCCGGACACCCCCAATAAATTACTATCCACCTTTAAAGGAGCGCTTATCAATGCCCGCTCCTTAGGGGCGCATGCTATAGAAGTTCACGACCTCATTATGGAATCACAGCTCGACATACTAGTAGTCACAGAGTCCTGGCTCCATCAAGAATCGGGTCCACTACTAACTCTGGCAATCCCATCCGACTACACCATATTTAGAACAGATAGGACCCACTCACAAGGAGGCGGTGTTGCTATAATAGTCAAGACTAATTTACAGCTTAGATCTTGTCCCATCGAAAGTATTGAAGGGTATGAAACATTACTCGTAAAATTTCCCATAAATGCTAAAACTAGGATTAATTTAATAGTAATTTATAGAGCACCTAGCCCCAACAACCACCCAGAGACTGAAATTTTGTTGCTATTAGCTCCACTAATAAAACCTAGCTCAAAATACATCATCCTGGGTGACCTTAACCTAGGTTTCAATGACAGCCAAGATGCCAAAGCAGAATCACTTCACTCCGCCCTGAAGGACATGGGCTTCAGCCAACTAGTTAATGCACCCACACACATCAAAGGCAGGACTCTTGACTGGATCCTCTCCCTTAATACCCCCATAACCATTGAGGCCATCTCCCCTCTTACTTGGACCGATCACCATAACATTGTATTTACAATCAATCCCTCCGAACCCACACAAAAGAAACCTAAAACCATGATTACCTATGAAACTAGAAACGCCCGCAAACTCACGCCAGAAAACCTCACGCCTCCTCTTTCAAAAATCCTAGATTCTACCTCGATCACTAGTGACAACCCCTGTCTCCTAGCAGACATATATCACAACTGCCTCACTGCAACCATTAATGCTGTAGCACCGCTCACCACCAAGGCAAAACGCTCAGACAAGCGATCTAGCTTCTGGTTCAATGATGATCTTATCGCCCTCAGAAGAACCAAACGCGCGTGTGAACATGCCTACAGAAAGCATCCTACTGCAGAGGCAGAAAAAGCCTACCAAGAAATAAACAAAACCTATAAAACAGCTACTATTACCTACAAATCTAATGCGTATAATAATAGGATCAGCAATGCGACCTCAGATACCAAGGAACTATTTGCCATTCTAAAAGAATTGGAAAACCCTACCCCAGCCATAAACCCAACCATCCCCAGCAAGGAATGGTGCACCACTATTCAAGACGCACTAACAGCCAAAATTGAACTACTCCAAATAAAAATCGCATCCAAAAAACAATCACTAGCCAACAAACCTGCCCTCCTTAATCTAAATCGACCACATCAGGAATTCACCAGCTCCCCATTCCATTTCACACCAGTATCCCAAAATGTAGTGTTTGACACCATCGCCAAACTTAAAGCCTCCAACTGCAAAGGAGATTCTGTCCCCGCATCAGTAGTCAAATCCTGTGCCCACACCCTCACCCCCATTATCACCAACTTCGTGAACGCATCCTCCAATACTAACCTAGTACCAGCTAGCATCAAAGAAGCCTGGGTCACCCCTCTCCTGAAAAAACCTACCCTAGACCCTACTGTGCCCACTAATTACAGGCCAATAACAACTGTCCCATTTCTCCTCAAAATATTGGATAAATTAGCATACAACCAAGTCCAAACTCACCTTGAACAAAACCACCTCCTTGGCACGAGGCAATCAGGCTTCCGCCCCAACCATAGCACAGAAACGGCGCTCCTTGACTTAAAAATCCAGATGGATACCATCAGAGATTCAGGAAAACTCTGCATCCTCCTCCTACTCGATCTCTCCGCAGCGTTTGATTTAGTAGACCATAATAAACTGTGCGCCACACTAGCGAAAGACTTCAACTTCTCCACCGAAGCTACTACCTGGATCAAATCTTTTCTTGCTGACCGCACCTCCAGGGTCGCCATAGGTAAAGAAGCCGCCAACCCCATCATAGTACCCATTGGTGTCCCCCAAGGTTCCTGTCTCTCACCAACATTATACAATGCATACACTAAACTCCTCTTCTCAGCGCTAGACGACATGGGTGTCATCTACACCAACTTTGCAGATGACACCCAGATCCTCATCCCTTTATCGGGAGACTACACTCAAGACACCGACACTATCAACAAAATATATGCCATAATCCAAAATTGGATGGCACTAAATAGCCTCTGTCTCAATGATGAGAAGACAGGTTCTCATTGTGGGCTCCCAATCCAAAATAGAAGCATTACATGCTGATTACTCATCCATCAACATTGATGGCACAAACATATCAGTACTCAAACAAGTAAAAACACTAGGTGTCTACCTAGATGCCAACCTCACCATGACCAAGCACATTAACGCCCTCTCTTCCTCTACCTCCTACACCGCAAAACTTATTGCTCTCAGTCGCCAATTCTTGACACCCACCAACTGTATCACGCTGGCAAGAGCTTTAATCTTATCCAGGCTCGACTACTGAAACGTACTCTACCTGGGTACCTCAAAAGCCAATCTAAACAAACTACAGCTTATTCAAAATAAAGCCCTTCGGGCGGCCCTTGGATTAAGGAAGTCAGATCACATCTCAAATATTAGAAGAAACCATCACTGGCTCCCCATCAAAGCCAGGGTCACATTCAAAGCCCTGTGCGTCACATTCAAATGCATCCACTCTTGTGTCCCCATCTACCTCAACCACGCCATCACCAAAAAAGTATCAAAGAGGCCCCTCAGATCTAACAGTCAACTACTCCTAGCCATCCCCCGCTACAAGACAACCAAGGCAGCAGGCAGTAGTTTCCAATACCTCGCACCCACATACTGGAACACTCTTCCCCTCCCCATCAAAAATGAGCAAACGTTCTCAGGCTTCAAGAAATCCCTGAAAACGTGGCTATTTAACCAAGACTAAAATCCCCTTCCATGCTTCAGGAAATATCACTGTACTGAAGCCCTGCATTAAATGTCTTCTTGTATGATTATTTTGTATTCACATGCACTGCGCCCGATTGGCAATTTCTAAGAAATGTTTTAACCAAGCTGTCTGTAACATCGCTGTGGTACCCAAGGGTTTGGGCGAGTAATAAATGCAATAAATAAAATAAATAAATTTCTAAATGATGCAACAAAACCTTAAAAAAATAATTGGGTATACTGTCTACCCCTGGTGCTGTTCCAGATGCACACGCAGCCCAGTAAGGCTCACCATCTGCGCCCCCCCCATGAGCGATAGTGACTGGTCGACGCATGTAGACACCGCTGTCACCAGTAAGAAGGGTATCAGATGTTCATAGACAGCCACAATCCTGGGGGAATAATTCAAACAGTATCTAACACAACTCACGCATGTGATCGGATGCATTTCAAAACAAATATTACCACCCCACATAGAGGACAGAGCAACTAAAATAACCTCATTGAATGACACCACACCAGTTCAACCCTTGTTGCCCGGGGGAATGGATATATGTCAGAAGTTTTGTCCGGAAATGGAACACACCCAGATTCCATGGACCCTATGAAGTGGTGTTTTCCACCCCTCCTGCAGTAAAGGTAAAGGGCTGAGATATTGGCTACACCTCTGATGTTCGAAAGGCACCAAAAAGCACCGCCCCAGAAACACTGAAAACAACATCACTACCTGAAACCAGTAGCTCTGTGCCGCCCATGTCTGTGCATGTGGAAAAGTACATGCATTGCTGCTAGAGCATGAGCTACAGAAACTAAAATCTCGCTCTCCCTCTCTCAATACCCCTGCTATCACATCTCTCTCTCTCCCTCCCTCTTTTCCACATCCCTTGCACCTTTTTCCCCGCCGTGTTTTCTCCTCTTTCCGCAGGTGCAACAATGATGGAGATGACACCATTAAGAGATTATTCAAGTGTAGACCGCAGTAGGAGCAGAATTGGTTTCATTAGAGCCTACAGATATGACTGTGGGCTGCATTTCACAGCTATTTTGTTTACAATTTTTATGTGTGCATTAGGAATGTATTGTAGAACATCTTTTATCTGGGCTAGCCATCTAAAAGAAGTGGGCAGGGGTGTAAATGGACTTGGGATGGACACACATTGACCTGGAATGGGAGTACACCCTTGAACCTCACAAGCCTACATCAAAATAAGACAAAAGTACTCCTAAATTTCACTACATCAGCCTTAAACGTAACTGTAGTGCCACCCATTCCCTTGAGATGCATCATTACGCACTCACTAATGACCAAAACCCAGACGCCTACCTCCTTCCCTGATACAATGAGAAAGTCCAGCCCACACTTGAACCCGAATGAAAGTACACCAGTAGTGGCTGTTGAATTACCCATTACCCACTGTGTTGACAAATGGAACAATGTATGATGACACCAATGTCACCTGTACTTACTCCCAAGCCACAATATGCAATCGTATATTAAGATTACAAAGGCCACATGTACAACATTCTCTATGCAATACTAGTATCACTTGAAAAGCAATGTTGGTGGGGAGAAAGCCCACATTGCGCAGTGATAGAAGGAAAAGGCAAACACGCCAACGTAAATATGACACATATCATGGATTAGGATTCGATGCAGTGGAAGACATTAGTCATCCTGAGCACTCAAAAATTGGCACTCCGACATGAGTGCAATAGGGAGGCGAACGACTAACGGGAGTTGCTACGTTTGTTCCTTAATACCACATGCATTTAGGGCACCCGCGGTCTTAGTTCCAATTCATTTTGCTCTATGTAGGATTAAGGGCTCTTTTCAGGCACGCAATGTCCATCTAGAACTTCTCGATCCAGACCTACGAAAATGCAAAACAAGTTTGAGTAACCCCAATTGCTTCAAAGAACCGCACCTCCACATTGGAGGAAAAAGATATGTCAACAACGAATGGCAGGAATCAACGTATTTGTGCAGGGCAGAAGGACTCCTGGAGGGCTACTGTTTACTAGCTATGTTGCACTCTGCCCTCCTGGTTGTGCCTGAAAAGCACCTAAAGGGGGGTGTCCTGCTCAAAGAAACTCCCACAGCACCCCCACCAAAGACGCCTGACGCACCGGAAAACCACCAACATTCCAACTGCCCCATGTAATTTTGTTTCAATGTGCGTTAGTCCCTGTACAAGGTGGACCTAGCTGGCCCCTGAAATGCTGCGAGAGTGTGGAACTGGGAGACGAGGGTTGTATTGAGGCGGTTGGTAAAAGGGCCAGTCAGCACCCCTAATCTTGCTCCGCTGCATGGATTCCCCATGTTAGAATGAACCTTTTACTTTCTTACTCATTGCTTGTATCTTTATTTCAATACTGGTGAAGTGCTGGGAGTACCCAGGGCCTTGACTGGGCAGCGAGATGAGAACACTGGGGAGGTGGACCACTAAAATTGCTGACATTGCAGAGTGAAGAAAATGCGTAGGGTGGACTGGAGCAGCCCACCCTGAAAGCACGTCCACTGTATGCCACGCACACTAATCAACATGCAGCGCTGCCATAGGAGACACCAATTCAAGTTCCCCTGAAACCTAATGTTGCCATGCAACCCAGTGAAACCTCTGCCTGCGCTCTTCAATAAAGGCCCTTACACCCACAATCGGCACCTTTACCCGGACAAAAATAATAACAAAATAAAACAGCCACCGTTGTGGTGGAATTAAGCTAGCCATCAATGGAAACTGCTGCAAAATGAGTACCTGGGCATATAATAGCAGTGCCTGTCAAATGCCCAATAGCCAAACTGTTGGGTTTGGCAATGCTTGTTTTTAACAGTTTAGTTCTAGACACTCATAAAGCATATACATGGAGTGGCTGAACGCAGACCTAGTTAAGACGTGTTTCTTACACCAGTAGCCTGTTTACAGCTCTAATTAACCCATTAACTCTCAGAAGACTGCCTTGAAAAAACACAGGTCGGCACTTTGAGCACAACGTTTGATGGTAAGGCTTCATAAAGTCACCTCAAAGATCCCACGAGGATGTGCTCTGGGAAGGGAGGATCAGGAAGTGGGGGTGGGGGGGGAATGGCCTTGGGGATTAGCATGGCCATAAGCAGTAAATTGGTGGGTAAATAATCAAACACCTACAAGCTTTGCATCCCTCATATCCCATTTCTCCCTAGCTATACTCGAATGACAAAATAAAAATGTTGCTGATTATTAATTTCATATTTCAGGCACTTTCATCCCATTAATGGTGACATTACAGCAGCCTAGTGGGGAAAGTGGATAATGTGGATGTGACAACACCAACCAAAAATAAAAAGATATGGCTGAAAGCTGACCAGAGTGAGAATTTAGTAGTCTGCTTCAGTATTAGCAATGACGCAAAGAGGCAAAGAGATCACACTAGTTTTGTGTACATGCCAAAAAGACATCAGGAAAGAGGTAGCAACTTTGTGAAATGGACACATCAAGTTAGCAAGCATGTTAACATACCTATTCAGGCATGCTTCCAAAAACCCAAAAAGACACGTAACTTGAGAAAAAGAAAAAAAGAACACCCACAGACGTTGAAAAGAATGGCTCTTTAATCAATGAATAACAAATCACAAAATAAAAATAGGCCAACTAGTAGATAGATGCTGAAACAAATAAATTGTAGGTTTAATTTCTAGAAGGTGTACTACTATTGGAAAATCTCCTGACCACAAACAAAACTCATATTCCCCAGGGAGGCCATTTCTTGTGCATACCTCATGCTTGTCCATGCCAGAGCCACGGATGCATGGCACTAGAAACATTCCCCCCTTTTGTTACTTCTGCAGTAACACATTCTCCCCCTATACTTGCACTCCTTTGCACGTCTCTCTGCTTCGTCCCATGCAGGTCTTCCTTTTACAGGCATCCATACCATGCATACATTTCTGAAACTTTCCCCATGCTGTGCATACTTTTCGGGTGTTCAAGTCATGTATATGCATCCCCCATCCCCTGCTAAATCCACCCACACTTCCTTGTTATTCTCAAGGTCCGGGGAGGTACAATGATGGTCTTAATATGTGATCCAACCTTCACTGCGAGGATGAGCCCAGCGGACCTACGTGGATCTTGATCAACGGGGGAAAAAAACAACCAATGAATGCCCAGCATCCCCTATGGAGCAGGCTCATGTGTAGGGTGCCACCAATCAGGGACACACACTGTATGTCCTACGGATGACTTATTTTGGGTTATTAAGCCCATGTTTGTATCTGTTGAGTTAGAGCACTCTCGAGCAGCAGCGTCCTTTGCTAATATTTGTATTCTGTACAATTGAAAGTTGTTATCCTTGCAATGCTATCTCCTGGCCTATTTACCTAGCGGGTTGTCTTTACTGTGGAGTATGCCCATAGAGGGACTTGCCTTCACATCCCTGAGCTTCTTGTATCGTGAACGGCACTAATGTTGTCTTGGTGGTTTGTAGCACTTATGGCTGCTCCAAAGCTCCAGCAGGTGCCATGCAGACATGGTAGAATCAAGCCTGGGTTAAAATGCTGAAGTAAAGAATGTATTTGTATGCTAATTAGTTGAGCAGGTAGGGTGGGGGCTCGAACGGCCTGTGCTATGTGCGAGAATTGTTATTTTCATGATACTATCAGGTTATTGTTACCTTGATTACCTTTCCTGCAAGTGTAACAATCCGTACGCCTTCTCTCTGAGCGGCCTTTTGGAGAGTGCAGTTACTTTGTCTTGGCAGTTGGGACTGTGCTCCTCCCGAGGTTATGCTAGCTTACACTTAAAACATGTTTATATATCCACAGTTACCATTTTCAACCTATGTCCCAAGGCACTTGAAGAATTGTGCCTGAAGCCCTCCTCATCCGCACACAGCCGCCGCTTTTGAATCGGAGCGAACCCGCAGAAATACCTGAATTCATCTGGCCCCTGTTTGCATTTACACTGAGATTCATCGAACAATCTCAGATAATGCAGCTTATGGGAACCCGTCACAAGATGGCCGCCGCTGCACCACCTCCATGCCTGTCTGCGTTCTGAGCATCTGCCGGTGCCTTTCCCTACTCAGCCCTGATTGGCTAGTTAGTCTTTCTTAAGGTGATCCCATAGCCGGCAGGCTATCAGCCGGCCTACGAAGTAAGGCCTTAGAAAGAAGGCCTACGTCTCTACTGACCAAGCTGACCTAACGCCACCGGCGCAAGGCGACAACTCTACGCCCTACACGCTTGCAAACTTTCTGGACCCACCGTACATTTACCGGGAGCTCCTCCATTCAGTGGGCGAGATCCGAACCTCTCATTACTGTCTTAACTCCGCTGCTCTTCCTCTGTCTATCACGGTCGTGATACTATTACATGTATCACTCATTCTACGTAGCATATTTGCCTGTATTCTTGCTGACTTACCGCATCTGATGAGTGGTGATTGCTGAGAATCCCTGATTAACCGTGCCCCTTCCTATCCACCGGCTTTGGTACTTCGCATACCTAGCTAGCTCTACGTAGCAATCTTTAACGACACTAATAGCCCCTATTGCATAAACATCCTTAAGCGTTCACCTTACCGTGATCGTAATTGTGTACTTCTGCCAAACTGCATACTGCTCGCTGCAACCTCTTACTGCCGTGTTACTACGCATGCTTACTACTATTGAAATGCCTAT
Source organism: Ambystoma mexicanum (assembly GCF_040938575.1). NCBI lineage: Eukaryota > Metazoa > Chordata > Amphibia > Caudata > Ambystomatidae > Ambystoma > Ambystoma mexicanum. The sequence goes on along the minus strand of NC_090931.1, from coordinate 253,982,458 downwards.
CTACAGGGTAATTCATAGAATTTCGCACAAAAGTGGCGCACGCGGCTGGCGCACAGTGTCCTCGTGCGATACACAGCGCCAGCCGCATGCGATAAAATCCTTTTCATCACACAGCGTATTCATGGATTTTAGCCTCAAAAACCAGTAGTGGCGCAGAGTGGTGCAGCGACCCTGCAGCAGCGCCAGTTACGCCCCCAAGAACGCCCTCACGCAAGGAAAAGCCTTCAAAATTCCCAAATCATCGCAAAGGGCTGCGTTAACCCTGGACCAGTTCACAGGGCAGCCAAACGGCAAACGCCAAGCGGGGAACGTGTATTTCAGTGGTTCGCGGGAAGTTTCACACGCGATTGCCCTGGGTACGTGTACATCAGGGGTGCGCGGGAAGTAACACACGCGATTCCATCCGGGTACGTGTATTCCAGGGGTGCGCGGGAAGTATCACACGCAAAAGCAGCAGGGTACGTGTATTTCAGGGGTGCGCGTGAAGTATCATACGCGATTCCATCAGGGTACGTGTATTTCAGTAGTGCGCGGGAAGTATCGCACGCAAAATCAGCAGGGTATGTGTATTTCAGTGGTGCGCAGGAAGTATCACACGCAAAATCAGCAGGGTACGTGCATTTCAGGGGTGCGCGGGAAGTATCACACGCGATTCCATCAGGGTATGTGTATTTCAGTGGCGCGCGGGAAGTATCGCATGCAAAATCAGCAGGGTACATGAATTTCAGGGGTGCGCGGGAAGTATCACACGCGATTCCATCAGGGTAGGGGTATTCCAGGGGTGCGCGGGAAGTATCACACGCAAAATCAGCAGGGTACTTGCATTTCAGGGGTGCGCGGGAAGTATCACACGCGATTCCATCAGGGTACGTGTATTTCAGTGGTGTGTGGGAAGTATCGCATGCAAAATCAGCAGGGTACGTGCATTTCAGGGGTGCGCGGGAAGTATCACACGCGATTCCATCAGGGCACGTGTATTTCAGGGGTGCGCGGGTAGCACTACACGTGAATTGCCCGTGTGGGTCCTCCCAGGTGTTCCCTCTACACCCTCCACGGCCCCTGTAGGCGGCCCACACCACAGGGGACTACCCTGCACATGTCCCGCAGGCAGCCCATCCACCATGCCCCCCAGCCAACCCACATGTCACCTTGCACTACTGCCCACAAACGCATGTCCCCCTGCACCCCCACCCCCCAGCACTTTGGTGCACCCTCCACCAGGCCCCCACTCATGCCTCCCTGCAGCCCCAGCATCCAGGGCACCCTCCACCAGGCCCCCACTCATGTCCCCCTGCACCTCCACCCCCCAGCATCCAGGGGCACCCTCCACCAGGCCCCCACTCATGTCTCCCAGCACCCCCACCCCCAGCATCCAGGGGCACCCTCCACCAAGCCACCACTCATGTCTCCCTGCACCCCCATCCCCCAGCATCCAGGGGCACCCTCCACCAGGCCCCCACTCATGTCCCCCTGCACCCCCACCATCCAGGGGCACCCTCCACCAGGCCCCCACTCATGTCCCCCTGCACCCTCAGCATCCAGGGGCACCCTCCACCAGGCCCCCACTCATGTCCCCCTGCACCCCCAGCACTGTGGGGCACCCTCCACCAGGCACCCACTCATGTCTCCCAGCACCGCCACCCCCCAGCACTGTGGGGTACCCTCCACCAGGCCCCCACTCATTCCCTCTGCACCACCACCCCCCTGCATCCAGGGGCACCCTCCACCAGGCCCCCACTCATGTCCCCCTGCACCCCCACCCCCACCAGTCAGGGGCACCCTCTACCAGGCCCCCACTCATGTCCCCCTGCACCCCCACCCCCCAGCACTGTGGGGCACCCTCCACCAGGCCCCCACTCATGTCTCCCAGCACCCCCACCCCCCTGCATCCAGGGGCACCCTCCACCAGGCCCCCACTCATGTCCCCCTGCACCCCCACCCCACCCAGCACTGTGGGGCACCTGCCAGCAGGCCCCCACTCATGTCCCCCTGCACCCCCACACCCCAGCACTGTGGGGCACCCTCCACCAGGCCCCCACACATGTCCCCCAGCCAACATGTCATCACAATCTAGATCCCTGGCCCTTATGGTCAGCCTCCAAATGCCAAACACCCACCCGAGTATTGCATCCACCCACTTAGAAATGTCAATTCTAACCCAATGGGTGTCGGTGAATGTCAAAACCCATATCATGATATGCATGAAACCAATGAGATGATACTACACATTGAAGGTTGAAGAAAAAATATGTATTAAAAGCAACATAAATTGAATCAAAAATAAACAAACAAAAATGGGAATTTAAAAAAATAAAAACACAGCATGTCCGTGAAATAATGCAAAACCACAAATCAAAATCCAAAGGAAAGGTGTCAGTCCACAAAAGTAAATCCAATGGAAAATTAAAATGGAAAACCATTGCTCCATGGGTAAATCATAAAAAAAAATTGAAAATCCAAAAGTCAACTATATACAGATAAACAATCCAGGGTCCATGATCCCAACAGAAGAAATGAAACCTATCTAATAACACTACCTAATAAAAAAAACTATATACAAAAATGTGGCCCATTGTCCAAAAGGTCAAAAAAAAATGCAAAACCTAACACTAACTACAGAACTATTTACAAGGGCAGCGGGCTAGTCTGACTGCTCACTCGGGATGTTCCGGGCCAGAGCATCATCAAACACCTGCTCAATGTCCCGGAGGCGGTCCTCCTCCATGGCCCCAAGGGTCCGCAGGGCCGTCGACATGTTCACCTCCAACTCCCTGCGGATTGCCTCGAGGCACTCGGCCCGGCTCAGGGCCCTCCGCATGGAGTTCTCCGCCCTGACCATCGTGAGCCGTGCCTCTTCCGCCCGTTGCCGCTCCGCATCTATGGTGTGGCCCAACCGCTGCCACACGGAAGACACTGCCCGTCCTGGGTCCTCCTGCCCTCCGGCCGATGCCTGCCCCTCCGATGTCGAAGGCCCCGAGCCATCATGGCTCCCATCTCGTTGCTGCTGCTGCTGTGCCTCTGCCCGTGCACTGCCTCCTGCTGCCTGCACATCCTCCACTGGCTGGGGTGCAGTCGTTTATGTGGCCACCCCTGCTGGACGTCCGACTCCCGACTGTGGCAGGGATGCCTCCTCCACCAACCTGGCCGCACCGTCAGAGGCAGCTCCACAGGGCACCCAGGTGACTAATGGGTGGGAAGATGGCACGGAGGACAACTGGCGCATAGGGGGTTCAGTTGAGGAGGGAGTCTGAGCAAGCCCCATCAAACGGAGGAATCCGGCCTGGGTGACCTGTCCCAGTAGGCCGACGCGGTCAACGAGCCATTCGAGATGACGTGCAGTCTCCTCATGAAAAGACTGCAGGCCCGTTGACGCAACGCCAAACCAGTCAGGACAGGCTCGACCCGGATAGCCACGTCCGCAGGCAGAGGAAGGCCAGTTGTCGTGAGCTCATCCCCTGCCTGAAAACAGGTCTGGACGTAGGCATCCCTGCTGGTGCAAGATGATGCAGTGACAGGATCAGGGACAGGATTGCACACAGGCACCTCCGCGGTGGCCTGTGCTGCCTCCTGTCCCTGGTCCTGCACTGCACCAGTGGAATCCCCTCCTCCAGACCCCGTCTCTGTTGCTTGCACAGCCTCCTCCTCCACCAAACCCCCCACCAACCTGGATGACTCCGTGCCATCTTCCCCCGTTGGGCCCTGTGGGGTCCCAGCTGCCCCTTCTGCTGCCGAGGAGTCCAACTCCAACCTCCGCCTCTTGGACCTCCCCCCGCAGCTGCGGCCTGGGACGCGGCACCGGACTCCTCACTCCCCGACGAGATCAAAACCTGGGCGGGGAGCCGGGCCTTGCGTCTCCGGCTGGCGGTGCGATCCCCACCGCTGTGCTCCACAGCACCTTCTCCGCCCTCTTCATAAGTTGACGCTGCAGACAGGGAGAAATAAAACACAGGCATCAGGGCACTGTACAATGGACACATACACACATGACAGTTGTACATGAGTGGCATGGGCAAACCTCAGACATGGCATCACAATCGCCAACACACATGTCATTTCAACTTGCACACATGAGCCATACCACAGCCATATCGCAACTGCCAGCACCATCCATACACATACAACAGCATGAGCAGGCAAAGGTGAGCCAGACATCACATGCAACACAGGGAGTGCACTACACATGCACACACACCACCACACTTGCATGCATGTGTACACCTCTGCCAACTGTCGCAGTGTTCAGATGGGCATCCATGTCACATCTGCCAATCAGGCTTCCACATCCCGCTGTCACATGCATCCATGTTGCATCACTGTTGCACCCTTGTCAAATACATGCACATGTACACAGTGCTGATATATGCAGCTGAAAACAACATACATGCGTGACATCACAAACATGCCTACTTACATACACATTCATCCAAACATGTGTGCCCACCCAACTGCATTTGGCATGCAAGCCTACACACACAAGCACCATCCATGTCTCACACATGACAGCCCTCGCATGTGTTAGCCTCACGGCCCTGTACACCCCCACCCATACTCGGCCCCATACAAACAGATGTGCAACCTGCACACTACTGGCACATCACCACACGCACAGCTTACAATCATGATGCATGTACACTTACCGCTCGACTCCAGACGGGTCTGCCTCTCAAGGACCTGGACGTGGAGCGCTGGGGATATGCGTTCCAGGACCCTCATCTGATCTTCCGACAAGTGGCCCCGGCGCAGCTTAGCATCCGCTGCCTTCAAGAGGCGCCGGGCCTTGTTGAGGGTCCTGGACCTGAAGTCCTCCCAGCGTTTCTTGACATGTTGGAAGTCGCGGACTGCCACCCCCTCCGCGTTGATGGCAGTCACGATGTCCGTCCAGATCTGAGTCCGTCCTTCCTTGTCGGCGCGCACACTTCCGAAGAGGGCATCATACTGCCCCAGGACTTGCTCCACCAGGACACCAACTTCGGTGGCAGTGAAGCTGGTGCCCCTCTGCCTCTCTGGCCGGGGGTTGTCAGTGGTGCCAGATGTTGCAGTGCCCGACATGACAACCCCAGAGGCAGGAGTGGGTGGGCAACTGGGGCTGGGCTGTGGAGCGATGGAATCCCAGTCGGGAGTCTTCGGTTCCAGCAGGGTTGGTCACAGCAACAGCACCCCTGGCTGATGTGCAGGCAGCAAATGGCAGGGCACGTGGGCAGCAGGCAATCAGGCAGCAGCAGATGGCAGGTGGGAGCGTGCTCGGGGCCCTGGGGGGCAGTAATTCGGCCTTCTGGGCAGGAGCATGGTCTTCCGTGTGAGTACGCGTGGCCAGCTTGATACGGAGTGATTTGGCACGTGAAAATCCAGCACGTCTGCGTGTAATTCGAGGAAAGGGCCTTAGCGCGTAAGCGCGTCAGCACACGTATGCAAATTCATTGGCCCAAAGGCCAACAGCGCGTATGCGTGTCTGTGATGTGCGTGCGCGGGCGTTTACCTGTACTCGGGTGCATGTTACACGTCCAATGACTGCACGTCAGAGTGCCAGCGCGTGTAATTGGAGGATGGGGCCTTAGCGCGTACACGCGGAAGTGACGCTGGACGTGTGGGCATGTTTAAAAGGTACGTGTAGAACGCCATTTCCTTGTACGTGCTTTTCGTGGAGAGGGAGTGGGTGAAATCTGTACTTCTTGTCGGTTCACACGCGATTTACTTCACGGCGTTAAGTTCGTACTCCCTGTTACCTCTGACAGCTTTTTCTCTTCTTGTCTTTTTCCTGGACCTGTTTCCTCAAACAGCGTTCACTTCTCCTGTTGTCCTGTCTCCTCAGACAGCGTACAATTCTTCTTTTGGCGGGGGTGTTGCCAACGCGCACACGCGCGTATTTTACACGCAATTTTTCCTGGCAGACGGTGAGTTGCGCACGTATTTGACATCTATGCTTGCGTTCATTTTTGTGTTTCTGGGTGCCACAGCGTAGTGCAGGTTTATTTTTCCATGCACGTGGTCTAGGAGGGGTTGCATGCACATTACCTACCTTTTTCGGGGTGCCGGTGCGTTGCGTGACCCATCATCTTCCCCCAGGGGTCTCGTACAGCCTTGCTAGAGCACTAGGGTACGAATTCCATCTAGAACCCTACCCCTTTGACCCCCAATTGCCCAGGACAATAGTTTACTGCAACTCCCATACGCACAACATCAGTGCCATGGTTGGGAGGCGAGCACGCGGTAAGGGTGGCAAAGGTGGCCGAGCCACAAGAGGTGGCCGTGGTGGATATGGTAGGGGACGTGGCCAGGACTTGCAGGGTGCCCCTAGCCCCCCATGTGTGGGTGACCAGTCAGGGACACCTATGCCCCCCCCCCCCAGGTTGAGGTTAACGTGGCTGACACCATCCCTACTCAGCCCTTGTTGGACCAGCCCATTGTGGCACCAGACCTGGCACTGGATGACTCCATGGCTGACTTCCAGGTCAGCAGGTCTAGGCCACGTGTGGCGGTGCACGTTGGTGTCACCAGCCCACGTCGATCAGGGGCAGCTATGTCATCTGCTGCCCCGAGTAGGCAGGGTGGGGAGGCTGCAGGGGCAGCTGCGGCTCCATCCACCCCATCTCTTAGTGTCCCAGCCAGGACAGTGTCGGTCCTAGTTCATCCTGCTGACGTTCCCCCTGACCACATCACACTTCAGCTAACGCCTGCACCAACTCCCATGGTGAGTGTTCATTCCCACACTCCTAGTCCACAGTCCACCGGGGCTCCTGCCCCTAGTGTCCAGATCGGCGTAGGACACTCAGTACCACCACCACCTTCCAAGCGGAAGAGAAAGAGGAAGAGTGCTCGTCCAGTACAGGCTGATGCCCCAGACACGGCTACACAGTCCGACCCACCAAGGAAGCCCTGCTTCAATCGGGTCGAACTTGATGCACTTGTGGAGTATGTGTCCGCACATGACAGCGAAATGGTGATTACTGCAGGATGCAAGACCACACCTGCACAACGTCGGGCACACTGGCAGACCATTGCGGAACTCATAAGTGCCCTTGGATTCGTGAGGCGCACAGCTAATGATTGCTACAAGCGCTGGAATGACCTTAAGCGCAGGGCAAAGAAAAAGCTGGCCTCAAGTCATGCCGCAACTCTAATGACTGGAGGTGGGTCTCCGGCAGAGGACATAGAACTCACTCCACATGAGTATGTTGCTGGGACCTACGTCACGGAGGAACGGATCCAAGGCGTGGGAGACCTGCCATATTGCGAGGCATTGTCCGGTGAGTGCACATGCATGTGTGTGTCATCCATGTGCATGGCGTGTGTGTGAGTGCTTCTGATTGAGTGCCAGGTGAGGGGGTGTGTGCGTGAGTGGTTTGGGTCACCCATGTGCTTCATCCAAAACATTCTGCGCACCAGGATTTGGGTGTTGCAGTATCCCTTCTGGCAACAGTAGACATTCAGCCCAACCTCACGCCAGTTGCCCTTGAATTGTCATCTTGCCACAACATAGTTGCATGTTATTCTGTGTTCATTCAGGCTGATTGTCTGCATTCCACCACTTTCACTAGGCATTTCTCAGTCCTATTGTCACATGTGTGACATGGCTAGGGTACATGCCATCTGTGTGATGGCATGTTCATGTATGTGTATTGGACATGCCAATCACAGGCCAATGTGTGATGGCACTGCTAGGCAGCATGCAGCAAATTTGTTGGTCTTCCATCTTGGTGTCATCAATGTGTGCCATTTGCCTCCCCTTCATACGCAGTGACAGTGCATGCATGGGAGGGTTATAGTCATGTGGGACATGTGTCAATGAAGTACTGTTTCTGTTGCTTCTCAGCCCTAATTGTGTTCCATGTTGCTAATGCCTGTTCCCATTTCTTTTCTTTCATGTCTTTGCAGGGGATGACGCACTTGATACTGCTGGGGTTGTGGAGATGGTGCAGACCCAGGAGGGGTCTCAGGCCCGACCGGGCACCAGCGAGGGACGTGGTGTGGTGGTGGGTGAGAACCCACACTTGCTGCAGGCCGTCATCTCAAGGGGTGTCTCTGGGTGCACCTCCCCCAAGCTCTATTCAGGTGTCGTTCCGGATGATGAGACCTATGTGCCGTCGCAGGTAAGTGTCTCTGGGAGGGATTCTGTACTGTCCAACCCACCTGCACCAGGGGAAGAACCCTCAATGGGGATGTCAGTGTTGGTAGGTCAGCCTTTGGTGGTTACGGATGCAGGGTCACACTCCGCTACATCTGATCCTGTTTCTGGGCCAGCAGATCAGAGGGGGAATGCACTCCTGCAGCCTCAGGCAGTGCCGGCACAGCAAGGCACAGTTCGCCTTGCCCCAGACAGGTGTGGTGCCCGCCGACGCGGTGGCCGTACGCCACCAGGCAATACCGCATGGGAGCAATCCATATACGGTATGGCAAACCAACAGGCAACATCAACTGAGATGATGGCTCAGGCCATGGATAGGGTGGCCACTTCCATTGTCCCCCAAGAAAGGCTAATTGAACAACTACAGCAGGCAACAGACTCCATTACCCAGTCACACAGGGAGGACATGTTGGCGTCCAACAGGGACAGGCGGGCGGCACTGGAGACTCTGCGGGAAGCCATTTCTGTTGAGTCCCAGGGCCACAGGGAAGCCCTGAAGGTGGAACTCCGTCAGCTCAGGGCAACTCTGGTTGAGCTTGAGGCTTCAGCTAACACGAGGACAGAACAGCAGCTAGCGGCTCACAGGTACGCTCTCAGCAGAGATGCAGGCAACTAGGGCAGAGGTCTGGGCATCCCGTGAGTGGGGACCTCCGCACAATTATCCTCCAGAACCAGACCTTCCACACCTGCATGCTTGCTGCCATGGAGGACCAGACTAGGGCTTTACGTGGGCTGCCTCCCATAGTGCCACCACCTCCTGATGCAGCTGCTGAGGGTGAGGAGAGCGACAGCAGCGATTCTCCCACAATAGGGTAGCCGTGCAGGCCATGAGCCCATGGAGGTGTTTTTTTTTTTTTTTTCGCAAGATCCACACAGGTGGGTTTTGGTGTGCACCCTGTCATCGGACCTCCTGGGCGGCCTCCCCCACCCCCCCCCGGCCATTTTTGATTTTTGTTTTCATTTTCTTTTTTGATTTTTGATTTTTTGGACAGTGTGTTGCCTTGTGTGGCTCCCGTGGGCATACGCTGTATTGTGGCTGAGCACATGCAGGCTTGTCCTGAATTTGGGTCAGATGCTTGGGTTTGTGTGACACACACCCCTCCTGCTTCCCGTTTCCATGGGCTTGCAAACGGTGTGCCCAAGTGACATTGACGTACACGGCGACGTTGGACTCCCATTTGATGTGTGGGCAGTCTGTAGTCAATACTGTGTATACATTCCTAGTGCATATTGTTGTTGTATTGTACACTGCATGGTGTATTGATATGTGCCTCTGCATCCATCTCATCCTCCTAATTTGCAGGTCCATTTCTAATGTCTTCACAAGGCGGTCTACTTTAGGACTGGAGTCCATGTTGTAAGCAGTGCACCTACACTCTTGCGTGGCGCTAACACTGTATACTTGGAAGTGTTCGAAGTGCTGGCATTATCAGGTAGTGAGGCTACTTATTTTTTAAGTCTGTACTGTCATGTTTATGGTAGGTTGGAGGTTGTGTAGGTGATTGGTATTCTTGGTAAGTATTTGGTAATGTGTGTTGTTGGTCCTACATTACTGTGAGCATTTCATGTGTGGCCAGGTTCCATTAGGGACACTGTAGTTGGTGACACTTGGGGTATGTTGTGGGGATTAATTTGTTTGCTCTCACATTGCATGACATGCCATGGTGTGTTGTGTGGCCGTGCCGGGGAGGGGTTGGGTGACATGGCACTGTTCCCATGTTGTATTTTGCAAGTGGGTATTCTTTTTTGCTGCATGGAAGTGTGTCTTTTGATGACACTGCATTGGTGGTGTTTGTGTAGGTAGGGATGCACACATTGTGACGCTTCCAGATGAACAATCTCAGGCTGCTATGGTTCTGACAGTTGACTGTCCCTTTGTTCATCATAATTGTCAGATTGAGTCATCATTGATTGTCAGATTGTATGTGCCAGGGCTGTGTGCACTCCACAGGGGTGTGCTTTCTATGTGAAGTAATTAGCCACCAGCTGCGTACGGGCTGCCTCACCCCGTGCCCTTTCCCCTCCCATGCGCAGTGGGCATGCATGTGGTTGGGGATGTGGGGGCACCACCATGTCCACAGCCAGGCCCCGGCGTGTTGCAACATTGTGCAGGGCACATGCTGCCACTATGATCCTGCACACTACTGGGGCAGCATATAACAGCTGCCCACCAGAACGGTCAAGGGAGCGAAAGCGTGACTTGAGCACTCCGAATGTGCGCTCCACTATGCCCCGTGTTGCAATATGGGCTGTGTTGTATCTTACCTCGGGAGGCGTGATGGGGTTCCGAATTGGCGTCATCATGTGTGTGCTCTGAGGGTAGGCACTGTCCCCTGGGGAGGTGGTGTTGGGGATCATTAGTGGGGTATTGGCATTACTATGTATCCGTCATGCATGCGTGTGCTGTGGCATTTCTACTCACCAAGCAGCCATGCATCGCCATGCCGTCCAGCTTCCATGTCCCGGTTTAGGGTTGACATCCTGTAAATGAAGCTGTCGTGGGTGGACCCTGGATAGTTGGCATATACTGAGGTGATGATTCCCTTGGCATCACATACTACCTGGACGTTGATGGGATGCCAGTGCTTGCGGTTTCTATAGATGTGCTCAGATGCCCTGGGGGGACGTAGAGCCACATGGGTGCAATCAATGGCACCAAGCACTTTGGGGAATTGTGCCACCCTGTAGAAATCCTGGCTGACAGCCTGCCTTTCTGCAGGTGTTCTGGGCAGGTATATGTGCCTGCAGACTGATGGGCGTGCAGTGATGATGGCCAACACCTGGTGTAGGCACCGTGACGGAGTGGCCTGTGACAACCCCCCCCCCTATGGCACTAGTCCGCTGAAATGATCCGGTAGCCAAGAAGTGCAGTACATTGAGGACCTTCTCCAGGGGGCTGAGTGCTTGTCATGATCTCTGCTTCCAAAAGGTCAGGGTTTTTCCAACTCCCTTGGAAGCAGATCCATAACCCAAGTTCCGAGTGCTAACCAGTCCCAATTGGGACCTTTTGGACCCAGTCCTGGCGCCAGTGGCACCAGGCTCATAAATATGCCCAGTCCCAGCGCTGGAAGCGCCGGGCTCATAATGCTTGGGTGGACTTACCTGCAGCAGACCATGCTGCTTACTTGCCTGCCAGTTGAGTCTCTGATCCTCTTCTGTTTGGAACTACTTTTCCTGTTGGGTGGGGCAGGAGCCACTCCCTAGATTCAGAACACTGGAACTCTTCTGGAAAGCAGGAACTCTTTTCTTACCTAGGCGTGGCTGTGGAAGGAGACACCTAAGCACTACAGGAGGCTATTTAAACCACACCCGATGGATGAATCTTGCTTTGCGTTATTCTGCATCCTCAGCAGCAGAACGCTCATCGTGTCTTCTGCATCTGATCCTGGGCCTAAGGAAAAAGGCTTACCATTCTGAATCCAGTCTTCAGCAACACCTATAAAGACAAGAAAGAACAGGTTAGCATTACGGTCTTCAGTGACAGCTCTTCACTTACCTGGTCCATCGGCTGTCACCAACGCCTCGCGCTGCATTCCGGCATCTGAAAGACAAAGGCTTACCTACTCTTCATGCGCTCCGGAGGTCTTCACACTGCATTCCGACATCTGAAAGACAAAAGCTTACCAACTCTTCGCACGCTCCGGAGGCCTTCGGCGCTGCATCCCGCATCTGAAAGACAAAACAAGGTGCGTTTAAAGACATTGGGGAACTTTAATACTCACGTGCCATTACTCCTTTCGACATCTAACCCAGTGGGTATTCCGGCACCCTGCTGCCGCCCCGAACTTGTACCTGCAAAATAAAAAGACAGTTAGAGCGCATCGTGAAGCAGGCAACAAGCGCTTACTTACGTGCTTCCAGGCGCTTCTATTCATCACACGGGCTCCATCTTCAACTCACTTCAGCCCGTCATCCGCCATCGCCGGAACCCTGCAAAACAAGAGACATCATTACTAAAGACATTAGAATTACTCGAAACTTACCGTTCGTGCAGTAAACGACAGACAGCAGTCCTCTGAAGTCAAGAGGCCTGCTCCCCTTATCCAGTGAAGAAACTGGTTACAGCACCCTGCCTCGAGGCAGATGGAGAGCACGGCGTTCACTTACCTAAGGTGAGAGCGTTAACCTTTGGGGTTCTACAGGAGAAGAGAAAGGGAAGAAGAGAGAGACATTCAATAACCCAGTTCATTAATCCCACATTTTCTATCTGCAGACATCTTACCCTTCGAGCCAGACATACAGTGCACAGAGGTCCAGCCCAAAGAGCCAGCCGTGTGTTACACATCACCTTTGAAGATACGGTATACGCCCAGTCAAGACCAGCGCCTCTACGGGAATCAGGTGAGCGTTACAGTGCTTGGGAGCACAGGGTGGGTGATGTGAGGTCATCCTCCCACTCGCTGACCAGGTCGAGTATTATGTGTGGTGGGAACCTTTACCACCCATACACCTGGTCATCTGGCATACCAAATAGGCTGGTTCTGGATGTGAATATTCTGGCCCTGACTATCCTTCTCCTCCTCCTGCGGTAACCCACGGCCACTGCTGCTAGGAACAGTATATTCATCCTGGCGTCTGAGCTTGTTTGTTGTTTGTGCACTCTTTTATGCTGCGCGGGATGTGCGCCTGCTTCATGCTGGCGTACGTGTTTCAGGATTGGTCCTTTTATTTTTTGGCGGCGTTGTAGGTGAGCGTGTAAATCTTCCCGCCCACCCCAGGAATACACGTAACACGCTCTCCCAGGCCCAGTCACAAGTAAATAACCCCGCCCACCCCTGGAATACACGTACCCCACTCTCACAGGCATAGTTGCGTGTGTAACTTCACGCGCACACACCGAAATACACGTACCCTGCAAATTTGCGTGTGAAACTTCCCGCGCACCCCGAAATACACGTACCCTTCAAATTTGCGTGTGAAACTTCCCGCGAACCCCGTAATACGCGTACCCTGCTGATATCGCGTGTCAGACTTCACGCGCAACCCTGATATACACGTACACAGGCGATTCGCACTGTTTGTGATAGGAAGGTGTGTGGGCCTGGTGGAGGGTGCCCCTGGATGCAGGGGGGTGGGGGTGCAGGGAGACATGAGTGGGGGCCTGGTGGAGGGTGCCCCACAGTGCTGGGGAGTGGGGGTGCAGGGAGACATGAGTGGGGGCCTGGTGGAGGGTGCCCCACAGTGCTGGGGAGTGGGGGTGCAGGGAGACATGAGTGGGGGCCTGGTGGAGGGTGCCCCACAGTGCTTGGGGGTGCAGGGGGGGACATGAGTGGGGGTCTGGTGGAGGGTGCCCCTGGATGCAGGGTGGTGGGGGTGCAGGGAGACATGATTGGGGGCCTGGTGGAGGGTGCCCCACAGTGCTGGGGGGTGGGGGCCTGGTGGAGGGTGCCCCTGGATGCAGGGGGTGGGGGTGCTGGGAGACGTGAGTGGGGGCCTGGTGGAGGGTGCCCCACAGTGCTGGGGGGTGGGGGTGCTGGGAGAGATGAGTGGGGGCCTGGTGGAGGGTGCCCCACAGTGCTAGGGCGTGGGGGTGCAGGGGGACATGGGGGCCTGGTGGAGGGTGCCCCTGGATGCTGGGGGGTGGGGGTGCTGGGAGACAAGAGTGGGGGTCTGGTGGAGGGTGCCCCTGGATGCAGGGGGGTGGGGGTGCAGGGAGACATGATTGGGGGCCTGGTGGAGGGTGCCCCTCAGTGCTGGGGGGTGGGGGCCTGGTGGAGGGTGTCCCTGATTGGTGGGGGGTGGGGGTGCAAGGAGACATGAGTTGGACATGAGTGGGGGCCTGGTGGAGGGTGCCCCTGGATGCAGGGGGGTGGGGGTGCAAGGAGACATGAGTTGGACATGAGTGGGGGCCTGGTGGAGGGTGCCCCTGGATGCTGGGGGGTGGGGGTGCAGGGAGATATGAATGGGGGCCTGGTGGAGGGTGCCCCTGACTGGTGGGGGGTGGGGTTTGCTGGGAGACATGAGTGGGGGCCTGGTGGAGGGTGCCCCTGGATGCAGGGGGGTGCGGGTGCAAGGAGACATGAGTTGGACATGAGTGGGGGCCTGGTGGAGGGTGCCCCTGGATGCAGGGGGGTGGGGGTGCTGGGAGACATGAGTGGGGGCCTGGTGGAGGGTGCCCCTGACTGGTGGGGGTGCTGGGAGACATGAGTTGGACATGAGTGGGGGCCTGGTGGAGAGTGCCCCACAGTGCTGGGGGGTGGGGTGAGACATGAGTGGGGGCCTGGTGGAGGGTGCCCCTGACTGGTGGGAGGGTGGGGGTGCTGGGAGACATGAGTGGGGGCCTGGTGGAGGGTGCCCCCGGATGCAGGAGGGTGGGGGTGCTGGGAGACATGCGTTGGTGGGCAGTAGTGCAAGGTGACCTGTGGGTTGGCTGGGGCGCATGGCCATGGTGGATGGGCTGCCTGCGGGACATGTGTAGGGGTGCAGGGTAGTCCTCTGTGGTGTGGGCCGCCTGCAGGGGGCGTGGAGGGTGTAGAGGGAACAGCTGGGAGGACCCACATGGCCAATTCACGTGTGGGACTCCCCGGCACCCCAGAAATACACGTAGGCTGCTGGATTTGCGTGTGGAATTTGCCATGCACCCGGAGTACACGTACCCTGCTGAAATTGCATGTGAAACTTCACGCGCACACCGAAATAGGCGTACCCTGCTAATTCACATGTGACTTCCCCCGCACACCGAAATACACGTACCCTGCTAATTCACATGTGACTTCCCCAGCACACCGAAATACACGTACCCTGCTAATTCGCGTGTGAAACTTCCCCCGCACCCTGAAATACACGGACCCAGGGCAATCGTGTGTGGAACTTCCTGTGAACCCCGTAATACACGCACGCTGCAAATTCACGTGTGAAACTTCCCGCGCACCCCGGAATACACGTGCCAAGGCCAATCGCGTGTGGAACTTCCCGCGAACCCCATAATACACACACACGCTAATTTTCACACAGCGGGTGTCCGTGTTTGTCGGTACCCCTTTGCACCTCATTTGTCCTAGAGGGCCACTGTATGGACCATTCATCATGGCGGTATATGGGTGCTTTTTGTTAGCGCACTTTTTGGCGCACATTTATTTCAGGCGCAGGGACGCTACCGCCTGCTTTCTTGTGGCGTACTTGTTTGGCCCTGTGCGCGTCTTTCACCGTGCGCTGGTTTGCGCTATTCGATTCCATGAATACGGGTTGTAGGCGAGCGTGTGGGCGTTCCGCGCACTTGCCTCCTGTACTTCCCCCGTGACGCCCATATTTTCACGCGTTGTTCCCCATTCCGAGTGTTACGCCTACTTTTGTGATGAGCGCCGCGCTATGTGCGATTTCGCAGTGGCCGTGGCGCACGCCGTTGGATGACCTGTGCGCCGGCATGCTCCGCGCACTTTTTCAGCGCACAGCGAATGTTTTTCTCGCGCACGGACTTCCATGAATCGATGTGCGCTGGTTTCCCTGCGATTTTCGCAGTTGCACTGCGATTTTCGCACTTTTACTGCAAATCGCACGTTTTGGCACCTCTGCGCGGGAATTTTTGGCGCACATTAATTCCATGAATCGACCAGCTAGTGTCCACTCTGCCCTCTGCACACGGCATTTTGAGTCAATGCCTATGTTTATTGCCATTGAAATGCCTATCTAACGTCCACTCTGCCCTCTGCACACTGCATTTTGAGTCGATGCCTATGTTTATTACCATTGAAACGCCTAACTAGCGCCCACACTCACGTTTACTGAGTGCACAAACTACTTTTGCTAATAATTTATGAACCTCACTGCCTATATCTCCAGTGCCAAATTACCCATGATGGCCTCACTTAGAGGTGCCACTCTAACTATGGCTACTTTCCTCCCGCTGCTCCAGAATATCTCACCTCAGAACCGTGCCTACACAACCCCACCACTTTACCCAGACTTACTATCTCCAGCGGACTGGATAAACAGATTCGCCAGACCACCTACACCCTTCATACCTTGTCCCACACCTCTTAAAAATACAAGACTAGCTTCTCGCCTTGTTGTACCCTCTACCACCTTCTTGAACGCAGCCCCACCGACCTTGATTAGAAACGCTAGACTCAGCCATCGCACTAATCCTGATGTAAAACTCACCAGAATGCTCACTAATCAGGCTAGGAACCTCACGCAGCCCACCTCACTTACTGACCCTCCACCGAGTCTCAATCCTGCAACACCTTACCCGCCACCATACATGAAAGTCAACCTTCCACTGACCTCCATCAAGGGAGCTCTCATCAACGCACTTTCATTAGTAGCCCACGCTACTTATGTCGCCGACATTATCTCCACCAACCACCTAGACTTTATCGCTATCACGGAGACATGGCTCCACCCAGCAGCCGGCCCCCCTACTGCTCTAGGCACCCCGGATAACTACACCATCATCCGAGCTGACAGAAAAAATGGATTAGGTGGAGGAATGGCAATTATTGCGAAATCCACCCTAAACATCAGAGAAGTAACTAGCACAACCCTACCTTCAGCCAAATTCCTATCCGTCAAACTCCCATTATCTGACACCCAAACTATCCTCCTCCACATTATATACAGACCTCCAGGACCCCCCTCTACCTTTGAAGAAGATATCTCTCTTACTCACTACCAACGTGAAACCTAAATCACAAATCATCATTCTGGGTGACTTCAACTTGGGACTTAATGACCCCAATGACAATCAGGCCCCCTCCTTTAATGACACCATTACTCATCTAGGCCTCACCCAACACATTAACAAACCTACACATACAAAAGGAAGATCCTTGGACTGGCTTGCAGACGCCAACTGCAACCTCTCATTGACCGACATCACTCCTTGTGCTTGGACTGACCATCACCTTATTACCTTCTCTCTACCCAGATCTATACCATCTACCACACTACCCACTAGGTTACCTCAAATAATCTCCAGAAATAACCGCAACATCACTATAGAGAACCTTAGACCTCTTCTCGTGCCTATCAGTAAAGCTAATCTACCTACGCAAAATGACAACCCATCAGCTATTGTAGACCTATACAACAACACCCTAGAATTAGCTCTCAACCAGATAGCTCCTCTTAAACAACGAAAAGCCAAACCCATTGCCCACTCCAACAAATAGTTCTCAGCAGAATTAAAGGCTCTCCGCAATATCAAAAGAACTGCAGAAACTAGCTCGAGAAAAGCCCCTTCTCTCTCCACTAAAGATAAATTCGCCTCAGCAGCCTCCACCTACAAATCTGCCATCTTAAATGCAAAAAAAGAGATCTATAACATGAGAATACAAAACGCCTAATCTGGCACTAAAGAACTATTCTCTATACTAAGGGAACTCAAATCACCACTGACTTCTTCAGAGGACTGCATTAAAGACAAGGCCTGGTGCAATAATATCCAGCTTGCCCTCGCTAACAAAATTGCCCTCCTACAAACTAAGATAGAAGCAAAAAAAGCCAACCTTGCCTCCAAACAGAACCCCAATAGCATAATAACCCACACCACCCCTAATTGCCCTTCCTTCCACTTCTCTCCAGTCACAGAAGAGGAAGTAATCAAGATAATCGCCAGTCTCAAACCATCCAACTGCAAAGGTGACATTTGTCTCGCCTCCGTCATCAAAGACGGGGCTAATGAGTTAGCTCCTCTCATCACCTCTTTGATCAATTCTTCCTTCAAAAACTCAGTGGTCCCCAATAACCTTAAAGAAACGTGGGTCCTACCCCTGCTCAAAAAACCCAGCCTCGACCCCAACATCCCCACAAATTACAGGCCCATCACTACAGTCCCATTTCTCCTCAAAATCTTAGACAGGGTAGCCTACCTCCAAATACAACATTTGGAAGACAACAACCTCCTAGGCCTGCGACAATCCGGCTTTAGACCAAGGCACGGGACCGAAACGGCCCTCTTGGATCAAAAAATCCAAATGGATGATGCCAAAGATAAGGGCAAATTGGCCATCTTGCTCTTGTTGGATCTATCTGCTGCCTTCAATCTGGTTGACCATCAGATCCTCACTCAACACCTCTCCTCGGCTGCTGCATTCTCTCAGAATGCCACTAAGTGGATCCTGTCATTTCTGTCTGACAGGTCGACTAGGGTCTTCACCCCTACTGCGGCTGCGGACCCTAGCCCAATCACATGTGGAGTGCCCCAAGGCTCCTGCATTTCCCCCACACTTTACAATATCTTCACAAAGCTCTTCTTTGACTGTCTTGACGATCTGGGTGTCAGCTACACTAATTATGCAGACGACACCCAGGTCGTCTAAATTAGACTATTGCAACACACTCTACCTAGGCACTACCACAAAAAACTTGAACAGGCTCCAGATCCTGCAAAGTAATGCACTAAGATGCGCCCTTAACCTCCCGCGCAAGGCTCACATATCCACGGCGAGCAAAGAAGTCCACTGCCTCCCGATCCGCGACAGAATTAAGCTAAGAACCCTGGTCATCACCCATAAGTGCCTGTCACGCACCGCCCCTTGCTACCTCTGAGACAAATTCACTAGACACTGATCCACTAGACCCACCAGAACCCCCTACCTGCACCAACTAAAGATGCCCAACTACAACCTAAAAACAGCAGGAGGTTCCAGTTTCCCAGTGCTTGCAGCACAGTGCTGGAATACCCTCCTTCTTGCAATTAGATCGGAAGCTGCATTCTGGCCATTCAGAGCCATGGTGAAATCATGGCTACTAGCCTAAACATCTAATCTCTCAATGTCCCGATCGGCCAGCCGCTGCTCGCCACCATGTAGTAATGCTCACCCTGTCTATCCGATTAGGACCACCCTGTAACCCGGTCCTCACTCTCCACTGTAAATATCTTGAACCCTGTTCCCTGTATATTCTATTCTTGTATGTAACTACTCAGAGCTTGGACTAATGTATGCTCTGACTGGTGTATTAAGATGTTTGTGTAACGATATGCAACGCTGCTGTGCACATGATTATGCGCCCAGCTACCTGAGGGTTCGGACGCGCTTTATAAATAAACAAACAACTAAACTAAACTACCACTGTTTTTGATCTTGAAGTTAGATTGGCAGGACGATCTCAAAGTCCATAGGGCAATTAGTCATTTCATTCATATGAAAAGCTGTACAAAAGTACCTTTTTAATTTGAGACATGACTACAAATAGAATGGAAGCTGTGCTTTTATTGTTGCTTCATTTCTATTTTATATTTTTTTTCAAAATTGAGGTTTTAAGTTTGTATGAAAGATTGTCTTGATGGCTCTGGCATTGACAAGCATGAGGTATGCACGAGAAATGGCCTCCCTGGGGAATCTGAGTTTTGTTTGTGGTCAGGCGATTTTCCAGTAGTTGTACACCTTCTAGAAATTAAACATACAACTTATTTGTTTCAGCATCTATCTTCTAGTTGCCATCTTTTTATTTTGTGATTTGTTATTCATTGATTAAAGAGCCATTATTTTCAACAAGTGTGTGTGTGGATGTGAGGGTGTGTATCTTTTTTTTGTCTTTCTCAAGTTACTTGCGTTTTTCGGTTTTTGGAAGCCTGCCTGAATAGGTACGTTAACATGCTTGCTAACTTGATGCGTCTATTTCATAAAGTTGCTACCTCTTTCCTGATGCCTTTTTGGCATGTACACAAAACTAGTGTGATCTCTTTGCCTCTTTGCGTCATTGCTAATACTGAAGCAGACTACTAAATTCTCACTCTGCTCAGCTTTCAGCCATATCTTTTTTTTTTTTCTTTTTTGGTTGGTGTTGTCACATCCCGATTATCCCCTTTTCCCACTAGGCTGCTGTAGTTTCACCATTAACAGGATCAAAGTGCCTGAAATATTAAATTAATAATCAGCAACATTTTTATTTTGTCATTCAGTAGAGTATAGCTAGCGGGAAATGGGATATGAGGTATGCAAAGCTTGTAGGCGTTTGATTATTTACCCACCAATTGACTGCTCATGGCGATGCTAATCCCTAAGGCCACCCCCTCACCCCCCACACTTCTTGATCCTCCCTCCCCAGAGCACACAGCCTCCTGGGATCTTTGAGGTGACTTTATCAACCCTTAAAATCAAACTTTGTGCTCAAAGTGCCTGTCTGTGTTTTTTCAAGGCAGTCTTCTGAGGGTTAATCGGTTAATTAGAGCTGTAAACATGCTACTGGTGTAATGAACATGTCTTAACTAGGCCTGCCTTCAGCCCCTCCATGTATATGCATTATGAGTGTCTTTCACTAAACTGTTCAAAACAAGCATTGGCAAACAAAATCATCAGTTTGGCTATTGGGCGTTTGACAGGCACTGCTATTATATGCCCAGGTAGTCATTTTGCAGCAGCTTCCATTGATGGCTAGTTAATTCCACCACGGCAATGGCTGGTTTTATTTTTTATTTTTTTTGTCCGGGTAAAGGGGCTCGTTGTGGATGTAATGGCCTTTATTGAAGTGCGCAGGCAGTGGTTTCACTGGGTTGCATGACAACATTGGGTCTCAGGGTTTCTGGGGATCTTGATTTGGCGTCTCCTATGGCAGTGCTGCATGTTGATTAGTGTGCGTGCACAGGGTGGAAGTGCTTGCAGGGTGTGCTGCTCCAGTCCACCCTACTCAATTTCTTTGCTCTGCAATGTCAGCAATTTTAGTGGTCCACTTCCTCAGTGTTCTCATCTCGCTGCCCAGTCAAGGCCCTGGGTACTCCCAGCACTTCACCAGTGTTGAAATTAAGATACAAGCAATAAGTAAGAAAGTAAAAGGTTCATTCTAACAAGGGGAATCCATGCAGCGGAGCAAGATCAAGTGTGCTGACTGGCCCTTTCACCAACTGCCTCAGTACAACCCTTGTCTCAGAGTTCCCCACACTCGCAGCATTTCAGGGGCCAGCTAGGTCCACCTTGTACAGGGACTACAGCACATTGAAACAAACACCAGCATGCCACATCAGTATGGCATACCATGGGACAAAACTTGGTCCACAATGAGTGTAGTGATACTAAATAGAATCTTTACCAATCCTCCACATTCTCAGTAGTTTGCAATCTCATGAAAATTGCAGATTCATAAACTGCTTGTAAACTACTTAAAAATAATTCCCACTGACTACATGACAGGAGTTGCAGCCTACTAAAAAAAGAATTGGCATTGCTACAGTTTGGGCTTTTGTTTAGGCATGGGAAAGGCACTTGCCAGGCACAGCCGTAGTGTTGACTACCCAATGTTGGCAGTAGGTGCAAAATGCCGTGAGTACCTTGGCATCTATTAGCAGTCCCTGGCAAAAGCTTGAAACATATGCACAAGCCAACAATGTTGCTTTTGCCAATGCTTGTTTGAAACACGAGTTCCATAAAGGACACCATTATAAATCGAGTGGCTGAAGGAAGGCCTGGTAAGACATTTATATTACACCAGTAGCGTGTTTGCAACTCCAATTAAGTCAATAACTCAGAAAGCTTTGAACAAACACTGGCAGGCACTTTGAATGCAAAGCCTGATAGTAAGGCTTGATTAAAGCGAGCTCCAAGAGTCCCATAAGGCGATGTTCTGGGCGGGTAGAGGCAGGAATGGGTGGGAATGACCATAGTGTTTAGCATGGCCATGGGCAGGCACATAACCAAACAACACCTACATACTGTGTCCCTGCTCATGTCATTCCGCCCTATCTGTACTCCAATGCAACAGTTTCAGTTTATAGGTGTTACAAGAAAAACCTAATAGCCCAAACTAACAAACATTGGCAATACCAACAGTTTGGGCTTTGGGGTAGGCACGGGTAAGGCACTGGCCAGGCACTGGCCAGGCACTGGCAAAGTGGTATTAACTGGCCATTGATGGTTGCAGATGCAAAATGGTGCGAGTACCTGCACATATAATACCAGTGCCTGGCAAATGCCTAATGCCTATAAACAAGCCCAAACTGTTGGCTTTGCCAATTCTTTTTTTAGTAGGCTGCAACTCCTGTCATGTAGTCAGTGGGAATGCTTATTTATGAGGACCTATAGCTTCATTAGATCTTGTATGGGTTACTGCTGCAAACAAAGCTGTGAAGTAGTCTAGCCATGCTTCCTCAGAGACCTGATTCGATGATCGTGCAGATTGAAACCTACCATTGTCGGTATCAAATCCCAAAAGATCCTGCTGTTATTTTTACAGATGGTTTTTAAGATATGTTCTGCATCATATTGTGAACTCGAAGCATTGTCCACAAGGCTTTCTGGGGCCTGGGACCTACCTTTCTGCAACGTTGCCTACCTAAATGCTGTCCCTCCCGAGCCCTCCGCTCATCTACCTCCAACCTTCTGTGAGTGAGCAGGTTCTCCAAGCAGAGATTTGAAGGGAGATTGTTTCCTCTGCACGGGCCTCTCTCTGGAATAGCCTCCCTGCCGCATTCAGTCTTGAGCCTGATCTACTTAAGTCCTGGAAACTCCTTAAGACATTCCTCTTCCTTCTCTCTCCCTCTACCCTGCTAACCTTTCCCTCCACTCTATCCCTCTTTCTCTTTTTCCACGCAGCGTGCTGACTGGCCATCTGGTGTACCTCAGAGTCTCACAGGCACCCTCGCCAGTCCTCTCGCACTTGCCTCCAGGCCCTGCACTTGCCTCATCGCTATTGCACTTTGTCAATGACCCATGAGAGGGGCATCTCTCGGCACTTACCTCAACTTCTGACTGACTGGGCGCACTTGGTCAAACCCCCCCCCCCCCCCTGCACCTGTCTGCGCACTTGCACGATCTGATTGCACCATGCCTTGAAGATAGTTATGTTGTGTTGTGTTATTTTGCATTTATATAGTGCCTTATATACCATTGGTATGGTCTGAAGGCGCTGGTAGGTTGAACGCCCTTGGGAACCGAAGTTCAGGTCAGTAGAGAGTAGGGAGAGTCACCGGCGCGTGTGCGCTCCAGGTATGTGTGCAGCTGGTGTGGTATTCGTGAAAAAGCTGCTTCTTAGCGGTAGCGGTGATGGTTGAGATCAGGGGTATGTGTTCGTTCTGGCAGGATTCATCCAGACCGACCGTGGCTGCGTTAGGCCTGAGGGGAACGCCTGGCTGGGGGGGTGTGTAACCAGCAGTGTTTACTTAGAATGATGGGGAGTGAGCGGGGAGATGTTAGTATGAGAACAGTTATACCGAATGGTGTCATAGTATCACTGTGTTCTAGTTGAGTGGTGGTGTAAAGAAGAGAGTAAGCATGGGGTGTGATTATGGTCTATGCCATTCTATGCGCTCCAGTCCTTGCTATGTACTTTTTATTAGTTTCATGCGTTCCCGTCTGTGCTACACTCCGATCTGCTCGACGCACTCATGCACTCCAGGCCGCCCCGCACGCTCCTGCCTGCCTCATGCATGCACTTCTGTCTGCCCCACGCGTGCAGTCTTGTCTGCCCCTGATTTTCATGTTCGCCCATACTACACAGTCGCTCGCTCCCCGCACTCACTCGTTCCCGCACTCACTCGCTCCCGCACTCACTCGCTCCCGCACTCACTCGCTCCCGCACTCACTCGCTCCCGCACTCACTCGCTCCCGCACTCACTCGCTCCCGCACTCACTCGCTCCCGCACTTACTCGCTCCCGCACTTACTCGCTCCCGCACTTACTCGCTCCCGCACTCACTCGCTCCCGCACTCACATGTTCCCGCACTCACACGTTCCCGCACTCACACGTTCCCGCACTCACACGTTCCCACACATCAGCTCCCCGCACTCACCAGCTTCCCGCACTCACCCGCTCACTTGCACTCATCTGTTGCCGCACTCATCAGCTCTCGTCACTTCTCCATTCTATGCACTCATCCGTTCTATGTACTCATCCGCTCAATTCACTCATGCTTTCCACGCATTCAATTCATCCGCTCCCCCTACTCATTCACTCACTCATACTCTTCCGCCCTTACAACTCTTCCGCCCTTACAACTCTTCCGCCCTTACAACTCTTCCGCCTGCCACTCTACACGCTCCCCATTTTACACTCCTCCGACTCTACACGCTCCCCATTTTACACTCCTCCGACTCTACACGCTCCCCATTTTACACTCCTCCGACTCTACACGCTCCCCATTTTACACTCCTCCCACTCTACACGCTCCCCATTTTACACTCCTCCGACTCTACACGCTCCCCATTTTACACTCCTCCGACTCCACACGCTCCCACTCTACACCCTCCCGCGGTCTATACTCTCCCTCACTTTACACGCCCATACGTTCTGTACATTCGTCAGATCTACATTCACTTCTCTGTAATTATGCACACATCCAACATACATGCTCGTCCGTTCTTCACACCCAACTACTCCAGATGCTCCTCTGCTTAGTATGTTCATCCATTCTATACCTTCATCAACATCTACATACACGTTCAATTTGCACACTGATTTGATCTATGTAGTCATCTGTTCTTCCACTCATGCATTCTTTCACTCAGTGCATTCATCTGTTCAACAGGCTTCATCTATTCTAACTATTTCATCGATGCCATTCATTTCGTTCCCTCTTCGTGAATTAAGTGCCTTTCATTAGTTGACATCTCAT
The DNA here is from genome assembly GCF_040938575.1 of Ambystoma mexicanum. NCBI lineage: Eukaryota > Metazoa > Chordata > Amphibia > Caudata > Ambystomatidae > Ambystoma > Ambystoma mexicanum. Next base: position 253,957,850 of record NC_090931.1, on the reverse strand, counting down.
TACAGTTTCCCTGTGATTTATTCTTATTATTCGCTTCACTATTTTGATCTACATTACTCGTTCAATTTTGTTTGTCGTTCTGGTTTATATTCGGGTTCATTACCTGTCAATTTCTCGCCTCAGGTAGTTTGTTGGGTTGGGTTGGTGACGTTGAGATGCTGATTGTCTGTTTGGGTTAGTTTGCTGAAAACCTGGCTCTTCCCCTAAAAGCCAACCGGTAAACAGTTTGCGGAAAGCTGTTAAATCCTCAGTTTGGCGGATGTGGGGTGGGAGGGGGTGCCACAGGGTGAGGGCCAAGGCTTAGAATGCTGATCTGCCTAATCTGACTGAGTTTGTTTTAGGAATGACTAGGAGGCCGGCTGAGCTTGATTTTAGGGTGCGAGGGGGGTGATGGGGTTTTAGTTTGTCTTGAAGATATTGAGGTCCGGTTTTATGCAGTGCTCGAAGAGAGATGCATAAGGTTTTGAAAGTCACCCTTCGGGCTACTGGAAGCCAGTGCAGCGTTTTAAGGGCTGCGGAGATGTGGTCTCTTGGGCCGAGCGCAAAGTAGCAATTTGGCTGCCGCGTTTTGTGCCCATTGAAGTTTATTCAGTTGGCATGCGTGGATTCCGAGGTACAGGGGTTTGCATAGTCCAGTCTTGACATGACGATTGATTGGACCGCGGAGAGTCTGTTAGGAAAGGAGAGATAAGGAAAGATGCGCCTTAGGGTTTTAAGGTGGTAGTGGCAGGATTTTGATACGTTGTTGACTTGGCGCGAGAGTGTTGGGTCCGAGTCAAGGATGCACCCAAGATTTTTCACTGAGTTGCAGGGGTTCGGCGAGCTGCCCATGGCGGATGGACAGGGTAGTGGTTGCGGAAGAAGTTCGGAGTTGCCACATATCATGATTTCCGTTTTGGAGGGGTTTAGCAAGAGGTGGCTTTGGGTCATCCAGAGTTCTGTGTCAAGGAGGCAGGAGGCCAGGTCAGGTCGGGAGTTGGGATTTGAGTTTATTAGTTTTAGAATTAGTTGAGTGTCGTCGGCGTAGTTGTAACACAGGATGTTGTGTGAGCAAACTATTGGACGGAGGGTGATCAGGTACAGATGGAACAGGGGGGCAGATAGGCATGCTCCTTGTGGGACTCCTGTGTCGACTGTTCGGGCTTGGGAGGTATAGGTGGAGAGTATCGTTATTTGGTACCTATCTTTGAGGAATGAAGCTATCCATTTAAGAGCGGTGCCGCGAATTCCTAAGGAGTGGAGGCGGTCTAGGAGGTTTGAGTGATTGATTGTGTCGAAGGCGGCAGATAGGTCAAGAAGGATTAGTGCAGCCCATCCCGCGGAGTCTGCCGTCATTTTAAGGTCATCCCAGATTGAGGTTAGGGTGGTTTCGGTTCCATGACGGGCTCTGAAACCTGATTGTGCGGGGTCTAGGAGATTGTTGGCTTCGACAAAGGCATTTAGTTGGGAGTAGGCGGTTCGGTCAATTAGTTTGGCAAGGAATCTGGTGTTCGAGATGGGGCGGTAGTTTTTGGGCTGCAGAGGGTCAAGGGACGGTTTTTTGATTAGCGGTTTGACATGAACCGTTTTGAATGCGTCGGGAAAGATACCAGAGGTAAGGGAGGTATTTAGGATGGATCTTGCGTGTTCTCCTGCGCAGGTGGAAGCAAAAATTTCCTTGGGGGTTGTGCCCAGGCAAGGATCCAGCGGGGAGCCAGATGGTTTGCGGACAGATAGAAGTTTGAGAAATTGCTCTGGTGATATTGGACTAAAGGATTCGAAAGTTGGTTGTATAGCAGCCGCGGCTGGTGGGCTAGCCGCTGTGGGGGGGGGAGTAGTGCCTGGTGGATGTAAGAGAGCCAGTTTGGTGGCTAGAGTATTTGTTCTTTCGAGAGCTTTGGTGTAAAAATGGAGGGAGAGTGAGTCGCACAGTGATTGTGAGGGGGTTGGGACGTTCGTGGAGTGAGCCGGTTTGGTGAATTCAGAGATGATTTTGTGGAGTTCCTTGCTTGGGTTTTTGCAGTTTAGTATTTGGGAGTTGTAGTGGGCTTTTTTAGCTTTCCGGATTTCGGCCTTGTACTGATAGGTGTCGGGCCAAGGTGGCCCTGTTCTCCTTGGTTTTTTTTCTGCCATTTGCATTCTAGGTATTTATATAGTTTAGTGGTCTTCAGCTCAGGAGGGAACCCTCTGGGGGAAAAGGCCACGGCGGGTTGATGGTTTGCAAGGGTGTGTGAGCCGTATCAGGGATGCGTTGAGCCATGACTTAAAGGCATTAGGGGTTAGTTGTTCAATGAGTTGGCTGGTAGGTGGTGGAGATTGGAGGAGAGCGTTGGCTAGGTCCGGGACGATTATTAGTTTTTTCCAACATTTGCGTAGATTGGGTGGTTCAGATTCGAGTGCGGGAGTGGGGTCGGGTGAGTGAATGACGAAAGAGAGAATTAAGTGATCGGACCAGATGATGGGAGTAGGGAGGTTCAAATGAATCGGGGTGCCAGAGCTAAAGATAGCGTCAAGAGTGTGTCCTTTATAGTGAGTCGGGTCATTTATGTGGGGTTGGAAGTTAATTGTGTCCAAACCGTCAACCAGAGCGTGTGTCATAGGGTTGGTGGGGATGTCGAGCCATATGTTGAAATCTTCAAGAAGGGTGAGGTTGGGATGGTTTAGTTGAAGGGTGGCAATTGAGTCACAGAGGTTGTTTGCGAATTGTCTATCGTAACCTGGGGGCCTGTAGATTAATAGGAAGCTGTGTGAGAGCGACGGGGAGAGGGATAGTTTAACGAGGAGTGATTCGCAGGAAGGAATGGAAGGTTGGTTGTCAATGATTGAGGCGTGGAAAAAAGACTTGAAGACGAATGCTACTCCCCCTCCTCTAGAGGGACGGTTGAGTGGTAAGAGGGAGTAGTCAGGGGGAAAGGCTTCACTGGCGATTGGAGCGAAGTCGTCAGAGAACCACGTTTCGGTGATGAAGACCAGGTCTGGTTTTTCAGCGGCGAGGAGGTCAAAGATGGAGAATCTGTTTTTTGCTACGGATCGGGCATTAAATTGGATGCAGTTCACATCGACATGCAAGGTTGGTCTCCGGGCTGGAGCTGAAGGAGGCAGTGGTGGAGAGAGAGGAAGCTGGAGAGGGTGGGGGGTGATTGGTGGGAATAGTGGGCAAGCAGAAGAATTGGCGGGCTTCGGGCGGGAGGTGATCGGTGGGGATAGTGGGCGAGCAGAAGAATTGTCAGGCTTCGGGTGGGATTGGGTGGTTGCGTGTGTTCGGATGATCGGGTTTGGCTCGGGGGAATTGGAGGTGGGGTGAGGGCGGTTAGGAGTTTGTTTCAGTTGATGAGAAGTCGAGGGAGATGGGTTTCAGAAAAGGTGAAGCTACGGGGGACAGAGGTGATTGGGCGAAAGTGGAGGTGGGTCGAGACAAGGGATGTGAGGAGTGCTGACAGATTGAGGTGGACTAGGTGCGATTCCCTTGTAGTTTCTTTGTTGCGATTGGAGTGTGAAAGAGGGAGGGGGTGTCTGAGGGGGAGAGGGATGCGGCTTCGGTTCTTGCTAGGGTTAGGCGTGCAGTTTTAAGGGACGGGAAAGGGAGTGCTCGGGGGGGAGGTGGCGGGGGTTTGTGGGTAAGGTGGGGGGTGGATGCTTGGAGGGCAAGGTGTGCCCACTGTGGTAGTGAGGGGAGTGGTCATGGTTAACGTGGGCAGGCCGGTGATGGGGTTCGCGAAGGAGTGGTTTTAGGGTGGTTGGTTCGCCATCTAGCCCCTCTGGCTTGGTGTTTGGATAGGGGAATGTTAGGGAGTGCAAAGGACGGTGGGTTGATTTGGGAAGGGGGTACAGGACGGATGGCACACCTGGAAGTGAGGGTGGTCCACAGTGGTCGTTTCCGACACTCTGTTGGAGTGGGTGCACTCATGCTTAGTACGAGCTGTTAGGTGTGGTTTCAGTTGAAATTTAGGTTTATTGGACTTTTTATGTTAGACTATATCTCTGGTTGTGAATAGTCTTGGTTTCAGGGTTATAGTAGTTTGCAGATATTAGGCCGTTTGAGGTGTAGCTAGACCCTAGGATATGCTAGTTAGGCCGTCTATTTAGTTGTAGCTACAGCACTGCTATGTTGTTGGTATACTTTCTTCTAGAAAGCTGGCATTCTCAGGTAGCTGGACGATAGGTAAGCTATTTAAGGAGAAGTTGAATGTAGCAACTAATTTTAGTTCTAAATTCAGCAGAGGCCCGCTATTTGGCACACTTCCAGGTTCAATTTGCACAGAGATGATATTAGACTATTAGGTGCACTTCTAGCTTCAACTGTGCATAGAGATGATATTAGGGAATTAATACACTTCTAGGGTATTAGGTACTATTAGGCACACTTGTAGGTTTGAGTGTACACAGGAGGTGGTATATTCTAGATTCAGTTTTGTATAAAAGGGATTTTAGACTGTTAGGCACTGTTCTAGATTCTACATTATACAGATGATATTAGACTATTAGGATATTGGGTACCATTCTGAATTCAGTATTTCTCAGAGAGGCTATTTTGGCGCACTTCTAAATGCAGCTATTCTCAGAGAGGCTATTGGGCACAACTTTTAAATGCAACTTTTCTCAGAGACGCTATCGGGACACTTCTAAATGTACATATAAATGCAGCTTTCTTCCAAGAGGCTATTGGGCACAACTTCTAAATACACACATCGGCTATTGGGTACACTTCTAAATGCAGCTTTCTCAGAGAGGCTATTGGGCACAACTTCTAAATCCAACTTTTTAGAGGGGCTATTGGGCGCAACTTCTAAATGCAACTTTTTAGAGAGGCTATTGGGTAAACTTCTAAATGCAACTTTCTCAGAGAGGCTATTGGGCACAACTTTAAAAGCAACTTTCTCAGAGGCTATTGGGCACAACTTCTAAGTGCAACTTTCTCAGAGAGGCTATTGGGTACACTTCTAAATGCAACTTTCTCAGAGAGGCTATTGGGCACAACTTTAAATGCAACTTTCTCAGGGAGGCTATTGGGCACGACTTCTAAATAAACACATTGGCTATTGGGTACACTTCTAGATGTAACTTTCTCATGTTTAGGGCACAGGCTTTCCTGTTTTTCCCTTGTCTCCCCTCCTTATATGGTGGTGCCTCAGTGCACTTGGAAAAACTGCAGAATCGTCGTCAAACCTATTTGCTGTTATCTACACCATTAATTGTATTATATGCACTTGTTCCCATTAGTATCACCTAGGTATTTATTACACTTTTCTGTAATCGTTGGCACCTCGCCAAGCTTTATCCTCCATCTATTCCTCCCCTGTGAGATCTGCATCATAGGCTCTGTTGTATGCTTTACCGGATCATAGTTCCCCTCACACCTTATTTCCAATAAATTGTGGTCACTAGTTGACATTGAAACCACCTAAAATAGATCAGCTGAATCCAAACAGGCTTTCTGTTCGCCCCTCAACCAGGTCCACTTTCCAGGGATATCTCAACATATGTAGGCCACAAGCGGAGGCTTCTGTGAGACCTGATGCAGCTCTCTTGTGGAGTGTGTTCTTGCTCAGCAGCCTTCCCTGGTCATCCAGACATTTCACGTTTAGATCCCCATAAACAATATGTGGGTCTTTAATGGTGGTATATCATCTATCGACCCCATTACAGATTCAGTAAATAGATCTTCTGCACACAAGGCCACATTCCAATATAGATTATCACAAGCAGTAGCTTTCCATCTCGATATATCTTCTTTCTCTCCAAAATCAACATTTGGGTAAAGAGGTTAGGATTAAATACTTATCCTCTTTCCAATTTTTATTAGTGTAAATGGACCAGAATATGGTCTTCCTGTCAATCATTTTTCTGCTTGGTTCAGGAGCTAGACCAATCCATCACACATTGGCTTAGATCGCAACCATGTCTCTTTAAGACATAGAATATCGTAAGTCCCCAGAGCAAGATCCTCATTGGTAAACAAATGAACAAACCCTCTTGAGTTCTAAAATCCTATTCTTAATGCAGGGGTTTTGACCTCTGGCTGGCCTTAATTATAGTTGGAAGCAGCCAGCAAGCATGCCAGCAATGACCTATCTTGTTTAGCCAAATGTAGTGGGCTTATGTCATGGACCTCTAGTACTTGACATGGTTGTCTTTTGAGCATTCAACCCTCTGTGTTATCGGCAAGTACTTTTTGTTTGCCACCATAGTAGGCCCCTTTCCCCAGAGCTTATTGGGCTTGGGTGGGTGTTTAATCACCTCTGTTGTAGGTCTCTGCTGGAATAGAGAGTTATCTTAATTGGAACTTCCTTTATTCACCTCTTTTCGATCTGTTAACTCAAACCCCGTCGGTTGCAAATCCAAATCTGTTTCCATTAGATTTGACTCCACCAGGGCAGAGTTTATGGAGAGTTACCCAGTCTAGGTGTTTTTCATTCACGAACTGCACCACGCGGACGTCGTCTGATTCAGAATGTGGTGCAAATGTTTAAGAACGTTTCTTCGAAGTATCAAATCGCCATATAGGTGTGGTACAATCTCTCCAATGTGAAAAGTTCTCCAAGTGCAAGTTATTTGGAGTAGTAGCTGGTACTTTATGCTTTTGAGCATTAAGCTTCAGTTTGTCCCAGCTTATTAAGTTAGCTTTCCAAGTCAGAGCCAGCCTTTTCACTTCGTGTCTGAAAAGTCTGGATGTGCACCAAAGGATTGCTTGGTGGAATAGGAAAAGGAGGTGCAGCTGTGGGTATGCTCTGGCTCTATTCCATACCTTCACACTCCATCGACCCCAGTTCCTCTAGGTCCTCCCCTACATGGATAGTAATTTCTTCCAACAGGTCAATTAGGCATATCTCCTCCGGCGTGGACACCTCTTGATAGTCAGTCTTGTTCCCTTGGAGTGGGAGCAAGGGCCCCTTCAGGTCCCATAAGCTTCTGCAGCAGAGTCTCTCCACATCGATCCCGCCCTCTTCTGATGATAGTCCGGGGACCGTGGCGGGGGTGTCTTTAAGTTCCTCATTCATGCCATTGACCCGTTGAACTTGAATCTATGTACAATTTGAATGTTTCATGTTTTTTGTTGTTGAATTCCCCTAGGCTTCAAATAAGATGGAATAGGCCACATCTTTTTTTCAAAAATTTGAAATTTAGTAGGGGGTTCTTGCGCTTCTCTGGTTTCTGCATTGGCATTGGAACCCTCTCTTTTCAGAGGCTTACATTCATTAGTGCCTCCATCTTCCGAGTGAATTTAATCACCTTTCGTTTCACCAGGCGCCTCTCTGCAGCCTTTATCTAGCTTCACTGGTGCCCAAAAATCTACGATTTCCACATCTATTGTGAGTAACGATGCATGCAGCTTTGGTATGGTGGCACTCGAGTGTCCCCCCCTCTTTAGATCGTTTGTGCTGAGTTTGTGAGGAAGGAACTAGATTCTCCTGGTACGCCCAGTTAGGCAAATTTACGTTCTTATTTTTGGTCCTGATCCACTTGCTTTCTTCCAAGAGAGTGGCCATCAAGGTATTTGTATCCAGTTCTTCTCTTCTCGCTAAGTCGCAGAGTCAATTTTGCCACTGGGTGGATGATTCCTCCTCTTTATCTAGTCTACTATGAACGTTGGCAACGAAGCTTTCCAAAAATATCATCTTGGAATTAATCGTAGCTATGAGAGTTGACTGGTCTTTGAGCGTATCGTTGACTGATTCGCATAACTTCGAAAATGGGCCCAATGCGATGGTTAGAGCTGCTTAGCTGCCATTCATGATTGGTGTGCCGCCAATGATCTCTGCCTGAATGCCAGCAAGACTGAGATCCTCCTCATCGGCACACCCTTACCCTCCTTTCCTGTCACTCTTTGGCTGGCCTCCCTTGGCCCTCCTCCTACCCCCACTTGTGAGGGGTCATCTTTGACGCCACGCTTTCCTTCTCTGCCCACATCTGTCACAAAAAAAATCAAACTTCCTACTGCACCTCCTCAGAGGTATTCTACCTTTCCTCTCCTTCCCCCAGAAGCTTGCAGTCTTTCGAGCTCTGGTTCTCTCTAGGTTGGACTATTGCAACAGCCTCTTTCTTAACCTACCTGCTTCTACTCTCAGCCCTTTGCAACTTATCCGGATCATGACTGCAAGACTTGTCCTTGGCCTCAAGCCCTCTGATTGTATCTCTTCAGCCCTGAAACCTCTCCATTGGCTCCCAGTGGCTGCAAGGATTAACTTCAAGACCCTTTGCATTGTCCACAAGGCTTTCTGGGGCCTAGGGCCAATATACCTTCATCTCTCCCCCCGTAAATACCTTCCAGAACTCTGTGCTCCTCCACCTCTAACCCCTCAGGGCTAGTCGTTTTTCTAAAATGAGCTCGGGGTAGATCTGTCATCGGCTGGGGCCTCCTTCTGGAACAGCCTCCCTGCGACACTCAAACTTGAGGCGAACCATCTCTGGTTCCGGAAGCACCTCAAGACCTTCCTCTTTGCTTCTGCCTTCTCCCCTCCTGATCTGTTCTGTCTTGGCATTGTGCACCTGGTCACCCTCTGACTTTCGGGCCAGGTACCTGCTCACCCTGCCACCCACCTGCACTGCCTCCTGGTTATCCCTTGCACTGGGCCCTGAATCAGTAACCGTACAGTTCCCACCTCCCTGGACTACCACTGTTTTGTTGCTCCTATTTATTTATTTATGTTCTTGCCTCCGCCCGCCCCTCCATGCACTTTCCCCTTCTTCCTCTCCCATGCACTTGCATGTTCTCAATGTCACTGTTCCCCTTCCTTGTCGCGCTCTGAAACACTTGTGTATGAGCGCGATACAAATAAACTATCAATATCATTATATTATTTTGTGGTTGCAAAGTTGCAGCTGGAGAAAGATGGGCCACTGGTCCGGGTCTGTCCGCCATCTGTTCTCCAGCTCTTCAGAAGGCACAGAAGAGGACCCTTGAGAAGGTTGTGAACATGTCCGGTCCTGGCGTCTGCGTCTGCAGGAGATGCTGAGCCCCACAGATCTCTCAAGAACGTTTGATCAACAACTGTCTTAAACCCAGTTGAAGAACTAACACTCCCAAGGGAAAAGGGGAAGTGGAGAAAATAACAAACGACAGACGCCTACTTCTGGTGGGCTGCAATCTGTAGAAGGAGACATTAATGTTTATTAAATAATGAAGACATGCATTAAATTAACTCAATCTCTAAATATCAAATAATTTAATATCTAAACCCATACCTGTCCAATCTCCGAAATAACCTTGGAGATTAATTAACTTCTTTTTCACAAAGACCCATTGAGAATTTATCTTGCACAGTCAATGTTCAATTTCAGAAGGGCAATGTGAATTTAAGAATGCATTTTGTTCCTCAACCAAAAATGCTCAAAATAATGAGTTCAAGAATGTGCAATCTTCTTAAATTAAAGAGGAAATCACTTTCGAGTGTTCATTCATTCAATTGCATTTCATCCTTTCTCAAGCACATTGTATTCCTGTTCAGATGTTCCTTTTACTTTAGTAACAAATGCGCAATTAAGAGTTCAGATGGTATTTTAAAACTTTAAACAAGAACAATAAGAATGAATTCAGATCCTGTTCAACCTTTGAAGCACATGCGCAATGCTAATGGAATCCGAAGCTTTGCTTTTGACTTAAGCACTGTAAATGAGTTCAGATGCTGTTTACCTTTTGAGCACATGCGCAATGCTAACGAAAACAACTGCTTTTGCCTTTGACATGCGCACAATAGACAAGTTCAGGCGCTGCCTTATCCTTCAGAAAAATGTGCTATGCTCATGAAATCAATGTGTCTTTACTTTCCACATGCGCACAGTGAATATTTTTAGAAGCCACCTTATATAATGGCGCGCAAGCGTAATTAAAAGCCTTATGAATTCAAGTTAAACAACATCAAAGACTTAGGCTCAGGTATTTTCCTTAAGCAATCTTCATTCACGCAACCGTACTGAAACTGACAGACTTGAAATCAGATCAGATACGTGACACAGCAGTAAAACAAGGACACTTCTCCTTTGCGCATGCGTGAAACAAAAATGAAGGCTCTGAAGCACTGATCTAAGAAAACTGCGCAGTTAAAATTCCAAACGCTTCTTCCTTCAGTACAATGTCAGAAATTCAAAACCGTGTCAATTACACAGAGTCATAAAAGTCAAGCAGATTTTTGAAGTAAAATGAAACGAATCTAAATACCTAAACTAAATAAATACCTAACATGAATAAAGTGATAAAAATAAAGCAACTTTTCTCCAGCTTGAGAAAAAGCGACGCTCCCACCAAATTATCAGCTGAGCTTGTCCCACGTTGACCAGCTTCTCAGGAAACAATATTTATCTTTGTAAACTTCACCAGAATCTCATCAAAAGGCCTTGACGCAGGAACTTAATCAAAACAGGACCTTCCTTCTTGAAGGTGAACAATGAAAGGCAGTTTAGAATTGTATGGAAGGTCAGAGGTTCATGAAACTTCCAATCAGGAACTGGCACTACTGCCACCATGTTGGTTTGGGGAGTTAGCACTCTGATGAACAGAAGTTAAGATCAACAACCCAAAATCAGATTAAAACAATAAATTAATTAAATCTATAATCTAATTTCATTTACAAAGTACCCCTACCTAACCTGGGACCTGACAGTACCCCCTCCTTAAGCCCTGACCTCAGGGCCAGGTTTATTTGGATTTCTTCTGTGAAACTTAGATACTAATCTTTCCGCATGAATATCAGATTCTGACTCCCAACTTCTTTCATCAGGACCAAACCCCTTCCAATCAATAAGATATTGAATCTTTCCCCTTACTTTTCTAGAATCAAGTATTCTTTTAACCTCAAATTCTTCTGAATTAGTTTCCAAAACAATTGGTTTAGGAACTGGTCTCATTCTGATTCCTTTTGACACTGGTTTTAATAAACTTACATGAAATACTGGATGAATTTTCAAATTAGTAGTCAATTTAAGTTTGACTGATACTGGTCCTATCACTTCCTCAATCTCAAAAGGACCCAAAAACTTAGGACAAAATTTATTTTTTCCTTTCAATTTAATATTTTTTGCTGATAACCAGACTAAATCACCTTTAGCATAACTTGGACTTTTCTTTCTTTTAAAATCTGCAAATCTTTTATACTCAGACTTACTTTTTTGTAACATTTCCTTTGCTTTAGCCCAACCTTTCTGAATTATTTCAGTTATATCTTTCACAGCTGGACATGTCTCATTTACTCCATCATTCTCACATAGAAACCGAGGATTATAACCTCTTCCACAAAAAAAAGGTGACATGGAAGTAGAGGTTTTAGTAGAATTATTATATGCAAATTCCGCTGTCCACAACAAATCCACCCACTCAAACTCTCCTTCGACAAAACATCTTAAATATTTTTCTAATTCCTGATTGATTCTTTCTACTTGACCATTAGCCTCTGGGTGATATCCTGATGTTAATTTTATCTTCAAACCCAATCTCCTACAAAATTCCTTCCAAAATCTCGACACAAATTGAGACCCCCTATCTGAAATAACTTGACTGGGAACTCCATGCAATCGTACAATTTCTTGAATGAATTTTTTAGCTAGACTTGAAGCTGTAACTCCTCCTTTCATGGGAATAAAATGACTCTCTTTAGAGAAACAATCTACCACTACCAGAATTGTGGAGAATCCTCTATCGTTAGGTAAATCTACAATAAAATCTAAACCAATTGTATGCCAAGGCCGAGGAGGAATAGGCAAGGGTTCAAGAAGTCCAGCAGGTTTTCCAGTCTCATGTTTTGACTTAGCACAGACTTCACAAGTCTTTACATAATTTAAGACATCTTTCTTAATACTTTCCCACCAGAAATGCCGTAGAACTAAATCCAAAGTCTTATGAAAACCCGGATGTCCAGCTAAAACTGAATCATGACAATCTTGTAAAATTTTCTCTCTAAGGTCCTCACTCGGGAGATACAACTTATCCTCAAAATAAGGTAAACCATTTTTAATAGTTCTTTTAACATCCAACTGTGCCCATTCTTTCATCTTCTGAATATTCAGATTTATTTTAATTAACTCCTGCAAATCTTCTTTTTTAGAAGAGTTAGCTGAAACAAAATGTTCTTCAGGAATTACAGGTTCAGGTCTTAACTCCAATTCTTTTTCACAACCAGGAAATTGTCTGGATAAAGCATCCGCTTTACCATTTAATTTCCCAGGTCTGTATGTCACTACAAAGTCAAAATCCGCAAAAAATAATGACCAACGTAACTGTCTGGGAGTAAGAGTCTTAGCTGACTTAAGAAAAAGTAAATTTCGGTGATCAGTAAGCACCGTGACAGGATTTCTGGCACCCATCAAAAAATGTCGCCATTCTTGAAATGCAGCTTTTATTGCAAGTAATTCCTTATCCATTATTGAATAGTTACTTTCTGCGGCAGAAAATTTCTTTGAGAAGAATGCTATTGGATGAAGCTGACCAGTTTCTTTATGCCTTTGAGATAAAATAGCTCCAACTGCAAAATTAGAAGCGTCTGCTTCTACAAAGAATGGTTGTGTTGGATCTGGGTGTAAAAGAATAGGACCAGAAATAAATCTATTCTTCAAGGTGTTAAAAGCTTCTTCCGTTTCTTGATTCCAAAGAAAAGGTACACCTTTTTTTAAAAGTCTAGTGATAGGAGGAATAATGGATGAAAAATCTTTGATAAATCTCCTATAAAAATTAGCAAAACCTAAAAAACTTTGCACTTCCTTGATCTTAGTGGGAGTCGGCCAATCTTTCACTGCTCTGACTTTTTTTTGATCCATTTCCAACCCTTGAGGAGAAATCACGAAACCCAGAAACTCCACCACTTCAGTATGAAATTGACTCTTATCAAGACTAGCAAAAAGATGATGATCGTGTAACTTCTTCAAAACTTGTCTTACATGTTGATAATGTTGCTCCAAATTATGTGAAAAAATCAAAATGTCATCAATATAAACTACGACAAAAAGATCTAGAAATTCTTTCAAAACATCATTAATAAAGAATTGAAAAGCCGCTGGAGCATTACATAATCCGAATGGCATCACAAGGTATTCAAACAAACCAAAACGTGTTTTGAAAGCAGTCTTCCACTCGTCTCCCTCCCTAACCCTAACCAAATGGTAAGCTCCTCTCAAATCCAATTTAGTAAAAATGGTTGCTCCTTGAATTTGGTTTAACATTTCTGGAATCAATGGCAAAGGATAGCGATTCTTAACAGTGACTTTATTCAAAGATCTATAATCAATGCAAGCTCTGAGCTTCCCTTCCTTCTTGGGTACAAAAAACAATGGTGAAGCTGCAGGAGATTGTGAGTGTCTAATAAACCCTTTATTGAGATTTTCCTCAATGTATTCCTTCAAGTAATCATTTTCCTTCTCGGTCAAGGCATACACCCTACTACTAGGTAAGATTGCTCCATCCTCTAAATCAATTTTGCAATCATATGATCGATGTGGCGGTAACTCCCCTGCTTCAACCTCATCAAACACACAAGTAAACTCTTTATAACACTCAGGCAAAAAACCCATCACAGCTCCAATAGAATGTTCTTCAAATCCATTTTGAGCTAAAGCCACCACTCTTCCACTTTCAATACTCTCATCTCTGATCTCATACTTACAATTGAAACAATGTTCCTTACAAATTTCTGATCGAAAATCTAATATTCTTCTTCCCCAGTCAATTGTGGGATTATGATTAGTCAACCAAGGCATTCCCAAAATGATTTGTAGCTGAGGAGCATCAATAAGTTCAAAGACAATATACTCAGAGTGATCTTTAACCAGTGTCATAAACAAAGGAACAGTTTCATGAGTGATGGGTCCCGAGGTTAACTGAGAACCATCTACTGCTCTTACTTGCTCTACTGCTATTTTTTCAACTAATGGAATTTTCATAGACCGAGCCAATCCCCAATCCATAAAATTACCAGTTGCCCCTGAATCAATCATGGCTGGTCCTGATCCTTTTAAAACATCATCCAAGAATAAGGATACGTTAATTGTTACATGAGGTACAGCCGCTTGAAGGGTATTCGCCACCTGTTGAGATCGAGAAACATTGGACTGCCCTCTTTTGGGAGTGTAAGGACAATTCCCTAGAAAATGACCACTACGCCCACAATATAAACACAAGTGATTAGCTCTTCTCCTATCTTTCTCCTCTTTAGATAATGGTCCTCTTATTTTGCCTGACTGTTCACTGACTTTACTCCTTTCTTCCATTCTAGGTTTTTCAAAACGCTGACCCACCTTGACCTCTCCAAAACCCTTTCTACGTTCATTTCTTCTTTCTCCCAATCGAAAATCTATTCGCATAACTAAGTCAATTAAGGCATCACAAGAAGTGGGACGATCAACCATGGTTGATAAAGCGTCTTTAAATTCGTCCCTTAAACCTCTGTAAAATAAGGACGATCTCTTGTCCTCTGGCCACCCTGTTTCCAAAACTAGAGCTCTAAAAGCTGTTACATAACTCACTAAGTCCTTATTTCCTTGTTTTAAATCTAACAGTTCCCCATCTAACTCTTGTGAAATCATTCTTCTTCCAAACATCTTTCGAAACTCTTCTTTAAATAGAACAACATCTTTCAAAATTGGATTCTCTTGAGCAACCAAAAGAACTGCCCAAGATGATGCATCCCCAGTTAAATAAGATAACATAAATGCAACTTTAGCCATGTCAGTTCTAAAACTCTCAGGACGACACAAGAAATGTAACTCACACTGTGTAACAAAAGTTGAAAATGTTTTAACATCTCCACTAAAACGTTCTGGGGACGCTAAAGGAACTGATGTCTGACTCAAAATGTGTCTTCCTACTCTATCTTCATCTCTCCCGTCTGCTCTTTCCAGAACTGGGGGTTGTTGTTCACTGTTCCCTGTGGCTCCCAACTCCGAAGACAATCCTTCCCCAGAATACCCTACTCTCTGGGTTCTAGATTCCCCAATGGATTCTTGAATCCGAGTCATCTTAACTCCCAACTCCTCCACCTTTTTATGTAATTTTGAATTCTCTAAATGAGAAACTCTTAATTCTTCTCTCAGTTCTTGGATTACTTCTCCCAACTGTTCCATGATGAAATCTGTGAGACTCAACAAACCAGGCAGACTATTTTTTGGCCTTTCATCTGTCCGGTCCTGGCGTCTGCGTCTGCAGGAGATGCTGAGCCCCACAGATCTCTCAAGAACGTTTGATCAACAACTGTCTTAAACCCAGTTGAAGAACTAACACTCCCAAGGGAAAAGGGGAAGTGGAGAAAATAACAAACGACAGACGCCTACTTCTGGTGGGCTGCAATCTGTAGAAGGAGACATTAATGTTTATTAAATAATGAAGACATGCATTAAATTAACTCAATCTCTAAATATCAAATAATTTAATATCTAAACCCATACCTGTCCAATCTCCGAAATAACCTTGGAGATTAATTAACTTCTTTTTCACAAAGACCCATTGAGAATTTATCTTGCACAGTCAATGTTCAATTTCAGAAGGGCAATGTGAATTTAAGAATGCATTTTGTTCCTCAACCAAAAATGCTCAAAATAATGAGTTCAAGAATGTGCAATCTTCTTAAATTAAAGAGGAAATCACTTTCGAGTGTTCATTCATTCAATTGCATTTCATCCTTTCTCAAGCACATTGTATTCCTGTTCAGATGTTCCTTTTACTTTAGTAACAAATGCGCAATTAAGAGTTCAGATGGTATTTTAAAACTTTAAACAAGAACAATAAGAATGAATTCAGATCCTGTTCAACCTTTGAAGCACATGCGCAATGCTAATGGAATCCGAAGCTTTGCTTTTGACTTAAGCACTGTAAATGAGTTCAGATGCTGTTTACCTTTTGAGCACATGCGCAATGCTAACGAAAACAACTGCTTTTGCCTTTGACATGCGCACAATAGACAAGTTCAGGCGCTGCCTTATCCTTCAGAAAAATGTGCTATGCTCATGAAATCAATGTGTCTTTACTTTCCACATGCGCACAGTGAATATTTTTAGAAGCCACCTTATATAATGGCGCGCAAGCGTAATTAAAAGCCTTATGAATTCAAGTTAAACAACATCAAAGACTTAGGCTCAGGTATTTTCCTTAAGCAATCTTCATTCACGCAACCGTACTGAAACTGACAGACTTGAAATCAGATCAGATACGTGACACAGCAGTAAAACAAGGACACTTCTCCTTTGCGCATGCGTGAAACAAAAATGAAGGCTCTGAAGCACTGATCTAAGAAAACTGCGCAGTTAAAATTCCAAACGCTTCTTCCTTCAGTACAATGTCAGAAATTCAAAACCGTGTCAATTACACAGAGTCATAAAAGTCAAGCAGATTTTTGAAGTAAAATGAAACGAATCTAAATACCTAAACTAAATAAATACCTAACATGAATAAAGTGATAAAAATAAAGCAACTTTTCTCCAGCTTGAGAAAAAGCGACGCTCCCACCAAATTATCAGCTGAGCTTGTCCCACGTTGACCAGCTTCTCAGGAAACAATATTTATCTTTGTAAACTTCACCAGAATCTCATCAAAAGGCCTTGACGCAGGAACTTAATCAAAACAGGACCTTCCTTCTTGAAGGTGAACAATGAAAGGCAGTTTAGAATTGTATGGAAGGTCAGAGGTTCATGAAACTTCCAATCAGGAACTGGCACTACTGCCACCATGTTGGTTTGGGGAGTTAGCACTCTGATGAACAGAAGTTAAGATCAACAACCCAAAATCAGATTAAAACAATAAATTAATTAAATCTATAATCTAATTTCATTTACAAAGTACCCCTACCTAACCTGGGACCTGACAGTACATTCCTCCATCCTAATGAAGGGGCTTGCAAGGCAGACCCGGTTTCGCAAGTCTGATCCCTGCTAGAGAGAATTCTCAAAATGTGCTAATTTCCCTTACCTTTTGAGACCCCCTAGCAACTTTGCTGGATTTCGAGGATTTTATTTTTTTTACCTGGGAAGAGTGTGAGCCTTTTTTCCTACTCTTCATGTATTTTGTGTGTATTTTACTTTTGTGTTCTTTGGTTATGGAGTATTTAAACAACTCCAGTGACATCATCTTTTTCTGTGTGTCACACAGCACCTTCAGTACAGTGGCACAGGGGTGTCTTTCAGACTCCTCAAGGTTTAAATACCTTCTCTGGGACTGACTACCGTCTCCCAGAGCATGTAAAGTTAATTTGGCTTTACTAGTCTTTTTAAATTTACTGACCCACCACACACTATCTTCCTATAGAGTGCTGGAGGGGTTGCCTAGCTTCCCCTGAGTCAAAACACTCATATAACAGTAAAATTCTACCTTTTCCTACTTTAAATGGCTGGTGGCAGTGGTTTAGATCAACTACCGTGATTTTTCGTGACTTCTAACAACGGTAGCTAAAAATCGGGTCAGCCATTTCTTTTAGGATAAGTCCTTTGTGTGTTTGTCTCTGTGCGCCAAACCATGTTTGGTCCCTTTGTTCGTGCCCTTTGGCGGACTTCAGTGCTAAAGCCTTCCTCTGGTGCCAGAGTGTCTGGAGTGGACAGGATGTGAGGGAGGTGCCCGAAACTCCCTCTGCTTAGTCTCCTACGAGACCCGAATGCACTCTGGTGTGATTGGCTGGCTGCTTATCCGGCAAGGACAGCCACCCTGCTGGGTGAGTGACAACCAGGCTGAATGAATGGGGGAAAACTGTTTAAAAGCAGGTCTCTGGGACTTGGCAAGCAGAGTCGACCACTGAAACGAAAGAACCAAAGATGAGCTGAAGGAAGAGGACTGCTGCAACTCCTGGACGACCGGTGAAGCCCGGCTGCAGGTCCGAATTGCCTGATACTCCAATCGACAGAGAAGCCCTTCAAGGTTAACTTCTTCCCTTGAGTTTGGTGGGAACAGCCAACTCATAAACCTTAAAGCGACGTCTTGCTAAGGCTTTTGGCCTCATCCCTGGGCAGTGCAGGAACCTCCCGACGTCCTCTTTCTTGTCCCCACGACTGAAGCTCAGGAACTGCGAGACCTGCTCGGAACTGCCAGGAACAACTGCCTCAGCTACAGCTCTTCTTCAATTATAAGCTACTGTGCAAACGTGGTCCGGAAATATTTTCGGCCATTGCGAAAGTGCGTGAAACTTTCCTCAACTTCGCATGTCCTTCCCTAAACATTTGTCAAACTTTTTGCCTAGCTAAATTCTTCTAAACTCTGTGACAAAGACTTTACCGTTATCTACCAGAACTGTGCTATCCTATACAGACTCTGAACCATTGACATTGGCCCAGGCCTATGAGAAGAATTGCTGGTTGTATTTAACTGAAACCCTTTGCCCTGCCTATGAATGTATTTGGGCTGTCTATTCTTACAACCTAGTCTTTTTATCCCTTTTATAAGTATTTGAAGTGCCATTTTTGCTCCCACTTCATTTTTGGAGCTAAACTTGTTCAATTATTACCGGTTGGATTTTTGTGGTTTATTAGTGTGTGATATTGAGCTGCTTGTGCTATTGTATAAATACTAAATGTGTAAATAAATGTATATTCTTTTACCAAGAGACCTTAGTGTGTATTTGAATCACTATGTGTTGGTACTTTGTGTAACCTGTTCTACTGCTCACTTAAACTCTTGAGAGAAGTCTGGCTGCTCAGCCATTGCTACCACTTTACTGTGTAGTACTGAAAGGGGCCCCTGGGGGTCCCTAACGTCTATGGAAACAAGGCGAGTCACCACACACGATAGATACGCCAGACACAAGGTTGTATTCCCAAAGCTAGGGTTTATTGCAAAGCAAAAGTCTCAGTTGGCCAAATCGGTCTCACGCCCCGCGACGTGTATCTCTAGACCTCGAGGGACGCAAGAGAGTGAATTACGTACATCAGTTACATATATACAAAATGCATATCAAACAATCAGCTATGACATGTTTAACACCCCCCCCTTTATTGGGTTTCTTTGAACTTGGTGTGATGATAGACATCTCCGACAACTGACACCTTCAAACTTCTATTCTAGTAACAGTTTGCAATTTGTGAGTGCACCTTGCTATCTATTAGGTGCTATTCGTGTCCTGGGAGCTGACACGCTCTAGCGGGCTCAGCAAAGGGGGGCCATAAGAAAAGCATAATTCAACCCTTTAGCTATATTATTCTAACATATTCTACCATATAACGAGACTGGCTGGCAGCTGCAAAATGATTAAATGCCCTGCAGCTCTGCTTCAAGGCTACATTCGGGAGGGAGCCGGGCATTCTTCCTGGCGCTGCCTACGTTTGTGTTTCAACGAACTCTTGTTATCCTCACGGCCCTGCGGTCTTGTCCTTTTTACGTACAGACAACAATGCTTTACAGTCGAGCAGTGTAGGCGGAAAATATACTGCAAAGCAATAGGAACAGAAAGCAATGAGCAATGGTTAGAAATCAAAATGGCAATTCTTGTTACATCAAAATGGCCGTTCATTGGCAAACTCGAAAACCTATATTCTGTCATATCGTGCATGAGACGGTTGGCCCACGGCCACCAAAATACGTTTGCGGTCACAAAGTAGAGGTATCCATTTTTCTAGACTGACAGTACAGGCTTGTACCAAGGGTGAAATTGTGCTTACACTTGTAGTCCTAATTGCATGTAGTGGTCCCAAAGGGTACTGCATGTGATTCTGCCTAACAATCCCGCTCGTGCATCCAAGCCTTTCGGTACCTCAGTCAATGTCTCAGCGTCAGTAGTTCTGCAAGCATTTCTTGGGTGCGGGCTCTCCCTTCAGTTTTTGCATAATAGGTTCTCCTCTTTAACCTAGGACTATTCCCACTAGCGTGATCATTAGTCCTGACTGTTTACTTTCTTCTGGCTTGGCTTTTGCGTGTTTATCTCGGCAATATAGCACTTGATAAGCTAGCCGCCATTAGGGAGTGCTGCCGCTCCAGGTCCTCTGCCTTTAGAGGCGGGTCGGCCAGCGTTTGACTGGAGTGCAAAGTATCACCAGAGATCACTATACCAAGCAGGGAGCTCGGCACAGCAAGTATGCGATCCATCGTGAAACATTCATTCAATGAATCTGGATTTTCGCTTAGGTCCAATCCAGTCTGCATACCAGCCTGCATATCCTCAACATTCGTTTGAGGCTCGCAGTCGCCAGTAGTGACGATCATGGGATGCCCAGTATCACAGCTGCCCGCACCACCATCCATGCCAGACGTTGAGAAGTAGGCACTAGCGGTTGTATTGTCCTTCAAGGTTCCCCGATGCCTTCCTCCCGCTCAGCCCATGAGGGAGTTTCTTTTCCTGTCCTCCCACTCCTTTAATTCAAGTGTCAATAAGGGTGCCAAACTAAAACGATGTATTATTTGGTATATCAATGTCACTGATCGGGACAGATCGTAGTTCTATAGGTGGTGGGCGGGGAGCAGTTGCCTCATTGGGTTGCATTGGGCTCAACAATGTAGCGTCCTGGATCCGCAGCTGCTGGCGCATGCGAGGACCGCCAAGAGACATACACTTCCAAACAGAGACGGTGGCTTGTCTAAACTCCCTCTCAATTCCTACTGCCAACTCATGCATGACATTTTACAATAACCTGCTTACTAAGATCACATGCCTGTAACAGACTGAAATTTGAAAAAGGGTAGGCATGGACTTCTGGTGTACCGTTCTTGTGTGTGAAGGTACTCTAGCCGTTGTTAGGCTTGTGAAACCTACTCTTAAAACCCCCAGAACACTATCGCTCATATGGCTATAACTGTGTTGAATTATAAAGTACTAGGTTACTCATTTGGGTGTTCGTAAGCGATGAAAGTACATAATGTAAGTAGTGATTTTACTTACCTGTATTGTTGCACGTTGTTTGCTTGTATTTAACAAATATATTTGTGCTCTGTCCCTTAACAGACTTTGCTCTTGTTAACGGTACTTTATACGAAGCCTACCCCGTTCTGAGTCTAAGCTTAATTGCTCGGCTACATTACCATTGAACGTTTGTTCAAAGGCTATGGTGTAGACTGGTTGTACATTTAGGTTGGGCTCTCAAAAAACCTCTGCACAGTATGTTCTGAAAAACGCTGTAAAAGCTTGCATGTCATTTTTTCTTTTTTCTTTTTATTTTTTATTTTTACTAAATATGGTATTGCTACCATCATCCACCCTATTGAATACTGGGTTTGTTACATCTGTCCCCACATGCTAGATTATGTGAACAAGATGTGAAAGATACTCATGCAGTGATTTCCTTACAGTTTGTCCTTAGCCACCCTTCCAACCGCCAACCCAACCTCGATTTCCCCCATTGTCTTTGTATGGAGGTATTCATAGAGACGGTGGGAGTGTGTAATGGAAGTTGGTGGAGTTCTAGGTTGTGGAAGATTCAAGAAATGGCTATGTCACACCTGCACACCGCACTTATCTTGCTATGCTTTGCACGACATTCTTTGGTGCAGCAGCCTGTGGAATGGCCTTTCCATGGATGTGTAGGGACAAGGTGTCAGTCATTTTTTCGAATACAAAAGTTTCGAAAGGCAAACTTTCAATTTCTTTTCTTCGAAATGCCATTCTTTCGATTCACATTTTTTTCAAAGAAATTGTCAGTGCCGTCGATATGGGTTAGGGTTAGGGTTAGGATTGGGGCTTGGGATGGGGGTGTGAGGGTGGTGTGGGGTTTGGGGGGGCAACCCCCACCCCACCCCCCCAATATACACTAAAACCTTGAAACGTTAGATGGAGCTGTCCAGTGCTGAAATTACAGCCCTGGACAGCTCCATCTAAAGTTTCAAGTAACAGAAAAAAAGCATTGAAATGCTACTTTTAACATGTAAAAGTGCATTTCAATTGAAACCAATCCATGACTGTTGTCGACGGATTGGTTTCGAAAAAAATGCACTTTGCATGTTAAATATAGCATGTCACAACTTTTGTTTCGAAACTTTTGTTTTTTCGAAAACATTTGATTCAAAACTATCACTATAAACCTAGGGACAATGCGAAGGACTACCAGTACAAGTGTCTGTGGAGAGTAACTTGTACCTTTTCATACAAGATGTTAGGAAGAATTCTCTGTAAAGGCTAATTTCCCAAACCTAGTGAGTCCCCCAGCGGCTTTGCTGGATTTTCTGCGGTTTATTTTTTCTCCTGCTAAGAGTGATACTCTTTTACTCCCACTCTTAGACATGATTTGAGGTGTTCCTTGATCTTTCCATGTGTTTTATGGGCTATGGGGTCTTTTACTCCATAGGGTCTCATGTGTTTTTATGTGGGTTACTCAGCACCCTCCGTGCCGTAACCCAGGGGTGTCGTAGCGACCCCCCAACAAAGACTCCATACCCTGGGACTGACTACTGTCTCCCAGGGCATGTAAAGTCACCATTGGCTTTACTAGTCCCAAATTATGAACAGAAACCAGTACAAACCATCATATTGTGGACGTACTGGTCGGGGCAATTCGATTTCCCCGGGGTCTGTTGTTCGAGGGGGCACATCTCCGTCCCCCCTTATCGCGTTTTGGCTGGTGGCAGTGGATACTACTTTTTATATTCGACCGCGAATATATCTCTATGGGATTTTCCCATTGTTCGAGGCTACCAACTTTAATTATTTACTTCCTATAGCCTCGAACATACTGCCAGTTTATTTAATATTAATTCACCGGTTGGTATTTTTTGCCAGAACTCGATTCTAAAATGGCGTTTGTGTTCTCTTCTGTGACTCCAACCCAAGTCGAGCCCTTTGTTCCACTTTTTGGCGGGCTTCTCCAAAGAAGCCTCCAAAAGTGGTGCCACTCTCTCTGGGTACCACAGAGGTTGTGGGAGGGGGTTTAGGCACCCTGGACTGAGTTGCCTTGGCAACTCAAGTCGCACTCTTGTGTGATTGGCCCAAGTGGTGAGCCGGCCGGCTCACCACTTAGCATGTTTGATTGACAGCTAGGCTGAATGAATGGGGGTTTGCTGCATAAAAGCAGGGCTTTGGGGACTGGAACTTCAGAAGTCGCTACAGGACCTAAGAATCCAAGGAGGGAGAAGCTGAGCCGACCTGCAACAACGACACAACCGGTGGAGCCCTGCTGAACCGTCTCAACACCTTTCCCGACGACAGAGGAGATCTCCAGTCCGGAGAGTCTTCTTCCTTTGACTGGTGGGGATAACCAGTTTTGCCTTCTTTTCACCTTCCTGGAGCATCTTGTGGCCACCTTGCCCGTCCCAATCACCCTGGCAACCGGAATACCACGACTTACCACTACCGCGAAGAGAAGGGTAGTACCTTTTAACCGAAAACTCTGCGGCTGGTTTCTTCCCTGGCAGTGCAACGACCTTCATCTTTCCTCCACGTCGAGAACTCCTCTTCCTCTGGATGAAACGACTTGCACCCGCTGCCAGGAACAACTGCCCCCGCTGGAGCTTCCTTCACACTTAAGGTACTGTGTCCCGCCTGGTTTCCCTTGCGACAGATCGTTCGGGGTGACAGTAAAGCCTCGACTTTCTAACCTGGGCTGGCCTGGGACAACCTAGCTAACCTTTCCTGACTTTAATTTCATCCTTTGTGTGCAAAC
Source organism: Ambystoma mexicanum (assembly GCF_040938575.1). Lineage (NCBI taxonomy): Eukaryota > Metazoa > Chordata > Amphibia > Caudata > Ambystomatidae > Ambystoma > Ambystoma mexicanum. The sequence goes on along the minus strand of NC_090931.1, from coordinate 253,934,396 downwards.
TATCTACAAGACTCTTTGGGCATAACTCCACTGTATGAACCTGGACCCCTTCTGCTTGCTCTCTCCAAGAGCTGGGCCTTGCAATTGACTTCCTTGCTCTCCAGTAGAACTCTGCCTATCCTGCCTTACTGTGGTTCTTTTAAAAGTATTGAAATGTGTGTGCTTCCATAACTCTGCCTTTCTCCCTCCCCTTTTTAATAATTTATTAGAGTGCCATCTTATGTTAAGCGCTCACCTCTGTCTGAAAATAAGTGGTGTTTCTCACTAAGACTTGTCTAATAAGTAATTAGGGTTGTATATATATAATAGTGACTGTGTGCTGAATTTACTTTTCTCTTTATGCTAGTGTAATTTACAAGTGTGTCTTTAAATAATTATATACTTTTACACCAAAGCTCTGGTCACTGTTTGCTTGTGCTACTGTATCTCTGTACCTATTGTGTATACTCTATATACTGCCTAACTCTTCTTGAGGGAAGTCTGACTGCTCAGCCACAGCTACCAAGTGAATCTGTGTGGTACAGACTGCTACCAAGTGGGTTTACTGCCAAACACCTGTAGTCTTAAATCTGTTGCAGTGGTCCCTAAGGGAACTGCACAGGTTTCTGCCTAACAGATTCATGTAATATTTGTTGTTTCTCTAACCATTAGCAGAATCTTGACCTCTTTCTAACCTACTAGCATCCGAATATACCATGGGGAGGCCAGATCGACCTTCCCCAATCAACTACTGAGATGATGTACTCTCTTTGGCTGTGTTTGAGGTAAACAAGGTCACATTAGAGCTCTGACTTAGATACACCTGTTGCCACTAAATGTATTAGTGTAGACAACAGGTTTAAGTTGTTAACAACACAGATTTGTGAAAGAATGTCCTACTGAGGAGAACACTGCACTTCCATACAAGAGCCACCCCAGAAGGAGGATGTATGGGGGATCATGTGCTCACTGCCAAAAGCATTTAGTATGATGGAGTTCAATAAAGAAGAAACCAGTCCACATATATTCCTTCTCGGCATGTAATGTGATAAAGGCCTCTCGATAGCAGCGGGTGGTTGCTTTCAACTGGGGAAGGTAGTCCTTTAAAGGGTTCCCATTAACAATTGGGCTGCTACTGTGTGAACAAATGTAATAACACAAGTTTTTGCTTTTGTAATAGTTGCATTGATTTTTTTTTTAATGTATCCTAAGGATCAAGAAAGGAAAGGAACTTCTTAGTCGTGCAGAGGAGAAGAGAATCCATAATCTGACTATCCTGGAAGAGTCATACTCTGGGGAGAGAGAATGTGAAGTGTTAGGAGAGCTTACTCTGGAAGATCAGCAATGGAAAGTAACAGATGAAAAGAAACCGAAAAGCAAACGTGTTCGGTAACTGTGCCGTTTTATGGAATCCAGGAAATGAGGTTTTGTGTTGTGTGCTACATAAGGAATATTCGAATTGGCATCAATCGGAAGGTAATGGTATGTATGTAAATAGTGTTGCACAAATTGATAGTGAGTGTCGGGAGCATTGGCTTCCCAACATTAAAAAAAACACCCAGCTTAAAAATTATGAAGCCTCCATTACTGTTCTGGACTTGCCACCAACTGGACATTTATTAAAATGGAATCTGTTCCTCCAATGCCACTGGACAGCCTGTTAACAATGAACAGACCTCCTCCTCCGCTCTTCCAGGTACAGTTTGAAGGGATGGCTGGAAACAAGGATCAGCATGAGAAATATCTTCGAACTAAAGAATCTTGTTTATGGAGAAATCCTACGACTATGTAGAGGCAAATAATGTCAAATTGTAGCATTTGGCAAAGTGCCCGAATATGGAAAATCCAGCACATTGGTGCACATTTGCTTCTTGAAGTTTAAATATAAAGTTGTGTATCTCTCAATAGCCTAATTATTGCTGACTTTTGCCTCTGTTTGCATCCATTTTCCTGCTTTAATGCCAGCTACATCCAAGAAAGGGTTGTACATTGCCTCTATTTGTTCCCCGTAGAGGGTGTGGAAGTGCAATGCTATCTGAGCACTGCCTGTTCTGGAAGGAACCTAGTGGCATACTAGCCTGCATATGTTCCAGAGATGTAGGAAAGTTACCCTCCTGTGAGAAGTGGTTCTCCTGTGTATGGATATGATGGTAAATGATATTATTTGAAAGACCCCTTCTTTGTATACTGTGGCTGTTCCCACCCCCTCCACTCATTGGAGGTGGCTAATTGAATCTACAGAGCTCTTTTTGTGGAGCGAGAAAAGATTTCAAAGAGTAACAGTAAGCCTCAATGCGAATAAGGGATTTACGTGATGATATCCCTCTTGGCAAAGGGGAAAGTTGACCCTCTTGGCAAAGGGCAAAGTTGCCTTTGCAAAAAAAAGGCATTCTCTGAATATGTACTGATTTGGGAAGCATTTAATGTCATGTACATAAAATTGATAGAGCACAGTAGGCTTGTGTGAAAGATGGCTCCTGTTCGCCATGATCCCTCCCTTCCTCTACCCTCCCACCTGTCTACTTCCCTCCTGTCCTATGTGTATCCGGTTAGCACATTCAAAGGGCAAGCTGAAACATTATGTATGTAGCCATTGAGTATACAATTACAAAAAAAGAAAGGCTGTGTGCATTTGTACAAAAAGAGGTCTTTTCTTTTGTACTTTTAAAAACTTTTTTTAAGTCTATATTTGGCACTTGTCCTTTTGTCTGAGAAGAGAAATATTTCTATGCTCTCGTTATTTACATAACCATGCTACCTTAAGGGAACCTTTGTGTGGTCAGATCGTGGCCACTGTGGGCAGAGAGCTATTTATTTGGTTTCTGTAAAATCTTTCCTGTTGCCAGGTACCCATTCCATAAGCAAAAATAATGAAGCGGGTGTAGTTTTTATGACATACCCAGCATTTACATAAAGGAGAGAAGGCTTAGAACTGCTGAGGAGGCAACACCACTTTTCCCATCCAATCAATATAATGTGTATGCGTCTTGGGAAGCAAACGGATCCACTGGGGATTTTCCTGTCTTTTCGAATACCTGAATTGCTGTTTGCTAGCGATGTAGAGAGTGTGAGCCTGCTGAGTGTTAGCCTGCCTTATCAAAGCTTTTGCCGCATGAGACTACCAGAATGATGCTGTGAGAGAGGTCCCAATGCCATAGTTTGAGCTGACCTACAGAAAGGATTGCATCTTGATTACCTCCTTAGTGTTCCCATAAAACATTTTGGTATTGTGAGCTGTAAAGTAGTAGTTTGTCATTTATAAAGCGCCTTTATCCCATTCAAATGTCCTCAATGCTCTTGTGGAGAGAACACCCTGTGGGGACCGAAGTCCTAAGTATGGGGAAATTGTCAGAAGGGTTAGAACGTGTGTGTGCATTTGGCCGAATAAAACAAATGGGTGGGGTGGCCGAACCCCAGTAAGCTTCCCATGATGGTCAGGCATGTGGATGGGTGCCGGGAGTGCGCAAGTGCAAGAGACTTGTTATGTGTCCAGCTAGACCGAAGTTTGTCATGGGACTTAGCTACGTTCTGATGGCAGAGATATTGTGCATAGTGTTTTAGTTTGGTATATGAAAGCGAATGCATGCAAGTGGGCGGCTGTACCTTTGGCTAGTTTCCACCGAAGTGGTGCCTAACTGCATACCTTGATCATCAGTTGGCATTTTGCTTAGAAGTGCCTGTGGATTGGGTTCATGCGGTCTGCTTTGAGATTATACTTTACCCTGTGTTCGATCATATACTGGGCAGGCACAAACAGTTTGATGGTCTTTGTGTAAAGAAGGTAAGCATGAAGTGGGGAAGGTTAATCAGGTTGCTGGAGGGAAGAGTTGGGTTTTGAGATTCTTCCTGAAGGAGAGGTGAACCTATTTGCGGCGGATGTCGGGAAGGGACCTTCAGAGGGTGGGAGCTTGGGCTGAAAAAGAGGATCCTCCAACTCTAGTGTAAAAGGGGGGATTACAAGGAGGAGCGCGGACCTCGTTCTAAGGTTTCTGATCGGTTGGTAGCGTGTAAGCTTGTGTTGGAGAAATTGTCTCCATCTTGTGGAGGGTGCAGTGTGTAATGCACATGGCCTTGAAAGTCGCCCGTCAGCTGATAGGCCAGTGGAGCAACCTGAGGGCGTAAGTGATGTGTTCTTTGGGTGAAAGGGCAAGGAGGAGCCTAGATGCAGAGTTTTGGATCGGTTGGTGCTTTATGAGCTGAAAGGCAGGGGCGCCCAGATATTGGGAATTGGTGTAGCTTAAGTGGGAGAGAATGATAGCCAGGATTGCCGAGACTCTGTGAGGGCAGGAGATATAAGGAAAGATTTGTCTGAGGATGTAGAGGTGAAAATGGCATGATCTGGATATGGCGTTGATGTGGTGAGAGAGTGTTAGGTTCTTTACTGAGCTTGATGCTACGGGTGGGGTTCTTGGGGGGCGGTGGGGTGAAGCGGATGAGTGCAGGTAAGGGGCTTAGGCAGAGTTTGAAGAGGAGGGGGGTACAGTGAAAGCCCCCTGTGGGGGGAACCCCTTTGGAGACCGGGTGGGAGGAGTGTGATTTGTGAGCGGCTGGTGAGCAAGGAGATCATCCACCTTGGAGCAGTATCCCGGATGTCCAGCGAGGAGTCTATCCCTGAGGGTGGAGTGGTTGATGGTATCTAAGGCAGCTGAATGATCGGGGAGGATGAGTGCAGCAGAGCCTTCTGAGTCTGCTGTTCTTGCATGTCATCCCAGATGGAGACGAGGGAAGTTTCCGTTCCTCTGAGGGGATCAAACTCCAGACTGGGTAGGGTCAAGGAGGCAATTGGATTCTGTGAAGAGGCAGAGTTTTGTGTATGACGTGTGGTTTGAGTTTGGCGTTGAAGCTGATGTTTGAGATTTGGTGGTAGTTGGATGGAAGGTGGTGTTGGGAGTGCTTTTTAAGTGGGGACTTGATATGAGAGGTTTAGAAAGCTGCAGGAAGATGCTTGATGTCGGATAATGGCTAATTATTGATCTAGCGATGCTGCCTGCACAGTTTGAGGATAGAATGCTCTTCAGGAGAGAGGGGGGACAGGGACGGGGGTCTCCAGGCAATCCGAAGGGGCAGCTTCTGGATAGTAGTTTCAGGAATTCAGGGTGAAAAATGGCAGAGAAGGAAGAGAGGAGGTGTGCTGGTTAAAGGGGGGGGGGGCCCTCAGGAGAAAGAGGCGATGAGGGTTTGATAAAAATTGATAATTTGCTGATGGTATGAAGACTTTCGATAGCAATGCTGTAAAAGTGGTCTGACAGGCATTGCAGAGTGCTTGGGAGTTGCGGGAGGGGGTTTCGAGCAGAGAGATCTGAATTCTGCGATGATACTGTGGAGTTCCCTGCTAGGGTTATGGGAGTTGGCTATTTGGAATCCGTAGAAAGCTCTTTTGGCTTTCCTAGTTTCTGTTCTGTAGCCCTGATCTGTCTGGCGTAGATTTCTCTATTCTGGGTTGTTGGGTTGACCTGCCATGTGCGCTCCAGGTGATGCTCTTGAGGGATTTGAAGGAGGGGGTGAACCACTTGGGAGTTAGGGCCTAGTCTGCGAGAGGCAGATCTGGTGTGGGTGAGGGGGATGAGGGCATTAGAGAGCCTTCAGTCACAAGGGTCGATGGAGGGTGGTCCTTTTGGAGGGTGAAGTTTGGGAGGGAAGATGGAAGGGATTCGGCCTTATGACTTTATTCCAAAGATGTACATTTGAGGAAAGGATGGGGCTGGTGGGGAGGGGGTTGGCGGTTGTGGGGAGAAGATGGCGGAGTGATCAGTCCACATTAGTTGATGGGTGGCAGAGTGGAGATAAAGTTGGTAGAGCTGAATGTGTCAAGGGTGTGCACTACTATGTGAGTGGCATTTTGATATCAGTTTGGTAATGTGTGGGCTTCCAGTGGATTGGGTCATAGGGTTAAAATGGACTTCAAACCAGATGTTGCAATCTCCTAGCATGGTGAGGGAGAAGTAGGATATCAGGATGCCTACTAAAGAGTCATTAGGGTAGTGTGCAAAATTTCTATTGTAGCTTGGAGGTCTGTAAAGGAGTAGGAAGTTGTGGGGAATGGAGGCAGTTGGTTGGAATTTCACTAGTAAAGATTTGCAGTCAGTGTTGCAGGGTTGTTTCTCAGAGTGTTAGACTAAGACTGTGGTGTCGTATGGCTATCCCACCCACCAACCCCCAGCAGCTCTGCCGGATCTGCTGTGCATGATCCAGGAGTAGCTGGGAGCTGAGGGGCCCTTGTGTGCGATGGGCGTCTGAGAATCAGGATTCAGTGATTAAGAAAATGTCTGGGCGTTCAGAGAAGATGGCAAAAAATTGAGTTTGTTTTTGGCGACAGATCTGTCGCTGATGAAGATCTAAGAGAGCAGGTTATAGGTAGGTGGGAGGGAGGTAGTGAGTGCTGTGGTTGGGAGTTTCTAGATGGTACCATAGAGGGGTGGTCGGACTGGGAAGGTCTATGCATGATGATGATGGAGGAGGAAAGGCGGTCGAAGGTGGGGGGGACTTGCTGGGGTGCTCTAGGGCTGAGAAGGAAATGTGCCTGTGAGCGATAGGTTTTTAGGGGTGGGGTGGTAGGGCAGTCTGAGGGGGGTGGACATCTATCTGAGGTGGGGACAAGTGGTGGGCTGTGGTAGCTTCTGTGGGGGGGTAGGTTTGGGAGAGAAGCTGGAGAGGAAAGTGAGGTGAGGCAGGGAGGTTGAAAGGGAGGAGAGTTGGTGTGTGTGTGCTTGTGTGCGTATATATATATATATATATATATATATATATATCTATATATATATATATATATATCTATATATTTTCTCCAGCATGGGGTCTGGCATGGATTCACATGCTCATGAATATTCCCCGTCGTCAGGCTGGGAATCCTCGGTAAAGAAAAAATCAGTATCAGTTTCGTTTCTGATCTGTCTTTCGTAGTAGTAACCAATCACTGATCTCTGCGTCATACTGACCACAGCCAAACAGCCAATGACTGCCCTCTACCTAAGCCCCGCCTCTGGCAGCCATCTTCAGATTTTTACCGCACGTTCAAGTGTTGGGAGTCCTCGTGCTTAGCTCTAGAGCTTTTACTGCGTGTTTCACGCTTTTTCAGGTGATTTTTCACATTTTTTCGGTTAATCGAGCCTCAAGCTCCACCGTTGCTACTCCGTTAACGGCTACCCGTTGCAGGATTTAACTACGCCCCTCAAGGGTGAAGATTTCGTCGAATCAACTTCTTGGAGAATTCCAGAAGATTTGCGGCCTACTTCGAGATGGCCCAGGATGCGAGTTCGTCACCCGGACCCAAGCTGTTTCGCAGCTGCCCTGGATGCGGGCTGCAGAATGTGTTTAAGGAAGACGAACATTCGCGATGCTTCTACTGTCTTCATGGGGACAAGACTCATGGAGAGAAGGACTGCCAGTTCTGCAAGAACTTGTCGGAGCGGACCATGAGGGACCGTCCATCCCGTCTCGCCAGCTGGTTGGAGAAGGGCTCAACGGGTGAGAAGAAGAAGAAAGGGTCCGAGCGGGCTTCTAAGTCCTGTGCGGGCGCCCCGGCGACGGGGGCCCAACACCAGGCCAAGCGCCGCGAGTCCGCTGGCTCCAGGAGCGCCGAAAGGTCGGGCTCTTCGGTCGCCAGGCAGGGCGCACCTTCCCCGGCACAGTCAACCACGAGCCAGCGCTCCGGTTAGGGGAAGAGGAAGTCTGAGACCCCGGGTAAGCTTCGGGAGAAGCCCCGTCCGATCTCGGAAGAAGCCCCGTCCGATCTCGGAAGAGGGGGAGCGAGGCGTCGCCCCTCCCACAAAGGAGAAGGCCCGGGACGCACCTAAGGTGGTGAAGGCCCCTACCCAGCAGGCAAAAGCCTCTATCAAGGCGATCGCGGCGACTCTGGCCAAGCCGGCAGAGACCCCGCCAGCAGAGACTGCCTCCGGGACTAGATTTTCCCTGCCTCCAAGGAGGGAATCCTCTTTTCAGCCCATCGTCGTGGCCGCCATGATGGAAGAAGCGAGGGGGGGCACGGTAGCCTCCTCGAGCTCGGAGTCAGCCTCGGAGGAGGAACTGACCGAGGCCGTGAGGAATCTCGAAGTCCAATTCGAGAAGGTTTGATCCCGTAAGGAAGATCCTCGGGAGATAACCGAGGAAGACGACGATGGCGAGGAAGAGCAGCCTTCCCTTCCGGCGCGGCCGGAACCTAGGCCTCAGGATGGCTCGGTGGCCATTTTTTTCTGCGATCCAGTCCTTATGCTCTGAGATAAGGACGAGGTTCCCACGGCCCAGGCCGGAGTACCCGCAGCCTGGCCCGTCGGGAAGTCCTCAGAACAAACGACGGAGGACCCAACCCTCTCCTCCGCTCGCCCCTGTAAGGCCTACAGTTCCCTCCTCATCCTCCCACGAGTCGGGAGATGACGGTGCGTTGGGCTCGACGACGGGTTCTGAGGGCGACGACGACGGAACGGGTCTCCCGTCGCACGGGCCTTGCCGCTCGACGAGATTGGCTCATTCCACGCCATGATCGCCAGGGCGTCCGAATTGTTCCAGCTCTGCCCGAAAAGGAAGGTTTCCTCTATCAGTGCCAGGAGGCCAAGAGGAAGACTGTCATTGCGGTGCCTCTAATCAATGACATCTGGGAGGAGGGCCTGTCGGTTCTCAAAAACCCCTCCACGGCACCAGCCAGACGGGACCGGTATGAGAAGAAGTACCGGGTCCCCGAAACCGCTCCCCTGCGCCTCAGGGCCCAGCCAACGCCAGACTCGGTCGTCTCTGCGGCGGCGAAGAAGAAAGCGGCGGGGTCAGGAGCCTCGATGTCGAATTCCCCGCCGGACGGCGAGGGAAAGAAGTTGGACGCCATGGGGCGGCGGGTCACGACGACGACGATCAAAGCGGCCAACGCCCTGGCGATCGTGGCCCGTTACGACAGGGAGCTCTGGTTTAAGCTGGCCCCTATATTGGACTTCCTGCCAGACGACAAGAAGTCCGAGGCCCTGGAAATACTGTAAGAGGGCGAGGTGGCGTCGGACCACGCCATAACGGTGGCAACCGATATTGCCAATACCGAGTTCCGCCAGCTGGGCAACGGTGTTTGCCTACGATGACGGGGTTGGCTCCGGGCGACCAACTTCCGTCAGGACGTCCAGACCAGGGTGTTGGACATGGCGTTCGACGGCAGCAACTTGTTCGGGAAGGCGGTGGATGAATCCCTCCAAGCCATAAAAACGGACACGGAGACGGCCCGCGCCCTAGGAGCCCTTCAGCAATGACGGCCCTTTCGGGGCTCCGGAGGCAGACAGGGTGCCTCCAAGGGATCCAGCGGTGGCTTGTCGTCCTACCACCAGGCGGCACGCTCCTCCTCTCAGGAGGCCTACAGGGGTCGCGGCAAGCAGGGAGCGCCTCGCTGCCGTCGGCAAGGTGGCCACGGCGGCAAGGCCACCACCTCCAAACAGGACTGAACCGGCCGTGGTCTCGGGCCCCCACCGAAGCACCCCGGTGGGAGGCCGGCTGACAAATTTCGTCGGCGTGTGGAAGTCCATCTCCACCGACAGTTGGGTGCTGGATACCCTAGCAAGAGGACACACTATCGAATTCCTGAAGAAGTGCCCTCACGTTCCACCTGTGGCCAGGAAGGAAAATCACGTCCCGCAACTGCTGTTGGAAGTACGGGCGATGCTCAGGAAAGGCGCCATCGAGCTTGTCCCGAAGAGGCTCCGGGGCTCTGGGGTGTACTCAAGGTACTTCCTCGCCAGGAAGAAGACGGGCGGCTGGCGCCCCATCCTGGACCTTCGTCGTTTGAACAAATACATCAGATCACAAAAGTTCAGGATGGTCACCCTCCAGCACGTACTGGGACAGCTGGAGGAAGGCGACTTTCTATCGTCGTTGGACATGGAGGATGCATACTTCCACGTTCCCATCCTCAAAAGTCACCGAAAGTTCCTCAGGTTCGTCGTCCAAGGACGCCACTACCAATTCAGAGCACTGCCGTTCGGATGGAAGTCGGCCCCCAGGGTCTTTACCAAGTGCCTAGCACCAGTGGCAGGGGATTCACGTCTACCCCTACCTGGACGACTGGCTCATCCGCTCAAGGATGAGGTAACTCGCCGTCGAACACACTGCGAGGACCGTCCAGCTACTCACAGACCTGGGATTCGCCATAAACTACCCAAAGTCCCACCTGGTGCCGTCGCAGGTGGCCCTGTTTCTGGGAGCGAAGCTCGATACAGTGAGGCGCCTGGCGGCCCCGTCGGAAGAACAGACGAAGAACATTCTAGGCAAAGTGCAGCGCCTGCTAGCCACGGACGTGGCCAGGGTGAGGTCCATCAAGTCCCTCCTGGGGATGATGTCCTCCTGCATCTACCTGGTGCGCCTCTGCAGACTAAAGATGCGCCCTCTTCAAGAATTTCTCGACGCCCGTTGGATGCAGGCGACGGGCACCTTCCAAGACAGGGTCCCCCTCAACGAGGTGTTCCGGCGGGCGATTCAGTGGTGGGGCGTTCGAGCGCACCTCACGGCGGGCAAGGACTTTCAGACGCCGGCGTACCAGGAGACGGTGACGACGGACGCCTCCCTGGAAGGTTGGGGCGCCCACATCGGAGATCTCCATGCAAGAGGCCTCTGGCTCCCGGAGGAGAGGCTCCTGCACATCAACGTCCTGGAACTCCGAGCCGTGTTCTGGGCTCTCAAATCGTTCCTCCCATCGCTCAAGGGCAAGGTGGTGCGGATCTTCACGGACAACACCACGACAATGTTTTACATACGGAAGCAGGGAGGCACCAGATCCCCAGCCCTATCCAAGGAGGCACAGGATCTGTGGCACTGGGCGGTCGCCCAAGGGATGTTCCTGGTTCCCTTCCACCTGGCAGGAGAAAGCAACACCATCGCCGACTCGCTCAGCAGGGAGCTACGCGCGTGTCACGAGTGGGAACTGCGCCAGGATCAGGTGGATCAACTCTTCCGACGATGGGGCAAACCCCAAATCGACCTGTTCGCAACAGCGACGAACTCGAAGTGCAAGAGGTCCGCCAGCAGGTTTCCCCAGCCGAGAAGCATGGGCGATGCGTTCTCGTTCCCCTGGGACGGCCTATACCTGTATGCGTTCCCTCCATTGCCGTTGCTGCTTCGACTCATCAGCCAGCTCAAGAGGTCCCGGTGCAGGATGATCCTTGTCGCACCGGCGTGGCCGAGGCAGATCTGGTTCTCGGACCTTCTGGACTTGTCAACGTCCCCTCCCATCAAGCTGTCGGCGGACGCGGACCTTCTCTCCAGAGAAGGAGGCGCCATCTTCCACCACGACCCGGTGTCGCTGAACCTGCAGGCTTGGCTCCTGCAGCGCTAGAGTTTGGAGGCTACGATATACCGGCCGATTGCAGAGAGGTTCTTGCAAAGGCCAGGGCGTCCTCGACTCTCAAATGCTACGGTCATAAGTGGAAGAGGTTCTCTATCTGGTGCCGAGCACAGAAGATCAACCTCCTACGGATTACGGCCCCTCAAGTGCTGCCGTATCTGCTATCGCTGGCAAAGGCTGGGCTAGCCCATGCCTCCATTAAGATTCATCTGGCGGCGATCTCCAGATATACCAGAACCACAGGACGGACGTCGCTGTGGTCCCATCGACTGGTAAAAGAGTTTATGAAAGGACTGTTCCGGTCGTTTCCGCCGGTGAAGGCCCCGGCCCCGGCGTGGGAACTTAACATGGTGCTGACCAGGCTCATCGGGCCCCCATTCGAGCCGATGCACTCCGCACTGATGAAGTTTGTGTCGTGGAAGACTGCATTCCTGGTGGCCATTTCCTCCGCACGACGAGTGGGAGAGATCCAGGCCCTATCCTGCAAAGCACGGTACTTGACTTTCCATGCCTCGAGGGTGGTGCTTAGGGTGCACCCCTTCTTTATGCCCAAGGTGCCGTCGGACTTCCATCTCAACGAGCCCTTTGTGTTACCCGTTTTCTTCCCGTCTCCTTCGTCGCCGGCCGAGAGGACTTTGCACTCGCTGGATGTGGCTAGAGCGCTGCAGTTCTACGTGGACCGCACAAAGAGTTTCCGGAGGACATCACAGCTGTTCGTGAACTTTGGACCTGTGAAAGAAGGGAAGGCTCTCTCGAAGTCTTCTATTTCCAGAAGGCTCTCCGGCTGCATCATGCACTGCCACCGGTTGGCCAACCGACCGCTGCCAGGCCGTGCGAGAGCCCATTCGACAAGAGCGATCGCTGCTACTACGGCGTTCTTATCTGGTGTGCCCCTGCTGGACATCTGCAGGGCTGCTACGTGGAGGTCGACGCACACCTTCACGAGATTCTACTGCGTCGATCGGGATTCCAGGGAGGAGTCCAGGGTCGGCCAAGCAGTGCTGCGCAACCTGTTCACCTAAGGTGAGCCTGGTGAGGAGGTAAGAGATGCTTAATGTTGAGTTTTTTGTATTGCTTAATGTTGAGCCTTTTGCCACCTCCCGTGGTTGTGCATGTGTGTACTGCTATTTATTCTTATATTCATGAGCATGTGAATCCATGCCAGACCCCATGCTGGAGAAGGAACAAGTTACTTACTTGTAACTGTTGTTCTCCAGCATGGGTCTGGCATGGATTCACATGCGAACCCTCCCGCCTACCCCTCTGCGGCTCTTCACTTGGTCATACTGCCTCTTCACGTGCTACCAAATCTGAATATGGCTGCCAGAGGCGGGGCTTAGGTAGTGGGCAGTCATTGGCTGTGGTCAGTATGACGCAGAGATCAGTGATTGGTTACTACTACGAAAGACAGATCAGAAACGAAACTGATACTGATTTTTTTCTTTACCGAGGATTCCCAGCCTGACGACTGGGAATATTCATGAGCATGTGAATCAATCCATGCCAGACCCATGCTGGAGAACAACAGTTACAGGTAAGTAACTTGTCATATATATATATATATATATATATCTGCGCTTAGGGATGGGACATATGAGTGGAGGGTGTGAGAGGGAGAGCGGGGTGCTGGCAAGTTTTGGGGAGATGGAGGTGTACGTGTTGGGGGAGCCTGGGGCATTGGAAGGGGAGAAGAAAGGGGGCGAGTGGCTGTTGAGGGGCAGGGAGGGCCGGAGGTCTGGTTTCTGGAACGTCATAGTGCCCCCTCTGACTTTGGAGCAGGTGTGGTGCTTGGATTCAGGGCAGATATGATACTCGGATACCAGCTAGATTTACAGTCTGAAATACCTTTACCATATAACTAGATTCACTTAGATGCAAATGGAGTTGAAACAGTTGCTGCACCTGGTGCAGAGGGTTCAGAGCATTTAGTTGTGCCTGAATGGAGCTAGATTCGAACAATAGTAGTACCTAAAATGCTATAGGACCTAAAACACGTGTAGTGCCTAAAATGCAGCTCAATTAAAACTTTTAGTAGTGCTTAAAATGCAACAAGGTTCAAAACAGTTACTACAGTTTGGGGTGGAGACCACTTCAGTGTATGCTGGGGAGAGGCTAAGTAGAAGGACGATTATGGCCAGAGTGCCTGGGAGAGGTGGGAGATTAAGTCTTAAGACCAATGTAACTATTCACAGCGATGTAAAGGCAATGTTAGTCGTCGCTTATCCTAGTGTTGCTGAAGCTTCTGGTAGGGCTGGTGCACCCTGGGCAAATGGGGGATGGGAGTTTCCCTGAGGCGCTGCCCTTGCCTCTGGCCCTTCGTGGCTGCCCATGGGTAAGGCTGCCCTGGGAGATCTTCAGAAGTACCAAAAAGGTCTGATCACATGACCACAAATTCCACCAATCACACTGCTGGGGCGGGCAGGGGGCAGAGGGAGGTGGGACAGGAAGGAGTGCCAGAGGGGAAGGCAAGATGGATGAAGCGAGCAGAGTAGGGGAAATTCAAGCGTAGACACACTCGGCCAAGACCAAACAAAGGCTGCTTACCAGTGCACCCTCACTGCAGCAGTATTTTGGCGAGGAAAAGATAAAGATAAACGCCTTGTGATTCCAGAAAGATAAAGGGATGGCGTAAAGAGCATACAGATGATCTTTAACTCCACCATGTTTGGGTAGTAGCTGTTTCTTAACGACCTACAGATTGAGGACACAGTGGGCACTCGCTAACCTTCTCTCCAACCAAAGGTGTAAGAATCTGTCTTCAACGGTGTGAAACATTAACATGCATACCCTTGAGAAGGTGCTCCTTCCGAGACAAACATTTTCTGGAAAGTAGAAACCATACTTGACTGGTTTGGCACCCTTATCCTGGACATCCAAATCCGAGACATGCATTTGGGACCAGTAGGACATTGGTGGACACACAGGATTCATGGCTGCTGTGACAAATCTGACAAATCCAGGAAATTCGTCCCTTCTCCCCAATGGGATGCCGCCCCCTTTGGGACTAGGGAGGTAAACCTGTGAACACTCCCTAGGGGACAGGGCAATTGGGAATCCCACCAGTGCTGCTCTTATGGGACAAGGAAACACCAAGAAGTGTTTTTAATCATCATCCTCCTTCATGTATCAAGTCCAAACATTTGTTGACTATGTGTTGAAGGTGCTAATTTAGCACCAGATAGGGGGACCCACCTCCCAACTGCGGGAGTAAAGAAGGTGCACAGGTGAATAACACAAATACTTTGAGCCACAGAGACACTGTATAAAGGACTTCACCAGGAATGGTAGGGGGTAGCGATATATTGGATTTAAACTTGGTCCAACACGTTGCGCCATGATTATCTAAAGGAGGGGAGGGACAAAAATAGCCAAATCACAAATACGTGTAATGGGAAATACTTCGGAGCGGGCTGGATCTGTAACTTTTCAATTTAAAACACGTCACCACAACAGGGATGTGCAAGGGAGGGGTGGGGGAGCTCAATTTCCTAGTCCTATAGGAATTAAGAAAACCGGAACTGGGTGATGTAACTGCAGGGTGGTCAGCCAACCAAGCCGCCTTGCATGGTAGCAGTGTGCTGGTCACATGACCACTGATGCCCATAGGCAGGCGGCATTGGGAAAGGAACACTAGACAGAGTGGTGTTCCTTTGAGGACCAATCAGACGGTAAGTTCCTAAGCTCTGATGAGGGGGCCAGCCCTCACAGTCTGCAAAGGTCATTATCGAACCAGTATCATGTGAATGTCTGCTTTCCCACCAGCTGCAGGGTGTCGTGTCCCGTTCTCAATGGTGGTGACCAATGGCAGTGTATTAAAGTTCCGGCGGTCCGCACAAATGTTTTTTAATTAATAACAATGTTTCTGGGTGGGTTGTGAATAAAATGTGGTACCACATGGGGAGGTGAGGTGATGGGGAAACTATTGAACTGTTTGCTCTAATGACGCTTTCACTAATTAATTTAACTATCGAGGAGGAGGAGATTGCAAACCAATCAAATCCCTGACAAGCCCAGAAAAAAAAAAACCTCTAACTTGAAAGGGTTTCTCTTGACCATTGTATTTCTTTTTATAAACCTACTGTTCATAGTCCATTCAGGTGGCTGCCTCTCGATCAGAGCTAATCCACAGTTTTCTTTGATTTGTGCTCACCCAGCTGTAATTAACTGTGTTGCTTCTTGCCTGGTTTGTGCTCCATTTTTTGAGTATGTGGTTTTTATTATGCACTAATTGGCAGACCCTGACATTTTGGATGCCCCTGCGAGATGACTGCCCTCCCCGGACTACTGAGGGTATGCAGGCCACCATCCCTGGGGTCGCGGTCTGGTGATGGCAGACCTGTTCACAGCGCATCACTGAGGAGGCCCTGCAGACGCTGAGTTTGTGAAGGTCTGCCAGGTCCCGAGAGCTGTCCTGCATTTTAGTGGAAGGGCAAACCTGTGGTGAAGGCTTAGTGCTGAGGGGACTCGAGAGCATCCAGGAGGTGAGTATAACCGTGCAAGAAGACACTGCACAATAGGTGTATAGTGTATACTAGCAGAAGGGGGAGGGATAGATTGTTTTTATGGTATATATATAATGCATCATAGAGAGAAAGGAGGACCATCTTGTAGTAGTGTAGATATTAGAGCATATCACCCGATGGAGAGTGGGCGCTGATGTGGGCAGGCCTGCTGTGGAGCAGGAGGGGTACGTGGTGAACTCTGTTAGACAGAAGTGGCACATAGTACAGACGATTGTATAGTTGCGTCATTGGGGTACCAGTTGTGTTGGTTTTTTCTTGTAGAGTGGAATATGCGTGTGGTAGTTGGCGTCATCGAATGCTGATGGTTTATGGTGGACGAATCAGCACCCATAGGTATCTCATGTAAAATAGGAGGCTTTTCCCATTATTAACAGCTGGAGTGTGCTGGTGGTGCATGGGTAGACACTGGACACTAACAATGGTAACAGTGACCCAAGTGGAGGGGGCTGTTAAATACTAACATCAAGTGAGTAGTCGGGCCTGTGGAGAGGGCCAGTGTGAAGTGACCAGTGTGCTTGGGAATAAAGGAGGGAGGGAGAGTTGGAACAGAAAAAGGGCAAACACAGGGTAGTGGAATAAAAAAAAAAGGAAATAATGACATATATGGACAGACCCTTAGACCATATGTGCATATTCGAGCAAAGTTCTCAGATTTATTTCCGCCCCATGATCCTTTCACTAGAAATATAGCTGTCTCACCCTTCCTTCGTCCTGGGACCTATCATACAAGGTCATCAATGTTGCCTAACTTGTCCACTGAGCATGGTGTTTGATTGTCCTTGTCCTGCTGGTGGAGGCAGTGAATTCTACCTGTCAGACGGATATGGTTCCAACCGAGTTGAAGCAGGCTACAGTGATCCCGCTTCTCAAAAAACCTGGATTTGTTGGTGCTAGCTTATTTTCGCCCTATTTCTCTTCTTCCTTTTTTCATGAAGATATTAGTGTCTCTGATAGCACCACTTCTTCTTTTCTTGAATTGTCATTCTTTTTTGACTCCTCTCAGTCAGGGTTTTGACTGGGAAGGGGCACCAACAGTGTCCTGGTGTCTGTGGTCGATTATCTCACAATGTCGGTGGATCAGGGTAGAGTCGGAGCCGCGATTCTATTTGATCTGTCAGCAGCATTCGACACGGTCGACCACTCCATCCTGTAATCTCGCCTGCAGACGGCAGGCCTCTCTGGACCCGTCCTGGATTGGTTTGCATCTTTCCTTGCTGACAGGAGTCAATCACTATCTTTGCCTCCTTTTCAATCATCTTCTCGCACTCTATTCTGTGTTATTCCTCAGGGGTCGGCCTTGATCCCTATGCTTTTTAACATCTATTTTCAGCCACTAATTCGCCTCATCTGTTCCTACGACTTTCGCAATTATTCCTATGTCCGTCTTGACCAGGACCAAGTGACTGCAACTACGGGAGTGTCTGTCGGCAGTGGGAAACTGGATGAGTGTGAATTGGCTGAAATTGAATGGGGACAAGACCAAAATCCTGGTGGTGGGTTCTTCTGTTTCTGCTGCATGGTCTGATTCCTTTAGGCCCCCTACTGAGGGTAACCTTCCCGTCCAGGTGAAGATGGTCAAGAATTTCCGGATTTTTGTCTCATTTGACCTATTGATGTCATCTCAAGTCAGCGCAGTCTGTAAGACTGGTATTGTTTTTCTTGGAGTGAGTGCTGCGCATAGTTCTATCTTTTTTTTTGCCTGAATATCTGCAACCACTGGTAGTGGCCTCTTTAATTACCAGTCGGATCTACTATTGTAATGCACTCTTATTTGGCACAATCTCCTGGGCTGATACACCGTTTACAATTGTTGCAAAATCTGGCATCTAGGGTGGCTACGGCCTCCCCTTACATAGCCCACATAAGTCCTGTGCTTAGGTCATTGCACTGGCTCCCGGTGGCACAGAGGATTACGTTCAAAGCCTTGTGCTTGGTACACTCTTCCTTTAGGCAGGGACCAGAATATCTACAGGACAAATTTCCCCCTACAGCCCAGGCAGGCCATTGCATTCTGGTGATGCCAATTTAGTGGTTGTCCTGAAGGACTGCCTGGCTTGCGTGGGTGGCTGTGCCTTCTCATACGCTGCCAGTAGACTGTGGAATGGGCTTCGATCTAGCCTTGGAGGCCTGGTGAACCATTTTCAATTTAGAAAGCTAAGCCCTGAGGACCAAAGGGCTGTGGACTCCTCTGTTTGGCTGTACTGTTTGGCTGTGGCGAGTGACCCTACCTGGAGGAGTGGTGTATTGAGGTGCGTGTGCCTGTACCTTTAACAACTGACCCAGGTCACCTGGTACAAATGGCCGCCTCTGCCGCCCTTGCAGCGCTAAGCCCTGAGGACCAAAGGGCTGTGGACTCTACTGTTTGGCGAGTGGTGCAGGGTGCCTTCCCGCTGTGAGACGCCAAGTATGGATATAGCCATTCTATCTTCAAGAACTAGAGCCCAAGTTAAACGCTTGGCTATACAAGAAGATCACCCTGTTAAGCGAGCACGAGAGCAACAGGTGAGCCAGTACTTTTTATGTGGCTCAATAACTGAAGTGACTGAAGAACCGACAGCGGTGACGGTTGAAGATGTTTGTGAAGTTTTCCAAACAGAAGCTACTGAACACCTTACACTAGATTGCGAGCTTACTGTTCCTTTTGTACACTCACAAACAGGCGCTATCACCGCTACTCTGCCCCCGCCCCCCTCGCAAATATCTATCAGTCAGTGGCGAGTACGAACGCTGTATCAAGCACTGTTAACGATATTAATTGTACCGTACGGGAAGGCGCGTCCACTCCAGCGGAGGTCGAGGCGGGCTCTGTACTGGTGCCGTGGTCATTGTCTGGTGGAGCGGGGCAAGCATGGAGGCTACGGGTATGTTCTGTGGGGACGCCGATGTAGCTCCAGCTCCAGCAGCTCTGTTGCTGGCCCCAGTCGCGTCCGATGATGCAGGTGGGCGTGGTGACCCATCGAATGTGGTGGCCGTGAGCTATGACAGTGAATTCTCTGAAGCCCTGCAGCGCCAGTTGGACTTGGCAGAAGCGCAACTGATCAGTCGATCGCACGGCCTCGCCGAGTTGGTGGGGGGCACCGCGGCTGTCTCTTCTGGGGGTTGCAGTGCGGGAAGTGCAGAAGAAATTAAAGTAAGTGCTATTGCTGATCTGCCTGTATGTTCAAACTCACAATTGAATGGAACTTTGTGCGTCAGCCAATGCGAGGTAACCAGTGTACTTGTCTCGCCAGAGATAGCTCACATAGCCCTGCCCAAAATGTAATTGACCCTTACTCTAAATCGGCATTGTCGAATGTATCCAATGTATCATTACAAAACAAACGTTGGCAGGGGGGTTGAAGGGGATGGCGCTTCTTATACGGTAGAAGAAACTCCTTGGAGGTGGTTTCTTCAGTGATACAAAACTTGATCGAATTAAACAAATCTCGTTCTTGCAAACGGATGTGCGTGTCTACCCCTGATTAGAATATGACACAAAAAGCTACTCAGAAAAGACAATGTACAAATGTGACCGATGTGAATAGAGATATATGGGGGTCCGGCAACTACAAAAGAGCTAAGACACAAGAGTTTGTGTCCTCTGATGTTTCAGCGCAGTCACCGGATGGAAAGGTGGCTGACTCACAGTAAAGGCTGTCCTTCTATAATGATGCAAGGCGTTGCTTTAGGAGGCGACCCCAAATTCAATCTACTCAAAATTCAAATAGTGATGATTCTTCAGACGACCCTACTTCCAGGGACTCATCGTTTGTAGAGCAACCATTCCCAAAAGTTAGGAGGGAATGGGCCCGCTTTGCTCGAGCCGCACGTGACCCACAAGGAAAGGTTAGAGGTGGAGGTCTAGCCCCTTGTGTACATGTGCATTCAAACGAACTCCTAATAGCCTTAACTTCTGCGATGGCAATTTCCCTCACACCATTCACTAAACTTTATGAAACACTAAACGAAAATGTGAAAGATGTCTCGACTCTACTGGCCCTGATGAACTCAAAACTTTTACATCTAGAGGTAATCCATGGATCTCAGAAGACCAAACAAGAAGAGATAAATCAAAACTTACTGGCGGGCCTTGAATCAGCTAATGATGGTAAACGAAACAACATGATCGATAAAAAACTGTTTGCAGAGGTCGCAAAGGAAGCGCTGTCTCTTTTCCACAATTCACATATGGAACAAAGAGGTGGGGAGATGGGTGGTGTTGGCAATATGCCTCGCATGTCAACAAAAGAGCAGTCATCCCCCTTGCCGCTCCCGCCTAATACTGTAAGGACAGCAGAGAATATATCTGGTCAAAGGCAGTTATCTCAATCTGAGAACCACACTCCCCAACCCATCACGATTCCGGAAAGCCCTCTAATGGAATCTAATGACCGATTGAATATGGTGCCCACGGGTCCTCCTTCTCAGAGGGTAACTGAGGTGGAAAATCCTAAGAATACGAGTGACGTACATGGCAAAGGCGAAGGTCACAGTAACATACTCGAAACTTCGTTTCATACAGTATTCTTGCAAGCTAGAAACGCAACAAATCCTGCCTTGTTGGATTGCCAAAAGGCATCTGTTTCATCGCTCCAAACACAAGCGGGGGATCAAGTACACGGTCCTAAAGAGGTGTCTGTTGACATCATAAAGCCTGCAGGCTTATTTTCCATCTTTGGAGTTCCAGAGGTTGAAGATCAACATAAAACAAATGGGGAAGTTAAAAAAAAATCCCCACCCCCCAAATGAAAAAGCAAAAGAATATGCCAGCTCGTAAAAAACTTCAACAAAGAGGGGCTCGAAAATTTCTTCGCAACATCAATATGATTCAACTTGTGGATAAAGCGATCACAACTAGATTGAAGTTAGATGAAACAATTAATGAGAATAAAAAGGCCCAAATAGATTCAGTGGGAAACGATGTGAAAGCAGCCGAGGTCCCTCCTGAGGAAGCCGCGATTGCTGATCATGATGAGTTAATGGAACTATCAATTTATGAGGATCCTGTGGAAGAGGCAGGTGAACATGTGAAAGTACCTCCCGATGCTTCGACCATCTTAGAAGTAGTCATGTTGCCAACGACATCAAGAGAGAACAGTGAATCTAAGAATTCGATAACAGGTTCGCTGATTCCTAAACTGCCTATGCCAAAGGAGCAACAAGTACTACTAAATAATATAACACCAGAGACCAGAGGCAGGATGTGCGTGATAATTCCACCTGATGTACAGGCCACGAATAGGGAATCAGTCCCTGGGAGCCCGGAGTTCATTACTTTACAAGAAAAACGAGAACGCTTGAGGACAAGCTTGGAAACCATGCACCAAGATGGTGGGGGAATACTTCAGCCTGCTCGGAATGGTGTGAATTTTGCAAGAAGAAACGGGGAGCCAGTGGTGGCATTGATGGCTGCTGATGCTTCCATTCCACGGAAGACTGAATATCACCAGTCGGAGGCGACAGCAAAAAACCAGAAGGGCAGGAATAGACGGGAAACAGCCTGTCCCTCAGAGTCGACTCTAACGATCAAATTGATGCTGGAGAGGCTGGAGTGTGATGATTCATTTTTAACCGAACAAATGTGCTAAGATTGCTTCATCACGTACCTCGCCTGCGATCCCTAGGATCTAAAGACCTGAAAATCGTTGAATTCCCGGTCGACCTATGTACTGACAAGGTGATTCTGCATGTTAATTCCAACATAATTGCAAATGTCATTCTGGAAGCAGACGAAGAGCTGTTGTTGTTGGGTTTTGATACTTATAAAATAATAGAACCCGAAAGGTGCAATAAAGTGGAGACGAAAGATGGAGCAGGTGAAGCATGGGCCATGCAAAAGGTTAACTTAAAGCCCATTGAGAGTTCACAAAAATATGTGCAAATAGAACAAAACCTGCAGGAACAGCTTGGTCGGAATGAGCGGGCTCTTAAAGATGGGTTATCAGCCCCTGTACTCCAAAGTGCATTGGTAGCTGAGCAGGTGGTGCCTCCCAGAACCAGTCCAATGGAGAAAATCAAAATCACCATAAATAATGGCTGCTCAGCCAATAACGTTTCTACATCAATAAGTAGCCTATTGGATAAAGAAAACACTCAAGACTGGAAATGGCTGGCCACGGCTTTGAACTCCAATACTCTAATGCCGAAGGTCAGCGCGGATCAGGATTGTTCATTTGCTTCATGGAACACGCGCAGCTTTATGCATTTGCTAAACAATGACTGGCTTCATGACCTACAATTAATTTGTCTACAAGAAACCTGGATGTGCGAAATGCCAGTGATCTCAGAATTTGAATGCGCATTGAATCCAGCTATCAAGGCTGAAAAGGGGCATCCGTTAGCCGGGCTCTTAACTATGATCAAACTGTCTTTAGGCTACCGGTTGTTTAATTCAAAGAATCATACGCCCTATATTCAAGTCTGTGAGATAGATAAAATCAACGATGCGCTGAAAGTGTTGGATGTGATCCATGTAATAAATCTGTATTGGAATCACTGATGGACGGGAACATTCATCGACCAGGTTACATCAATAATTGATAACCTGCTGGAGGTAAACAGAGGGGGCGCAATGATAGTTTGTGGCGATTTAAACATTGTTTTTTTTTTAAACCACAGAATTCCGCCAAAGGACAACGATCAAAAAACTGGTAGGAAGAATTGAATACAAGAGGTCCATCAATGTTAAATGGTAGTACGCAAGTAGATATCCCGGCGAAGCCGACGTTGCACCGGGAATGCCAATTGTCAACCATTGATTACATCTTTGTTTCGGACACTATGCATGTGAGGGTAAAAACAATGAAAATTTGCATAATGGGCAATGGTGATCACAAAATGTTGGAGCTAAAATTTCAAGAATCAATATGTGTACAAAGTCAAAAATGGGGAACAAAAGTTCTCGTGGAATCGAATCGCCTACGTGTGAGGCTGGATGAAGGTGATGTGGCTAATATATGCTCTCAATTCAAGTCGAACCCGGAGGAGATCGAATATGCTTCTATACTGTCGCAATTTCAAGCTAAAAACACTGGGCTGAAAAATTGGTCATTTCAGAGGAATCATTGCTTCAACTTGATGGTGATGCAGTGTAAAAGAACAATGAGAGCTGAAATTCGGAAAGACAAGCTTGGGCCCAAGAATGAAATCCTGTCAAGAAACAGAGTAACTAAACAATCTTATAAAAACTGGATTAAAAGCCACAAATTCCTACTACATCAGAAAGATCCTGAGGCAATGTTGAAGACCCTAATAAATGAGAACAGTGGAGAGTTCTGGCGAGTTATCAATCATAGGGAAAGTCTGCAGGAGGCCTTGCAAGTGTGCCTGGTACCAGAAATTGAGTGGGTGCAGCATTTCACTGCTCTGTACTATAAAAATTGTGTTCCTAAATCTCCAACATATAACCAGCCATCATGGGACTTACACTTTGCAAGGGAGGATATTCGAGAGGTAATCATGAGAGCTAAAAACTCTAGGGCCCCTGGCCCTGATGGCCTGTCGAACTTTATGAATAAACAGTTAGCTGAACTTTGGTCTGATCTGTGTTTTGATCTATTTGCAAGAATCAACATGCAAAAACAAGTGCCAATCTCATGTAAGACGGGGATAATTGTCCCAATCTTCAAGAAAGGAGACAGATTGTCACGGAAAAATTATCAACCTGTGGCATTGCTTGATGTCTTGGACAAGATTTACGCCTCTTTGTTACAAAAAAAATGGATCAACTGGGCCCATACAGTAAAAAGAGTGGATGAAAGACGAGCAGGATTCGTAAAATTTGTGGGGTGCTCTTTGAACCTGCTTGTCCTAAATCTACTGGAAATTGAGCCCTGCGATCAAACACGAAAGTGTACCTTGCTTTTGTTGACTTTTTGAGTGCCTTTGATATGATTGATCGCGATCTACTTTGGCAAAAAATGGAATTGTGGGGTTGTCCGGCAGGCCTATTAGCGGCCATTAAAGAACTTCACACAGACACTTCTATAGCAATTTGTCTAGCTCAATCAGGTTCCTTGTCAGCACAGATCAAGATGCACAAAGGGGTTAAACAGGGCTGCCCGTTGGCAGCCGCCATCTTTAGTCTTTTCATCTCAGACATCGGAGAGACTATACACTCAGTGAGAGCGTTTCCACCAAAGCGCCACCTATCTCAGATAAGCTGGTTGTATGCCGACGATTTAGTTATCTTGAATTTAACCCCGATTGGCCCACAACATAAACTTGAGGCAGTGAAAAGATATGCGAGCATGAATAACCTGAAAATCAACGCAGCAAAGACTGAAATACTGGTGTTTCAGAACTTAAGAGCAACTCAAAAGTCAAAGGCATCAAAGTTCGTATGGAAACTAGATCAAGACTATGTATATCAAAAGGCATAAAGTACCTGGGTATGATATTGAATTCCAGCATTTGTGATGATCCGTGGGTAGTCGAATCCAAGAGGAAATGTGGTCAGCTGGCATGTCAGGGTCTACTGATACATAGAAAGTATGGGTGATTTTCTATGCGACTGCTGCAAAACCTCTATGAACAGAAAGTGTCGCTGATCCTGACATACGGTGCAGAAAACGCTTTTGGATGCTCACCTAATCATTGGGCATCACTAGAACACATGTTCTGGACCAAAGCATTACGTTTCCGATTGGAATCTCAACAGCCTGTTGCTTGGATCAGCTGGAATCAACTGGCTTTATTTCGGAAATCCAGAGCAGAGGAAGGAATTTTTCAATTTAAGATTTTGCACAATGTGACATCAAGAGGTTCTGACATTTTGTCTCGATGGGTGAAACTTTGTGAAGATCTTTTGCTAATATATAATATTTGCTTAGAAACTCTCCATTCAAATCCCACGGCAGCAAAAGTGAAGATCTGGTGTGCCGATAGGGTGATTACGTGAAGTGAGCGCTATTCCGCCAGTGCCATGAAAGACTCACCTGCTGAAGCAAGAGGTTTTAACGTGCTTCAAAAATACCTGCATCGATTTCCAATCTCGAAAGCCAGAAGACTTTTCATGCTATTCCGCTTAAATGCTATCAAAGCCAAAGAGAGGACCAGCCACTAGTCATGTAACATAGGATCAAACTCCTCTTGTCGCTTTTGTGATGAAGAAGCTGAATCACTTAAGCATCTTGTGCTATTCTGTCCCGAACTAAAGGATGTAAGATCAATCCATTTGGGCCAGTGGAATGATAATCATCCGACTGTGTGCGCAGAAAAATCGTGGCAGAGAATGTGGAATGGAGTGGACATGAAATTAATTATGCCACTAACTTCTTTTTTGGCTGCAATCGAAGAGAGATTAAATGTGTTTGATCGGCCGCCAATTAAAGATGTTAAGCAGAACTAAGGATGACTTATTTATGTCAAGTAAACTGCAATAATATGGCATTGGATGTGGGAAGGGAGGAGGATGGCATGTGATATGTTTGTGTTCATTGTTTGTGTTGTTTTTGTGTAATATTTTAAAAGTTTGAATTTAAACCAATAAAATAATAAAAATTTAGAAAGGTGCTGAAAACCTTTTTTTTTTTTTTTTTTTATTTTTTTATTTTTTTTTTTTAGGGCCACTTTTGGGGCAGTATCTCTTCTTTTCCTCATGCCAATATGCCTCTGGGTGAAAGTGCACGCTACAAATACTCATAACATCACATTACACCTCCTGTTCCCCCTGCACTGGTCCCTCTCTCCCATGTCACCTGTCCCAGAGGTCTGAGGCTTACGTCTCCCTCTTCCCCACTGTCTCTTCCTTCATTGTCTGAACACAAGCCCATATTACCGCAAAAGTCATCCACGAAGCTGTCTCCTAGTGCTTGTATCTGTGTTTGGCTTTGTGGTAATGTTGATGTCACGCAAGTCGTACCTGCTCCCTCCCATACCGTGGTAGTCCTACTCTGTATGGTGGTGCGGTCTGGCTCTGCTCGTCCGCCCCTGCCAACTCTGTAATTTCCACTGTCCATGTCTTTATGTCCCTAATTGCGCGCTCCTCCGCCTCCTCTTTGTGTGCGCGAGCTCTCTCGCTAGTCTCTCCACCTGCAACTTCCTTTGGTCCCTCTCTATCAACCTGTGTTTTTCCTTCTCCGCTGCCTCTCTCGATTTTCTTCTTGCTCCTTCCTTCTCCTGTCCTGCTGTTCTCACGCCTTCTCTTTCTCCGCGCTCTCTAGCCTCCCTTCTCTTTCCCTTCTGTCCATTTCCTCCATTATCTCAGCTCAATCAATTGCTTTGCTGCTCCTATTATGGCCTTCTATTGCTTTTGTTGCTCCCTCTGCCTCTCCATTCGTCCTTCCTTCCAGCTTCAGGATGATCTGTCCCAGTACCCACTCGTCCATGGCTATGCCCTCTACCCCCTCCTTTGTGCCCTTCTGCCCCTTGCCGCTTGCTCCTCTTTCATTGGTTGGCTGCCCTGTACCTTTCTGTCCCTCTTCCCTAGTTTATGGTGGCGGTTTATATGTCGGGTTTGAATA
The DNA here is from genome assembly GCF_040938575.1 of Ambystoma mexicanum. Lineage (NCBI taxonomy): Eukaryota > Metazoa > Chordata > Amphibia > Caudata > Ambystomatidae > Ambystoma > Ambystoma mexicanum. The sequence continues at coordinate 253,908,150 of NC_090931.1, read as the reverse complement.
CCTCTCTTCTGCTCTTAGCTCTCCTAATGGGTACATCCACTGCTGATCGTCTTTGTCCTCGGAGTTCTTACTTGCAGGAGCGGGTTGAGGAGCGGAGGGTGGGGGTGCGAACCCCTGCACCTCCTGTTGGCTCAGCATCCACTGACTCCTCACTGCGTCTCCCTCGCTCTCCTGAAACATTCTCCACAACTCGAATATTGCCATGCAGCTTACTAGCTTCTTCACCTTATATGTTCCCTGTATCTGTGTCAAGAGTGTGTTTGCTGCATATCCTTGGAGAAACCTCTGCATGGTGGCCATGATTTAGTCAATTTCTCCACCATGCGGTCTGGCATATATTCACCTGCTCACGAGTATTCCGTCATCAGGCTCAGAATCCTCGGTAAAGATAAAAGCAGTTTCTGTTTCATTTCTGAACGGTCTTTCTCCTAACAACCAATCGCTGGTCTCTGGGTCACACTGCGCCCAACCAATGACTGCCCTCTACCTAAGCCCCTTCTATGGCAGCCATCTTCAGATTTTTACTGCACGTTCAAGTGTTGGGAGTCATTGTGCTTAGCTCTCAAGCTTTACTGCGTTTTGCACTTTTTCAAAGAGTTTACTCTATTTTTTCGGTCAGTCGAGCTTCGTGCTCCATTGATCTACCTTCCGATTAACGGGGACCCGTTTTTCTGATTCTTCAGCACCCCTTTTCTTCGAGGAGGATTCCAGAAATTTCTTCAAGGCCTACGCCGCGTGGACATGTTGGAGAAGAACGATTTGGCTCGCCTTTTCAAGATTTGTTCTGGCTGCGGCTTGCGGAATGTCTTCTCGGACGACAAGCATTCCAAGTGCCTCTACTGCCTGTACCCGGACCCAACGCACGTGGAGGAGGACGATGCGTTTTGTCAGGAGATGGTGCCCTTCTGAAGGAGCGGCATCAGCGGCTCAAGGAGTGGCTGCAGGCCAAGGCCCCTGCTCTGGGTGGGTCCCAGCAGCATGCCTACCCTGCTACCAAGAAAACTGAGCGGTCTTCTTAGACCTTTGAGGGAGCTCCTCCCATGGGGGCCCAACAAAAGGCCAAGCACTGTGAGTCCACTGTCACCGGCAGCGACGATGCGATGGGCTCCTCGGCGGCCAGGGCGAGTACAGCGTCTCGAGCGGCTTCGATCACCAGCGAACGCTCGAGATCTTTGTCAAAGAGGAAGACGGGCCATCAGGGCAAGCTGAAGGAGAAGCCCAAGACCGGACTGCTGGAGAAAGCAAAGGGGGAGTGGGGCGCTGACCCTTCCTCTAAGGAGAAGGCCGTGGGTTTGACCAAAACCGTGAAGGACCAGGTACATCTGACAAAGGCACATCCTTCCATCAAAGGAGTGGCAGCGTCACTCACGAAGTCGAGAGTATGCCTGCCTGCCAGGAAGTAGTCCTCTTTTCAGCCCATTGAGAAGACACTGAAGAAGATGCCAGTCATTTCACGGAAACTGTCCCCTCTGGTCACAGAGAGGGCGGGCGGTAGTCCTCCAAGGCACGGATATCTCCTTAGAGGAGGAGCTTACCTGCCTCCAGACCATCCAGGAGGAGAGGTGTGTCGAGAGCAGGCCGTACGGCAAGGATTCCGACGAGGGTGACGGTGAGACTGACGAGGAACAGCAGGGCGGTGGGGGCCTGGGCGATCAGCCTTCGCCTCAGTCACCGGTTTCGTCTCCGGCCTCCTGGAGATATCTCAGCGGACATTCTCTCAGTTTTGCATACTCTGGTCTCAGAGATCTAGACAGTTGCATCAGTGGTCCCTCCTGCGGCGCTGGTACCGACTGGGGAACCACCTAACAAGAAGAGGAAAGTTCACCCTACACCTCCTTGCCACCCTTTGCCTCCCTCTCTCTCTCCCCCTACTCCCTGAGGGATGGGACGGATCCTGACACGGCAACGATGGGCACGGATGACGGCTGGTTGGGGGACCTCCCGTCTCCACCTCCCAGATCTTCGCCCCCTGACGAGATAGGCTAGTTTCATGCCATGATCTCCAGGGTTTCGGAGCTCTTCCAGCTCGTTCCTGAGGAGAAGAAAGGTTTCCAATACCAGCGCTACGAGGCCAAGAGGAAGCCCGTCCTGATGGTCCCACTCCTGGATGGATGACATTTGGGACGAGGGGTTGGCTGTTACGCTCACCTGGTCTCCACAGAGGCGTCGCACGAAACTGAGCGATGAACATCTGCACGTCTTTCTCTGTCTCACTACTTCTCTCACGAGTGGGCGTTTGCCTAGAATGTTGAACAGAGATGTTAACCTGCTGCGTTGGATAGGCAAGACTCCCACCTCCCTTAACCTCCTAGCGCTTCCCTCTGTGCTTGTGTCTCACCTTAGGTGTTTTAATGGTGGAGACTCTGTCCTGCGTCTGAATGCAGGGGCGCGTTAATGTTCATAGACTTTTCTCTGGATCTATTTGCGTCACTGATCCTGCGGCCTGTAGAGGAATCCAGACCAGATGGGACTCCGTAGGTAAGTCTTTGTACCACTTGGTATCAGTTTTGCTTAAGTGTTCTTTTGTTGCCAAAGTTTTCACTATTGTGCTTATTCCTTTGCAGGTGTGGTTTTGGAGGTGCCAGATGAAGAATTGTACTCCCCAATACGACACTGTGCCTTATTTCTGCAGGTGGGTATTAGCGTGAGAGCGCTGTGTCGAGATGTATTTAGAAATGTTTTTTCTCCTTTGCGCGACTAACCTGATGTTTCGTTTTCTCTTTCTGCAGGTGCGGTGTGACTCCGGAGCAGCGATCGCGTGAACCGCTTTGGTGGAATGCTGGAAGACTGCCGCTTCTGGGTGAGTATTCGCTCTTCCTTCTTGTGTCTCTTTCTGCGGTTGCAGTGTGACTCCTGAACAGCGATAGTGTGAACCGCTTTGATGGAATGCTGGAAGACTGTCACCTTCGGGTGAGTATTCGCTCTTCCTTCGTGTCTTTCTGCAGGTGCGGTGGTTCTCGGGAACAGCAGAAGAGAAGGCCATTCCGATGGACTCAGAGGACTGCTTCTCCTGGGTAAGGACACAACCGCTGTTCTTCTGCTTATCTCTTTCCCTTTCTCATGGTCCGGGGTTCCTGAGGCGTGGCTGAAGACCGGGTAAACGGGAGCTGAGCAGACACAGTGAGCGTTGCGCTGCAGGAGTGCAGAATAACGCGAAGCGTGTTCTGTCCTTTGGTTGTGGTGTATATAGCCTTGATCAAATAGTCCCAGGTAAAGTAGTCCCAAGCCCAGCCACACCCTGGAAGCTACACTGCATGGCTCAGTTCCTCCAGACTGGGCTATGTCTGCCTCCATGTTCTCTGAATTCTTGTTCACATGATTAAATCATATGAGCCTGGCGCCAACGTCGCCTGGACTGGCTCCAGGAAGGCTTCTGACAACGTTTTGGGGCCTTAAAGGTCCCCATGGGAGCCTGAAACTGGGGAAGGCTGGCCTGATCATCACGTCTGGAGGCATGCATAATGACATTGGCCCTCATGAAGAACCCTTCCACAGCCCTGGTGAAGAGGGACCGTTACGAGAAGAAGTACAGGGTGCTGGACTCTGCACCCAAGTGCTTGCAGACCCAACCGTTGCGGGACTCTGTGGTTTCGGCAGCAGCCAAGAAGAAGTCTTTGGGCTCCTCCTCTTTGGCGGCCTCCACCCCCCTGGACAGTGAGGGGAAGAAGTTGGATGCCATGGGACGATGAGCTATCACATTGGCGGCGAAGACCATCAAGGCCGCCAACGCTCTCGCCATTGTGGCGCGTTACAATCGGGAGCTGTGGATCAAGAGCGCCCCTTTCCTGGAATTCCTTCCCGATGACAAGAGGTCAGAAGCTTTGGAGATCCTGCAGGAAGGCGAAGTGGCGTCGGACCATGCCATCACGGTGGCCACAAACATCGCCGACATGGTGTTCTGCCAAATGGCAACAGCGTTTGCCTTTGTCGACGGGGCTGGCTGAAAGCCACCAATTTTCGTCAGGATGTTCAGTCGAGGGTGTTGGACATGCCCTTCGACTGGGACTATTTGTTCGGAAAGGCCATAGATGAGTCTCTTCAGGCCATCAAGACTGGCGCAGAGACGGCTCGTGCCTTGGGCGCGCTTCAGCAGCGACGGCCGTCCTTTCGGACCTCAGGCGGCAAATCCCAAGGATCCTCCAAAGGTTTCAGTGACGGTGCCTTGTTTTACCGTCAACCCTCCCACTCGTCGGCCCAGGAGAACAGGGGCCAGTCCAAGGCCTTTGGAGGAGGACGTCGCCAGGGTCCCCAAGGTGGCCCTTCGACGTCCAAGCAGGATTGACTGGCTGTGGCATCAGAGCCCCACCCATGCACCTGGGTGGGAGGCTGGCTGGTGAATTTAATCGGCATGTGGAAGACCATGTCCACCAACCGTTGGATGCTGGATGCTCTCGCCCACGGACACACCCTGGAATTTCCACAGAAGTGTCCCCCTATACCACGGGTGGCCCGTCAGGAAAACCACATCCCTCAGCTGCTGCAGGAGGTGCGGGCCAAGAAGGGTGCGATAGAGCTCGTCCCGAAGAGACTTCGGGGCTCCGGAGTGTACTCTCGTTACTTCTTTGTAAAAAGGAAGACCGGCGGCTGGAAGCCCATCCTAGACCTCCGTCGTCTTAACAAATACATCAAGTCCCAAAGGTTCCGGATGGTGACTCTCCAGCACGTGCTTGGACAGCTGGAAGGAGGGCACTTTCTGTCATTGCTGGACTTGGAGGATGCTTACTTCCACATCCCCATTCACAAGGGGCATCGCAAGTTTCTGCGCTTCGTGGTTCAAGGGCAGCATTTCCAATTCAAGGCCCTTCCCTTTGGATTGAATTTGGCACCACAGATTTTCACCAAATGCATGGCGCCGGTGGGATACACGTCTACCCTTACTTGGACGACTGGCATCATACGGGCCAGCTCAAAGGACATCGCCGTCGACAACACGGCAAGGACCGTCCGCCTTTTGATGGATCTGAGGTTCTCAGTGAACTATGCAAAGTCCTGCTTGACTCCATCGCAGGACATGCTGTTTCTGGGATCCCGACTCAAAACAGTGTTGTGCCTGGTGTCTCCGTCGGAGGAGAGGATAGCGGCCATCTTGGGCAAGGTACAATGGCTGTTGGCCCTGAAGATTACAAGGGTTAGGTCTATCAAGTCTCTGCTCGGCATGATGTTCTACTGCATATACCTCATTTGGCTGTGTAGGCTACGAATGCGTCCACTACAGGAGTTCCTTGAGCGCCCGTTGGATACAAGTGTCTGGAAGCTTTGAGGACAAGATCACACTCGATGAGAGTTTCCATTGAGCGATACGGTGGTGAGGAGTTTGCACACATCTGTCTGTAGGCACAGATTTCCACACCCAACCTCACCAGGAGGCGGTTACGACGGACGCCTCCCTGGAAGGATGGGGAGCTCACACCGGAAGTCTTCACGCAAGATGCCTGTGGCTACCGGATGAGAATATGTTGCACATCAACATTTTGGGCCCTCAAGTCTTTCCTTCTGTCCCTCGAGGGCAAGGTGGTGTGTGTCTTCATGGACAACACCACCACAATGTTCTACATCAGAGGGGGTACCAGGTCCCCGGCACTCTCCAAAGAAGTGCAGGGACTGTGGCACTGGGCTGTCACCCAGGAAATGTTCCTCATCCCGTTTCATCTGGCAGGAGTGAAGAACACCGTTGCAGACTCTCTCAGCAGGGAGCTGCGTTCTTGTCACGAGTGGGAGCTTCGTAAGGACCAAGTGGATCGCCTGTTCTGCAGATGGGGCAATCCCCAGATCAATCCATTTGCGACGGTGACAAACACCAAGGGACAGAGGTTCGCCAGCAGGCTTCCCCAGGTGAGGAGCATGGGGGACACATTCTCATTCCCCTGGGACGGCCTGTTTCATTATGCATTCCCTCTGTTGCCGTTGCTTCTTCGACTAGTCAATCAACTCAGATGGTCCCGGTGCAGGATGATCCTCGTTGCACCGGCGTCGCTGATGCAGGTCTGGTACCCGGACCTTCTCGACATGTCAGCGGCCCCTCCAGTCAAGGTTCCGGTGGTCGCAGATCTTATTGCCAGGGAAGGAGGCGCAATTCTGCACCACGACCCAGGATCGCTGAACCTGCAGAGTTCGGGGGCTACAATCTCGCAGCGGACTGCAAGGAAGTGCTTGCCAAGGCCAGAGCTTTGTCTACTCTTAAATGCTATGGACATTAATGGAAGCAGTTTGCCGTTTGGGGCCGTGCACAGAAGATCGATCCTCTGAGTCACGGCTCTGCAGCTGTCGTAGGCCAAGTCTGGACTGGCCCATGCCTCCATCAAGGTCCATCTGGCGGCTATCTCCTGCTACACCAGGTCTCCGGGGCGGTCGTCGCTAGGTCACACTGTCTGGTTAAGGATTTCGTCAAAGGACTGTTCTGTTAATTCCCGCTGGTCAAGCTCCAGCCCCGGCATGGGAACTCATGTGGTTCTGATTCGGCTCATGGGTCCTCAAGGTGCCGTCAGACTTTCATCTAAACAAACCCTTGGTGTTGCCTGTATTCTTCCCAACGCCTTTGTCGCCGACTGAGAGGACTTTGCACTCGCTGGGTGTGGCTAGAGTGCTGAAGTTCTATGTGGACCACACAGAGTTTCCAGAAGATGTCACCACGTTTCGTGAACTTTGGCCCTCTGAACCATGGAAGGCTCTCTCCAGGGCTTCCATTTCCTGGTGGCTCTCCGGCTGCATCTCCCATTGACACCAGTTGGCAAACCGACCGTTGCCTGGCCGTCTGAGAGCCCATTCGACCAGAGCGATCGCTGGAACTATGGCGTTCCTGTCTGGTGTGCCCCTGCTGGACATCTGCAGGGCGGCTACGTGGTGGTCGACGCACACCTTCACGAGATTCTACTGCGTCGACAGGGATTCCAGGGAGGAGTCCAGAGTCGGCCAAGCAGTGCTGCGCAACCTGTTTGCTTGAAGATGAGCCTGGTGAGGAGGTAAGAGATGCTTATGTTGAGCTTTTGCCACCTCCCGTGGTTGCACATGTGTGTACTGCTATGCATTCTTTATTCATGAGCATGTGAATCCATGCCAGACCCCATGCTGGAGAAAGAGCAAGTTACTTGTAACTGTTGTTCTCCAGCATGGGTCTGGTATGGATTCACATGCGAACCCCCCGCCCACCCTTCTGCTGCTCTTCCCTTGTCCTACTGCCACTTTACGTGCTACCAAATCTGAAGATGGCTGTCAGAGGAGGGGCTTAGGTAGAGGGCAGTCATTGGCTGGAGGCAGTATGACCCAGAAACCAGTTATTGGTTGTTAGGAGAAAGACAGTTCTGAAATTAAACTGAAACTGATTTTTTTCTTTACCGAGGATTCACAGCCTTAAGACAGGGAATATTCTTGAACATGTGAATCCATGCCACACCCATGCTGGAGAACAACAGATACAGGTAAATAACTTGTTCCTTACCCTCTGCTTTGGTCCGTTCTACACTGTATTTGCAAATCTTGTCTTTATAAGGTGGTAGGGTCTTACACAGGTGCTGTAGGGGCGTTTCACCCCTGCACTTTGCTTGATACATTGCACACCACCCCTTTCACAATCGCTGCCTCCTCAGGCATGCCCACAATCTTGCGCATGCAACTTCAGTGCACCGCCACTGGTTCTCCTTGTCTGCCAATTCCAATGCTAGCTCCTCACTGTCTCTTGTTCTCTGTGTCCTATGTACAAAACTACAGGTGACGTCACCAATTTACTAGACAAGGTAGTGCTAAGAAGTCCATTACAGCGTGCAAAATGCTATAACCCGTTGCCCCAAAATACACACAGCCCCAACACAAACCCCACAGCTGTCTAACTGCCTCCTAGCATAGTATACCACTTTTCTGTTGTGTTTTATCTGTACCTGCTGCATCGCCTTGCAAGTAAAATGCCTCCTTGAGACTTAACCAGATGAATCACCTTCCTCAATCTAGGTCGGCTCCCTTGCTTAACCTTACGGGGATACCATCATCTATGACCCGAACTAAAACGCCCAACCCACAGGAAATCCACTATTTACATAACTTCTGTCATCTGTGCCTTCGAGTCAATAGTCTAGGTTGTTTACCTCTAAACCGAATGTGCCCTAACCACAAGTAGTAACATCTACCACCACTCCTATCTGTACTAAACTTGACCATGTTAGAAAATACTTTGACAATACTCGACAATACTCAATACCCCCTTCAAACCCACATTTGCCATGTGACTGCGTCAATACTTGCACTCCTTGGTCTGCTGACGCTGCTCTACTGGGGCATCCGCCAAATGGCCACTTCTCCCATCTGGTCTGCTGGATGCCTCACAGGCTTAGGGCAGGATATTTCCTAGGCTGGCTCCTGATGGCTTTACCCCGGGGCATGTGGTCACTGTCTTTGCGAAACACGTGAGGGGTCCTGCAACCTTTCAGGTTCTGTGGCCGGAGTGTCTGCTTTGTGCAGGGCTGGCATAGCAAACCATCATCTGCTACCAACTTGTTTGGGTAATTTCTCCCGGGTATACCAGAGGTCGTCGGCGGGTCTGCCCGACTCTCAAGGGCCCAACTCTCTTCCCCAGAATAACGGAGGACTCAGTCAATGGCAAATTAGAACTGCAGATTATTGCAAAAACCAACAGGGATCATGCAAGTCTATCAGAATTCTCCAGTACTTTTCAGCTCTCCATGGTGTGCAATACAGTTCTGTACAATATGGCGTCATCACCTCGGCCCTTTCCCAAAAACCTATCATCGCTGAGGATTGGATATTGAGAGTACTATTACCTATGGAAGTCTCCTATAGAGGTTATTCTGCTGGTCCTTGCATGTAAGGTGGCTGGCCTGGCCTGTCCTGTCCCCAAGAATGATCTATTACATTGTTGCAGAGTAATAAGTTTACCATTGGTTCTTGCCCATTGTCACCCACCCCTGAATTTCTAAGCTGTGATTGGTTAGGACTGATCTCCCCAGGCCTGGGACTCGATTCGGTTCTCAACCCTCTCTGCACCCCTTCAAGGTGATGTGAACGATTGTGTTCTGCATTGTAAGTTGTGTGTACCACCTTTGCCTATGAGAATGCGCTCTGACGTTGCAATGCTTGTTGCTGTCTGCGTCTGACTTGCTTTGGTCGGTTCTGCATTCCCACCATGGGTGAATGTCCATGGTCTAGCTCAGCTGCATCACGTATTTAGAGACCACAAAATCGAGCTCTTGAGCTTGCATTTATGAGGATGTATTCAGTTTCTCTGTAGCTGGTCCCCTTGTCGTCTGAACATTGGAATGTGTCCCTGTATCTCTGACCTTGGCTGTGAGCCTGCTTTGTGCTCTGTGCAGCCTGAATCCGCTCTTCTCATGTTCTGTGGCTAGAGGCCTTCTGTAATTTTCCTTAGATGTATAATATCATTTCTACATGTCCATGATATATACACACACAATCTGCCGAATCCCAGTTTGGGGTGAAATGCGTTATTGCAATCTTTTCACGGGTGTGCTCATGAATGTCCATACCGAAGAATAAAGGACGTTTTTAAATGGAGAATGCACGACTGTGTGGCATACTTTTTGAAAGAATGCAGGATGGAGGAGTGCCGCTGTGAGCTGCTGCTTTGCAGTTCATTTTTTTTATCTCGAGATATATATATATATTTCTGGGGCTTGTGGAATCTGCTTAGATCACATGCTGTGCATAGGCTGACATCTAGTGGAAGCTGCAGAGTATTACAGTTTGTTTTTCGAGACTTGAAAATGGGCATCGGCACAGGGCATGCCAGTAATACTATCCCTAGTGTGACGTCCACTGTACCCATGATCCCTCACGCGTGTAGGACCCTCATATTGTTTTTTTCCGCCATACTGGTCGGAAGCATTTCGCAGAGTTCCCTGGCCTTAGCCATACTTTTGCAAAATATTGTTATATTTTCCCCATTCTCCACCCCAACGTCGAGTCACCAATCTTCACACTCGACGCCGGCCCATTCTTATATATTCCTACACTTAATAGCCTGCTGCCACAAGGTGCATATGGAGGGTACCCCTTTCCAATTCTGCCCCAAGTGCAACCGCAAGTACCCTTTGGTTGACAGACACGCCACGTGCAATCTCTGCTTGCCGAGGGACCACCCCGAGGTGAACTGCAGAGCGTGTAGTAGGTTTAAACAGAAAACACTTAAGGACCGTTCGATCAAGCGTTGGGCCCACCACGCCAGGCGTCAGGAGGCCATGGCAGCGGAGGGCGCCTTCAGCAATGGCAGCGACGCCGTGCTTTCAGACAGTGAGGGCAACGTGGTGTCAAGAGACAGCCGAGCTCAAGTCCCCGACCTCGGAAGGTCGTCCGGCAGGGCGGCTATTGGGAAGACCCCCGGCGACACAAGCGCTACCCACAGCACTTCCACAAAGCACATGAAGTCCAACCGAGACTCGACGCGCATGTCGAGTTCTCGGAAAGAGGCACCTAGAGAACGGTCCGAATCGGTATCCTCTGGGCGTTCTCGATCTAGATCGCCGCATGACTCCAGGCAATCATCCACTGTTGCCAAGAGTGCATCGCTCCCCAAGGTAACGGAAGTTCGATCGTCGCAAGACGAAGCCGACTTCCATCCCCAGACCGCACTACAGGAGTCGGCGCCCGCAGACCGCGTAACGGCGGCTCCCGAGTCCCTACCTCCACGTTCTAAAGATAGGGATGCTACCCCCGAACCTCAACGCCAGGCGTCGGAAGGCTCCAAAGGGGCGAAAAAGCAGGGAAAACACTCTTCCGCCCATGGGGAGGGGGGAAAACAACAAAGGAAGAAGTCTCAGCCTCCTCACACACCTAAAACTTTCCACTCCACATAAACGGACAGACAAGTCCCAGTCTTCTGTTATCCCAAGGACCCCTGCTAAAACCAGTAAGTCTAGTCAGGATAAGGTGGAGAAAGTCCCAGAAAGGATCATTCCCAGTTCTAGAGAATGGTCTAGTGATGACATAGACAGGGTTATGTCAAGGATGTCATCATTGGCAGATTTTTACGCAAAAAAAACCTGAACACTTTCTCTCCTATACTCCCGATGGGTCAGCACCCTCAGGCTTTAAGGATCTAATACCTCAAAGTAAGAAGTCCCCGTTTGAAGCCCCAAGACGGTCTTCGGACCCCTTCTATATAGAGCCCTACTCTCAATATCAAGGGGATACATCCTTTTGTGAGGATCCAGTTTTGGGCATGTTGGAAGAGCAAACTGGTACGGGCTACTATGGGGATGATGAGGATCAGGAAGAGGAAGACCCTGAGACCTACAGAGTAGATTCCCCGGTAGAGAAAGAACCCCCGATTACCGACTCTCCTGTTGACAATCAACCTCTCCTGAATGAAGTTCTGTCCCGAGCGGCAGAACATTTCCACATTGACACCCAGGGTGCTCAAGAGGAGAGGGACTTCGCCGAAGAGTTAGTGGGAGAAAGGAGGCTTGTTGCTCAGGCCATCCCTATCCTTAAGTCTATTCAGAGAAGAATAGACCCTTCACTTTTAAATCCTATCACCAGGGCAGTGAACCCCAGGATTGAGAAACTTTTCAGGGCAGCCCAATCAGACCCACTGTATATCTGAAACCGGACTCCCTGGTTGTTACAAACACCCGTAAGAGGGCGGGATCACCATTGTCATCATCCAAAGCTCCTCCCGACAAGGAGAGCAAGAAACTGTATGGTTTGGGCAGGAAAGTAGCCTTTACTTCCGCCTACCAGGCAAGGATTGCCAACTCCACCACCCTGTTGGCCAGCTACAACTGCCATTAGTGGGAAGAAGTTGCGGCACTCATAGACTCCTCCCCAGAACCCTTAAAGAGCCAGTTGGCACGAGTTGCGGCGGAGGGAGGAGCCGTGTCCGGTTGCATTTTAAAAGCAACCTTTAATGCCGCGGATAACGCCGGCAGATTGATAGTAGAAGGAACTGTTATCAAGAGAGACGCTTGGTTACGGCAGTCTGGGTACAAAGCTGAAACCCAAGCATCATTGTTAGTTAAACCGGTGGAGCCGGATCTGTTGTTTGGTAAGGCGGTCGAGGACGCGCTGAAAAATGCCAAGGACGAGTATGAGACACTCAAATCCCTAGGCCAACTAACCAATAAACCCCCGAATCAGAGAGGGAATGACAATTATCGTCGCCCACGCGGCCAAAATTCCCAGAGAGGATCTAACTATTCCCAGGGGTAGGGTACACCGTGGAACAGTAATAACCAACAGTCTACCCAGGGTTACGGCAGGGGTAATAAAAGAGGACGTGGTAAAGGTAGAGGCAGTCCCAGTAAAGGAGGCGGCACGCCTCCACCAAAACAGTGACGATCCGTTCAGGGTCCCTTCTCGAGCAACCCCAGTAGGGGGGGACGCATTTCCAACTTCACCAAAGTTTGGGAAGGGATCACATCAGACAGATGGGTGCTGTCCACGGTATCCGCAGGGTACTGCATAGAAATGTTAGAGCATCCCGGAACCATCCTCCATGACAAAGAATACATTCTTTGGAACACCAGGAGATCCTCCTCAAGGAGATCGTCAATCTGCTAGCAAAGGATGCGATAGAACTCGTCCCGGGACACCAGGTAAACAA